>NC_134529.1:21248277-21559230 GCF_027942865.1 Odontesthes bonariensis | reverse complement strand
CATCCCTAATTCTGTTGGCAGGACCTGTCAAACAGCATACGCTGAAAGAGAGGGTGACTTTGAATTGCTGCTAATGACCCTAAGACATAACCACGCTCTCCATTTTACTCTCCCTCACTCTTTCTTTCTTGTTCACTCCTGTCATTAGCGCTCACAGTCATCCTCTTTTTTTTTTATTTTGTTCGCCGTCACTCTCAAGATCTGCTGATTAGGAAGTACAACAAAGAGGAGGCGAGTGGAAGCAAAGGAGTCGCACCTTTTTTTTTTTTTTTTTTTTTTTTCCGTAAAAATAATTGAAAGCGAATGTGGACAGACCGGAGAGCGAAGTCGTTAAGGGTCACTGTGAGGGCCGGCTTTTGTCAAAATGTTATTAACCTTTGTTTAAACTGGGAAACCTTACTGATTAAAAGTCTCCTCCTGAATGGGAGGCCAATCAGCATTCAGCAACCGGACAAACAAAGTCTCGGACAGAGAAAGCAGCATGCGATCATAGCCCAGAGACTGGATTGTGGGCAGCCCAAAAAGGCAACACTTGGGCATCAAACGAGCGGGCTTACTGCCAAACCTATTTAAGTCTTGACCAAACAGAGCGAAGACGGCTCCTTATTGAATCTACCAACCCCATTAACCGTTCAAACTCACCAGGAGATTCTTCGGCTTTGAATAATTTTGAATCTGCTTCCATGATGATGGAAGATGATTCATAACAATTTCAAGTGATTTAAATTTGGACTGATTAAACACATCAGCTCTTGTGTGTCCTTGTGTTTCTGTAATCAACAAAAAAAGAAAAGAAAAAACATTAAAAGAAAGGCAGTAAGGGAGCGTCTCGCTGCCACGGTGACAGAAACTGTTGGGTTTCTTTTCATGTAAAAGCAACCTGAATGACTTGAGTGATGAAGTGAAGTGAATATAAAACAGTTTATTATGCATTTATTTGCATGGAAATGGCATAAACTTCTCTCTCTCAGCAGAAAGAAAAGAAAAAAAAAACATGACCCAAATTCAACTTTAAAAGGACCAAACCATTTGTGCATTTAAATCCACTTCTTCCCTTGCACAAGTTTTTCCTACATCCCAGACAGACTTTTTTTTTTCCCCAGCCATCTTACACAGCTCCAAAATTAAACTGGAAAGATTTTTAGCTTGCTTTAGAAAGGCAATCCATCACAGTGACCATCCCCAGGAGGTTTTTTTTTTCTTTTTACTGTCAAACTTTCTTTATCCCTCGTTGTTTTATTGGGATGCACAAAGCCTTTTCCTCTGTTGTCTTCTCAGTCCTGTAGTCCCGCTAAGTTTCGCAGGTGTCCTGGCATGAGCATGATTGACTGGAGTGAATTTCATGGCAGCCCTTCCTGTCGGTGCTGAGAAAGCCCATCTGAAACCACAAATGAAAATCTCATCGTGGTGGCTTGAGGTGAAGTAAGAGGATCGTGCACCATTAATGTCCTCATAATTTTTTGTGCCAGTCGGTAAAATGGACGTTTTAATAGAAATTCCACATAATATATGACAAAACTTGGACCTGCTAAAGATGTCAGAGGATCACCAAAGTCAGTCTAATGTATCCTGTGTACTCAACTTAAAAAACTGGGGGAAAAGATAAATAAAAATGTGAAAATGTAACTGTTTAAAACGTTAGCCTCAGACCATGATATTTGGTTTGTAGTTAAGGCACGATCAAACTCCATCACTTAACTGGAAAATTAGCTTTTTCTGACAATTTAAAGAGCACTCTTAACCTCAACCATCTCAGCTTTCACCAGGCTAGACAGTCGGTAAATGTGCAGCTGTCCGCGCCAAGGCCAAAACAAAAGTTTGACTTGCGTATGAGGTGTTCTCAGTTGGCTTTCTCCTGTGCAGTTGTCTGTTTCCGTATCCCTCAGATTCGGCTAGCAGGCCACACCAGCTAAAGCCAGTTTTAGTTTGCCCCTTTTTTCTCAGTTTCTGTCCTGTTGTCTGCTGTGGGAATGTTGCCATGTAGGTCTACACATCTACAATTACATATGTCTGTAATGTCCTAATGCAGCCGCATTACTGGTACATAGATACATGGTAGTTAAGCCTTTGATTACTGCGGAAATACTGCAAGAATCTGCTTCATAGTTGTTTTCCGCCAGGATGCGCACCCACAAACTCAGCACGATGCATTCCCTGAGAAGAATGTGGTTCAACGGCACGGGAGAGAGAACTCACTTTGGGTCATCAGTTTCAAACAGCTTTGCTCAGCTCAAAATTCACAGAACAAAATAACTGCCGCTCGTTTAAACAAACTTATTTAAAAGTTGCCTGGATCGGAGATATGGGGAGCTTTCACATCTACCCCACCATGTCCAGACTTTCAAACTCTGCAGTCTGGTTTGGACTATTAACTATTAATTAACGTTTCCTGGACTGCAGTCCAAACCAAAAATATCCAAACCCGGAAATATAGACTGAGACGGTCTAGACTTTGGAACCATTCCCAGGCTTTTCCAGCAGGTTTTCAGAAAAAAAAAAGCTCTCACTCACCTTAGCCACCTTTCCCTAAACTGAGTTGCCAAAGCCTGCTGGCGGTATTGATAACGGCACCATTCACTGCTCGCTTTTCATTGACGGTACTGAAAATGCAGACTAGTCTTGAGCATAGCACCGTTCATTCATTTTTCTTCATCCATTCAGACGCTGACGGGACAAAAAGGCCGTTGATGCAGATGTGTGTTTGTCTCTGAGCCAATCAGTGTGGAGTTTAGAGTGATCACATGAGACGGCAGCGCGCAGGTACGTCAGGTTAAACCTTTATTGTAGAAAGTTCAGCTTTAAACCAAACCAACAGTATAGAATCTGGCAAGAACAATTTTTCTAGTATTTGACATTTATTGATCCTGTGTGCTCTGGACTTACTTTGGTTCGGTAATGTTAAAAGTAGTCATGATTAAATTGTGGCGCTGTAAAAAAAGAAAGAAAAAAAAGCCTCTGATGGATTGCATTCCTATTTTTTCAAAGGAGCATTAATCCATATGGAGCTGGAATTGCTCAAATAACAACTAACTACTCATTGAGGAGAGAAGGTATTTTCAAAGCAAGGATCTAGATGCTCCATCCCGAACCAAAAAGAAAAGAAAGATATTTACATCCAAATTCCATAGAGGTGTGAGACCTCATTTCAACTTCTTTATTTGGCCTGTTTGTGGACAACCTGAATTTGGTTTTGTCAGCATTCGGAAACACATTTTTAGTTGACATAAGGTATCTTGTGCAGTGTTAAAAACAGCTTGTCGGAGTGGGAGGGAGGAGTGAAGGATGTAAGCAGAGTTGTATCATCAGCAGAAGCTCTGTGAGTATCGTCAGCAAAGGCAGGCCAGAGAGGGCTGTACAGGCTCCTGACAGACTGCTGCTTCACCCGCTTGTCCTTGTCTTTTCACTTTTTTTCTCTTCTCAACCACAACCCCCCCCCCCCCCACACACACACACACACACACACACACAGACACACATTTTTTTCTTTTTCTTTTTTGCACTCTTCTTCGTCAGCCAGCGGTGATCTCACAGTCTCTTAAGCCGCGAGTTTCTTAATCAATCCTGGGTCAATCAGTTTTACTGATTACAAACTTCAGTCTGAATTTGAGCCTCTTTGGCCAAAGAGCAGCAGCAGCAGCAGCAGCAGCAGCTGGGAGAGACCGGAGAGGGCGGACCTTTGGAACTGGACACGCTCTTCCAGCTGTTGTTGCCATGGTTTTTTGTTGTCGGGACAAACTGTCGACCAGTGGCTGAGAGCCTGAGCTGCTGTTTGTTAAAGATAAGTGGAAAAGCCGGGGGGAGGGTGGGCAGCAGAGACGCACAGACATAGAGAGGGAGCTTTACTTTTTAAAATGTCTTTTCTTTTCTCCCTTTTTTTTTTTTTTTTTTTTTGACCGCAGGACATACAGCTGAAACCCCCTCACGACCTCAAAGCATCAGTTCCCCCACTCTCCCCTCGGCGTGGGGATCCTGATAGATCACGCTCCCCTCTTTAAGCCGGTCACTGAGACTTTCTCCTTGCTCTTCGGTGACCCCGCGCCCCTCCCTGCCCGCTATCAAAAGCGTTGTCGGCTGTGCACTGCCTCCTTTGATACATCGCGCAGTGTTTCTGGCAGTCTCCTTTTCTCTTTCTTCCACAACCCCCCCCCCGCTCCTCCTCTCCCGTTCGGTCTCTCCTTCCCCACAATATTGTAAAAGAGCACAGAGCACCAACAAGGACCTGTTCACTGTCAAAGAGAAAAGACAGGGAGGCCTTAGAGGGAGTGAGGGAAGGACCGGGCGAAGGAGGGCAGCTCTGGCGGAGCAGAGGGGAGAAAGGTGAAAACAGCGAAATAGTTTTGTGGTACCATTTACTGCCGTGATAATTAGTGCTGTTCTTCACATTGCATCAAATTTAAACAGTTGTAGTTCTACGTTCCGATGAATGCGCCCCTTATTATTATCACTCTCAGGTGCATGTTTTTGACCTGTGTGCCACTAAAGCTGGGAGGTGATTAGCTTTGCTTTACATAAAGACGGGGAGAAATCTAAGCTGGCTCTTCCGGAAGGTTAAAAAACAAACTCAGCCTCTACTATTGCGGTCTATTTATGAACAGAGGAGCTGGCGTTGATTTTTAGATGGTAAATGCGGTCTGATATTGTTATATTGTCTTTAAATAAGAACAGATGTGGACTTTTTCTGTCCTGGTCGAGGTGGATGGCCACCCTTCCTGAGTCTGGTGAGGTTTCCTCTTGTTTAAAGGGAGTTTTTTTCTCCCCACAGTCGCCTCATGCGCGCTCAGGACGGGCGATTGGACCGAAGAGAAGTTTCGGTGCAATCTGTCGGTTTCCTCAGCTGGGAAATAGTTTTTTTGAATTGGCTTTGTATGTATGAACTGGACTAATTTTGAATTTATCGAATTGTTTTGGATTATGATTACAATGAATCAGACTCTAACTGGCTTGAATTGGATTGTATCATCGCAGTGGAACTCACAGGAAGGTGCAGCTTGATATCTGAACACTACAAGTTTTTTTCTTTTTTTTTTAAATCGACCTACTTTTACAACCCATGGGTTGTAAGATTTGAAGGGAATGATATGTCTCAAAAAAACAAGAGGGAAAGAGGGAAAAAATTCCATTTTTAAAGCAGAAGACCTGTTGAGAGGGCGAATTAAGAGATTAAGAAAAAAAAAATGCTGCACACACACACACTCACACACACATTGTTGTGTTGAGTGGGTTCAGAGAGCCCTCTTTCTTTCTCTTGACAAATGATCTTTAGCCAAGAACACATTGTCTTTCATGTGCGCATGAACTAAACAACGGCCAAGAGTCACTTTTTGAGCCTTTTGGCTACATTTGTCATTTTCGCTGGCAACTTGAGCAACGATCAAGGGCTTTGATTCGCCCTCTGTTTCAAACACGAGTCGCTCTTTGCTGAGAAAGGAAAAGTGGAAAGAACGACAAAAAAAGATTCAAGTAGAGATTCCGTGCACTTCTAACATCGCTACGTTAGACATGTGGAACTGCGCATAAACTTGTGACTGCATGTAAGCCCGTGGTGTGTCATGGTGGTAAACCGTGGAGTGGAGCCTTGGGCCTGAGCTTTTTTGAGCTTGACCTGACTGTTGCACTCAGTCCAACACACAGACACACACTCTACCCTCGCACAACACCAAAAGACCTGCAGGCTGCCAACACACACACACACACACACACACACACACACACGTCACCTTCAACTGTCCAGGTTTGCAGTTTGCTTTTGTGTGTGTGCACGTGTGTGAATACATCCGTCTAATTGTTCTAAATCCACAGAGAGAGGGAGTGAGCATGATTTCTTCATGATCATTGGCTACTAATGAATCATACCAAAATTAGTCTGTGTGCTTGATGTAAATGTCTGTTTGCTTTGCTGGTTAGCCGGCTTTGGACGAAACAGGCTGCGTGTGTGTTGTCCTGCATTATTCACTGAAAATATTCAGCGGTTTGTTTGTTTTTTCCACTCTTGTTTTTTTTTCTTTTTTTTCTGCATCTCACATTGTACCCGTCCTTGCTGGGCTTTCTATTAGTAAAGCTGCATCGAGTTGTTCTTACACCATAAGCAGTGGTCCCTCTCGTATGCTTTGTGCCATCATTTTTCAAATTGAAAGTTCTGGGGCTCGGTTCCCCTAACTATACTGTATATCATGAGCTTATTATCTGCTTAGTTGGTTTGCCAGTAGACAGAAGGAATACTGTTCAATCCTCTTGCAGAGTGCGCTCTGAACTCAGACTCGCATATTAGGTATGCAAAACAAGAACCGTGACCTATTTTAGATTAGGCTGCAACAATGAAGTTTCTAATTTTATATAGATTACAGCTATGCAAAATTTAGTTCTTTTGACTGTATGATACAAAAAAAGCCGCAACAATTAGGCTCTAATCACTTGCTGTGTAAATGAGTTGTCCATTTATTATATAGGCATGGGCCTGTCTGTTCTGAAGTATCGGATCAGGGTTCTGATGAGCATGTACACACAGAAGTAATCCATCCCCAAGTGCATTATCTGCTTGCGTTAGGCCAGGTTTTTGAGCAATGCTTTTCTACAGTTTCAGTCGGACTAGCATGTTTACGTGTATTTTAAAGGTACACTTTTTGGTCAGACTAACATAGTAATTTTTTCCAGTGTTTTCTCTAGTGTAATGTAAACGTGTTTGGTACTTATGAGCAGACTTGCCTCAAGTTGACAGCGGACAGAGTACTCTCAATTTTGTGAAGCAGGGAGGGGAGCAAACAAGCTAACAAAGCTAACAGCTACTCAAAACGGAGACGGGAGAATGGTGAAATTTGACATCTAAAATAACTCAAACCCCATAAACTCGTCCTGGTGTGAGCGAGCGCTGTATATTTTCACCGCTTTACTTTACATCATTTCTTGACTGAATAACATCTGTGCAGCATACAGGTCAGTGGTAGCTTATTTAGAAGCTGTGCATTACCAGTCTAACATGGACACTCTCAGGTTGAAGAAAATACAGTGCCAATGTGAATAAACCCAAATCTCAGATATATTGCATTTGATAGTGTCTCCTTTGCAAGTGCAAAGCAGTGAGCTGCCATTCTCCGAACATAGTCGGATTTCTGTGTGTGCAACTGTTTTTAGCTGGCAGTCACCAGAGGGCACATCCCTTACAGAAGGGTCAGCTGCAGTCCTCGGGGACACCCTGACCCCTGACCTCTATTCCATAATTCTCTGCTGGCGTGGACAACATAAAAAGAAGACACAGTCAGACCTTATAGGATCTGATTGGTGTTCCTCTGCTTCCTTTAAGCCCTCTGGAACCCTGATATTTGTCGTCGGGGAAAGGCAGGACATAGAGATGGAAGAGGGAGTGATTTCATGGCTCGGAAATGGAGAACATTGCAAGGCTTCCTTCAACCAATGTTGACATATATGTGGCACAAGTTATTATTTTCCAGTCTCTTGGAGACTTCTCATTTTCTCCTTCTCTCTGTTGGTCTTCCTCTCCCCTTCCATCCGTTCGGCCTTTGTGAAGGAAGGATAAAGGTCGTCCTTTTGTCATCAAAACTCCAGATTAGTTTTGCCTCGGTGCATCTGACTCCCTGCTTTATCACTGTGGCCAGAGGAGCCACAAGGTTCAACTCACCCCTCTGCAAATAATAACTCCTACCAGCCACTATTCCATTCTTTGCTGTTATCTCCTATACTACTATTACTACTCTATTCTGGGGTAGGGGGATTATTTCCATGGCACTGGGTTTATTGCACTGTACAGTGAAGACTGACAGGAAAGCATGGAGCAGGAGGATGTGACATGCAACATATGTCAAAAGCTACAATCAAACTGACAAAGTTGCAATAGTCGCTTCAGTCTGCAGAGGCCCAGAGCGGCGCATAAATGAGCTGCTGACAGCATGTCATAACCCAATCTTGGTTTTATTTTAATATTTCTGCACTGATGTGGTTTTTGGGGGTTCTGTAATTTGATGACTTGGGGATTTCGCTGAAACTCAGTTTGGCAAATGTGTGCGTTAGATTCCAGTTCAAAACAGTGAAATGTAGGACATTATTGGAATGTTTCCCCTGGCTTCAGCTCACAAAAGCGCCTACAAGTCAGACAGAAAAAGCTGCCAACGGGGAATGGAGATCTTCCGAGGATTACGTAAATGTGGCATGCGATTTAGACGAGTATCTGCGGCAGTCTGAATGCGGCGCAAGATGATTAGGCTGTCAATTAGTGCCCATGAATTGGCTTACAACCTATCCACTCTCAGAGGAGTTTATTAACCCTCCTCTGTCCGTGGAAACGCTGATGGCTTCTGTCTCCAGCTGCAAAGACTCAGGCTCAGAGGGCTGGAGCTGGTCGCAGGTCAGCAGCATTACATCGCGGTTGTTGACGGTTTCTAAAAATGAACTTGTTTTCTGGTTGTAAGTTCACTCTCACCCGCTTGGGTTCCGTATGGCTGAAAACGAGCAGCACTGTCCCCACTGAGGAAAAGGAACAATCGGCTTTCACAGTGACCGGCTCTGTTGGCAGATATTTAATACCGATATTATATTGTTTGCTGCCTTTGGAAGTCGAGGGACCCCAGCCCACCCTTTTACTGGCCTTGATCTGTAATCTTCTTCTTTTGGCAAAAGGCTGCAATCCCTTCTGAATATTAAACAATTTCCCCCATAATTCTTTTCTATTTTTTTTTTCTTTTTTTCTGGTTGATCCAGTTAACGGCAGTTAACGTCTTCTCTTAGGAGCTGGTCTCTGCCAAACAAACTGGGATGAGCGCTGCTTTCTGACCGCCAAGTGTGACCTCAACAGATTGGTTGTTTTGTCAGATGAAACCCAATATACAATCGTTCCAACATGACCCCAATTCCAAAAAAGGTAGGATGCAGCGTGAAATGTGAATAAGAACGGAATATAGTGGTTTGCAAATTTCGCAATCCAATCCAATTATTTACATTAACTGAATTTGTGATTGACAGTAGAAAATAGAGAACGCGTCAAACGTTGAAAGTGAGACATTTTACTATTTTCGGAATCGAATGAGCTCATCGTGAATTCCATGGCAGCAGCGCGCCTCCAAAAAAAGGTGTGGAATGGGTCAACAAGGCTGGAAAAATAAGTGACACTGTGAAGAGCTTGCTACAATGGATTAATTGACCTCATGTCGGTAATGTGATTGGGTATACAAAGAGCACCTTAGAGAGGCAAAGTCTCTCAAAAGTAAAGATGGACAGAGGTTCAGTAATCTACAAAAAAACAAACTAAAAAAGGTGCTTGAAAATCAAGGAGCAACGTCAGGACTTTGCAATGACTTTGAACATTGTTTCATGATCATAGTCCACAGCTTCTCCGGGCCAAAGAGGAAAAGTCCTCTGTGGTCGGACCAATCTAAAATTGAAATTCTAAAAGGAGAGGGTCTATCCGGCTTGTTGTAAGCGGTCAGTTTAGAAGCCTGCATCTCTGATGCTATGGAACGTGCGTTAGTGCGCACATCTGGAAAGGCTCCATCACTGCTGAGGGTTATGTGCAAGTTTTAGAGAAACATGTGCTCCTATCCAGACTGTCTTTTTCAGGGAAGGCCTTGCATATTTCAGCAAGACAATGTTAAACTACATACTACTTGTATGATAACGGCACAGCTTTGTGGCAGAGGAGTCCGAGTGCTACTGGACGGGCCTGACTGTAGTTTAAAACCCTTCACCATTGAAAACATTATAATGTTGATAATGACAAAGAAGACCCGGGACTGTTGAGCAGCTAGAATCCCATATCTGACAAGAATGAGGCAGCATTCCTCTCCCAAAGGTCCAGCTGCTGGTCTCCTCAGTTCCCAGATGTTTACAGACTGCTGTCAAACGGAGAGGGGATGCCACACAGGGGTAAACATGGCCCCCCTGCCAGTCCTTCTGAGACATGGGATCAGCTTCATGAAATAGTGCAATATCTCATATTCAAAATTGAATATGTTTTCATGCAGCTTCCCATCTTTTTGGAATTGGAGTTGTACGAAGAAAAAAAGGGGGAAACTTTTTGGGACCTGAAAGATGACCTAAGTATATATCTGACACTTTCTATCCAATAATATCAGTCCATTTCCTGTCAATCCTGCGGTCATTTACTTTCTGCTATATGCAGTAATCCCTCTGAATAAAGGACCATTTTAGCTGTTAAGTTTGAATGTTGAGCACAGTTTCCACTACAGTTTTCGAGCCGCTGTTACCTGCCAGTGTCTACTGTATATTCACGGCAGCATAATAATAGCAACAGTTTGACTTAAGTGTACCACCAGCCACTAGGCGTTCAAGAATGGCGTATCCAGTGGAGAAAGTAATTTATTCTAAATGAATGGTGTCTTTTGAAGTCCGTTTTCTCAGGGCGCAGAGTGCAAACAGAAGCAGTGTGGTGCCAGGGTCACAGAGAGAACAAGACACACGTGCTGGATGGATAGTGAGACGGCGTGCTCGCAGTCCAGTGCACGCACACACGCAAGTGCAGAAAGGACAAAACACGTGCACAAGCTAGCACGCCAAACGGAGGAGAACACAAATCAAAACAAAGCATGCAAACACAAAGGAGATCCAGAGAATGAGGAAGACAGAGAGAATAGCTCAGTCCCATCTGTCAAACAAGTGCGATGATGCTTCAACCACACACACACTCATATTTACACGCACACACACACACACACACACACACACACACAGACACAGACACAAAAAGCATCATTTAGTCTGAACTTGAGCAATATCTGCCTTTGTCCTTTAGCTGTTGGTCCTCAGGGGCCGCAGGAGAAGTTGCATGAAAAGTTTGTTTAGAGCTGAGCAAGTGTGTTAAGCTTTATGAGAGCCCATGGGAGACTTGGTGGCACACACACACACACACACACATCCACGCATACACTCACGCACGCTCAGGCACGAGGCTTGGGCGGCAGCTCGCAGTGGCCCCAACCAACAGTGAGGAGTTTGTTGTCATAGCAACAGTAAAATGAGATGACTTTACTGTCAGCCGTAATGTTTCATGGCCCCCTTGCCGCTATGGCAACATAACAAGGAGGAGGAAGAGGAGATGGAGAGAAAGAGAGCATCAGAGGCATCTCTGCATTCCGGTGGACTCCTACCAGGAACAATGTCACTACGGTGTCCTTTCTTCCTCCTCAAGACAAACACGCGTACGAACACACACCGTGACAAGCCTTTCATAAACACACACACACACACACACACACACACACACACACACACACACCTTGAAAAGCATGTCAAACATCCTCTCCATCTCTTTGATCATCTGCTCACTATTTTCAGACACGGCGTTTTTTTCCTTTTTTTTTTCTTCTTTTTTTGTCGTCACCGGTGTAATTCAAATTCATTATGCTCAATGTCAATATTGGTGCAACCACGCCGCGCCTCCGACAGGTACACCTTGTTGAATGAGCGCGCGAGCTGTCAGGCGCGAGAAAAAGAGGGGAAGGCAGGAGAGGAGATCAGAGACGCTTCGCCGCGGAGAAGAGTCGGATGGAGCGGCGAGGTGACTGCGGGCTGGCCGGCGATGTGCGGAGCCGCGGCGCAGCAGCTATACATCACACGTTCTAAATTTAGCTCAGTCCTTCCACTACAGCCCGTCAACACTGCTAAGCAGAGCTATATCCACTGGTAGAAAAGTGGTGGTGGTGGGGGGCAGAGAGGTCGGGGAGAGACAGACACGGAGGAGCGGAGGGGGATGGAGTTGTTTTGCTCTGTTGCCATGGTGACTTGGAAACCAGAGCTGTAGTTGCCACGGGTGACAGCTGTCAGTCAATCACGCAGAGTGAGGGGACAGATCGGCCGATGATCACCTTGGATTAGAGCGATCGTGCCACACAGAGACCGGTTAGAACATATCTAGACTTAATCCCGTGTCCTAATGGTGCCGCTCCATGGCGTGCGCGTGCGTTTGTTTATAAGTGCGTTTTCATTCATTTTGTGTGTGTGAGAGCGAGAGAGAGAGCATGTCTGCATCCTTGTGAGGGTGGGAATGTGTCTGCACTCGGGCTCAGAGCGAGCGGAGCAGATTACATTTTGCTGTAGCTGCTGTCGGGTCCTTCCCACAGCTGTCTGAGCCAGAGGACAATCAAAGGCCTCTGATTGTGGTGTGATTCTCAGGCCCGTTCCCCTTCAATTATGGCGCTCTGCCTGCGCGTAACGAGCTCAGCGTCGCACTTATGTTGGCGGGATAGCGGTCTGATTGGAGCGGGGGATGGATTTGAACTCGCAGTTTAATTTGTTTCTTTTTCTTGCTAAATTACCCTCCCCGATCACGACCGTGTCTGGTCACAGATATCCCGCTGTGGAACTAAGTCTAATCATTGGATGATGTTTCTGATGTTGCAAATCCCGAGATTTTTTTTTTTTTTTTTTTGTCCTTTTCCTTAACTGCACTCAATTAAATTTTCTCCCGCTGCAGAGATGTTAAATCACCGGCATAGTTCCCGCGTTCCCGCTACTATTAGACCTTTAACAGTTTTCATGTGTTATGACAGCAACCCCATGTAATGCCAATACTTTGCTGTTGCACTGGTAATTAGAGGGTAGTTGTACAAGGCAAGATTTCCTCAACCACTGAAGCACTAAATTTGCAGTACCAGTCAGAATAGGATGGAAAGCCCCTGAGGGAGAGGATGATGTGTATTTTCCTCTAATATGCATTGCGGTCAAAATCCTCCTACTTTTGACCTTTAACAAAAATGAAGGTTTTATATGAGCTTCATAAGCTGACTTTTTTTCCCCCTTTTCTCTCCTTTCTGTGCCATCTCTACCCCCCGCCACCTCTACCCTTTCTCCTCCCTCTGCTGTCTCCCTCTCCAGGAGTGCGCCCTGGGCTGGATGGGACCCACCATGCCCCCCAGTAAGAAGGCCCAGAGCCCCAGTAGTGGAGCCAGTGCGTCGCAGGGCATGAGCCCACCGTACCGGCAGGGAGACGCCGCCGCGGCAGCATCCGAGGCCGAGGCGGCCGATCTTTCCCTCTCCGTGTCCGCCTCATTCTCCAAAGCCGAGGACGAGGAGCTCACCAGCCTCTCTTGGCTCCACGAGAGCACCGACCTCCTCAACAGCTTCAGCCACTCCGGGTTGCGTAGCGTCTCCCCTCTGCAGGACCCCGACAGCCAGCACGCCCGCTCGCCCTCCTCCTCATCACCGTCCCTGGATGACCCCCTGCTCGGCGATGCGCACTCGGCGTACGACTTGGCGGCGGGGGCCAACCGGAAACCTCCGTACTCCTTCAGCTGCCTGATCTTCATGGCCATTGAGGATGCACCGAACAAGCGGCTGCCAGTGAAAGATATCTATGGGTGGATTCTGGAGCACTTCCCTTACTTTGCAAGTGCGCCTACAGGCTGGAAGAACTCAGTGCGCCACAATCTGTCGCTCAACAAGTGCTTCAAGAAGGTGGATAAAGATCGCAGCCAGGTAAAGATCTCCCCACCTCCGCAGAGCTATATGGGATCACTCAGAATTGACTTGTATTTGGAGCTGGTGTTGGGTACTAATCACTTCTTGAAGGCATTGGAAAAATTCCTGTAGGGCTTTAGCAGTATTCCCTCAATGTTTTTGAGATTATTCTTACCAGGAACAATCAGTGCTCATCAGTTTTTCCTGGAAGTAGTAATGATTCATTTGTTTTTCAGAGAACTGCATTGCTCTGAATTTAGACCCTGATTATGAACCCCGTCACTGTTCACCAATCATAGTTTCCCTGCCTGTATTATGAGATATCAGTGTAGCCACAAACAGTGCCGTGGAAAAGTCTTGATTCCCACTTCATTTCTTTATATTTTGCTCAAAATGGGCCAGGCATTCTTGTCATCTTTTAATTGACTATGAGCGAGGGTTCCCTAAGCTTTCTGAAGGTTACTCAACCCTAACCCTAACTTTCTGCATTTTGTCATTGACAGCTTGTCAAATGTCTTCCTAGTTTTTTTGTTACATCAGCAAAAAAAAAAAAAAAGCTAAAGATAAACACAGTTTAACAGGCTGAAAATACTATTTTTACACCAACAAGTTGATTACCAAAGAGCTATTAGCTGTAAACTTATAGGAAGCCGGGCTAATGTGGGACAAAAGAGGAAGTGGCAGGCCTAAAAAGAAAAAAAGAAAAAAACTGACCTCCAGAAGATGAACAGCATCTGAAAGTGAAGGGTGGCTGTCACAAGAAGCCACTCCTAAGGAAGGGAAACAGGGAGGAAAAAGGGGGACTGAAAATCAGTGGCAACAGGTCTTAAAGAAGCACTTCGGAATGTCTTTCGAGAAGCCTGGAGAACTATTCCTGAAGACAGATTTTGACGCACATTAGAATTGTACGAACTCTGTTTTTGCCTTCTAAAAATATTTCCGTTTCACCCATAACATGAAACATATGTCACATGGTCTCTGGCAGTATTTGGGAAATGAGGAGTGGATCGAGACTTTTGCACAGCGCTGCATATGAGACCCATTATTCACTATCATTTGTGGTTGGAACTTATTTCACAGCCAGACAGTTATCAGCCTTTTTAAGGCATATCCAGCGTGAAGTCAAACATATTCTGTATTTTGTCTACAGCTGTACCAGATTCGGCCTTATCAATAGTTGATGATCTCTGCTTTCATAGTTCTCTTTCACTCCGACGTTCTGTGCCTCCCCGGTGGGAAGAGCATTTCGCTTTTGATTTAAGTCTTGATACAGCCTTTTATACCGGCTTTCCCATCCAGATTTTTCTCAGGGTAAACACGGGGCTGAATCCCTCACTCAATTAGTGCTGAATTAATTCTGGAGGATTTAATAACGCAGATGCCAGCAGACTTTAGGTTTGGTCTTGCCCAGGGGGAGGGAGGGAGGGAGGGAGGGAGGGAGGGGGATCAATGCTCGCCGTGCATGTTCAGTTGATTTAGGTTATACCGGAGGATGTGAGAAAACTCTTTAAGCTTTCTGTGACCGAAGTGAGAATCTGAACTCCTCTCCTTGGAGTGAGTGTGCGGCGCAGGGCAGGACAAAATGGACGGAGGATGGCGAAGATGTTGTGCGTTGGTGTGTGTTTGCCTCAGTGTGTGTGTGTGTGTGTGTGTGTGTGTGTGTCTTTGTACACACCCTCACACTATGCTGTCATCTGGCCCTTGACTACACCAGTGCAGAGTTTCTCTTGTATACATATCTCCATAGTAACAAGGTTGCAGTTGACATAAAAGTATGCTGTTGCTGTAGCAACGGGAAAACTGATTTGGCTTTACTGACTAAGGCGTGCGTGTGTGTGTCTGCGGGTGTCTGCATGTGAGAGCTTCAGATGGGCACTGAGGTGTTAAGTGGGGGGGGGGAGAAAAAAGTATATGTCCTCATTTTGTGCTATATGCACATATATATATCAATAGTCAATATATATATGTGTATGTGTATATATATACATATTTATATATATGTGTGTGTGTGTGTGTGTGTGTGTAGAGGTGATTTTGGCAAGGACAGCTTGTCTTGTCTTCCTGTCGCTGTGCTCTGTTTTTAAGACAACACGCTCATTAACCCCTCAAACCCGTTCCCTCTTTCTTGCACGCCCAATTCCAAACACACACACACACACACACACACACACACACACACACCATGCACAGGCAGGTCATGTCAGACATCCAAACAAACAAGCGCACACAAGTGCACACACTTACGAGCATGCATGACTGAACGCACGCGCACACGCACATGCGAGCGCTGTGCCGGTGTGGAAATGAGGGCACATCTCTGCAGACTCTTACTCTACCTGCCAAGAGCTGCGCTTTATCTGAAGCAGCAATTACAGAATCTCTGTAATTTCACTCAGACTCTGCCGTTTCGGAGCGTTTCACTGAGAATCCGTGCGTGTCGATACGCCTTTTTTTTCCCCTTCCCTCCTTTTCTTCTTTTATTTGCTGTACCTGTTTATGTCTTTTGAATCCAGCCTTGCAATTACAGGTTGTAAGATGCGTTTCTTTGCGCTGCATTATATTTTACTCACTGCTCGCTTTGGGGAATGAGGAGAGACAGAGGAGTTGCTAAAGCGGTAGGTCAAGTTGTGGTTAGAAGGGATAGGTGGATATACGGACTCACACAAACACACACACATACACAGACGGGAGGCGAAGCGGGGAAACGTGGCTCGCTGTGAAGTCACCAAATTATATTTCCCTCAATTTGCAGAGGTAGAGATTAATATGACAGTGGCCTATTTGTTCCAGTGGCTGTATTTCTGGGTCATATCCAGGCAGATGACAAGATGGGGACATGTTCAGAATAAGCTCGCTGCTCGGTGTGTGTGTGTATGCGTTTGTCGGTCTTGCGTGTGGGAGCTCAAAGTTGCGAGGGAGAGCGTGAGAGAGTGCGAGTCCCACGGTTGCCATGGCTTTGTTTACAAACAGGATTCTTCGCTGTGCTGAACGACATGCCTTAATGACAAGTGTTGTTGCCCTCAGACTTGTGGATCAGTGCTGAAGATCAATGTTGTAACAGCCCAAAACCCACACACGCACACATTCAGCGGCATGCCTCTCGCAGCCTCTTATGAAATCACAGCAGAGAGAACAGGCAGTTTTGTAATCTGAGGCTCGAGATGAAGTCTCTCGGTGTTGTACTCAAGTGTGTCACCCCTAACTTAACCCCAGCCTGCTCAGATGAGAGGCATCCTTGATGCTTTTCACGCTCACGCAGTTTTTTTTAACCACAGCGAGCGCAGATTTGTCTGTGTTTTTTATTCTTTGTTTCTTCCCTAAGTAGGTTTATCAGCATTCTTCTGAGACACAACCAAACTAAGAAACAAGTTTCGGAGTCAAGGTCACGAGTCGGAATCATTAGCGATGTTTGAAATCCAGACACAGTGAAGGTGGGAGGCGGGATGGGTTTTTACCAACCCCTCGTTTTTCAAGTTTGAAAAGAATTTTCAAACTGGAAGATACCGCGAGCATCTTCCAGAGCAACGTTCCGCCCTTAAAGCCCCTCAGTTTCATTCAGTTTCACGCCCAGAACACAGATCCCGCTTTTGGACCCTGCCAGTGCTCGTTCATGCTGGTACTAGAGCCAGTTCTAAGTTGTATTTTTAATAGGGCTGGGCAACGATTCAAATTTTTAATCTAATTAATCACATGATGTCCCTGATTAATCACGATTAATCGCATTTGTACGCAAAATCCAAACATGAATTCAAAAGTAGTGCATAGCCTTTAGCATTTAGTTTTATTTTAAATGTGCTGCCATATGAATGAAAGTGCCATAACATTTGTTGTGCAAACACACTTTTAACATCAGCATTTTTATGTAGTTTTTATGTAGAAGCCTCGCTTCTCGCTGGTGTGTTTTGCCTTTAAGTGATATTTTAGACTGGAACTACTACAGTGAGAAGACAATTCAACTTGGCAGTGTTTACAGATGACTTTGGTTCTGTGGACTCCGCCGTCTGGAAGAACTTCAAAATGAAAATGGCCGAGTAAAAGTTCCGTACCCTTCTCCATGTTTGCTGGATCCGCCAATTACTTTCTTTTCCGGTTCCGCAGCAGGCAGCAACAGACTTCTACAGAATAAAAGCCTGTGAGCAACAGACTTTTACAATAATAAAACAGGGGTGGTCCGTGGCGTAGTGGGTTGAGCAGGCACCCCATGTACCAAGAGGCTATAGTCCTCACTGCAGCCGGTCCCGGTTCGAGTCCCGCATCAGACGGCCCTGTGCTGCGTGTCGTTCTTTTGTTTTGGCAGAGAGAGGGGCTCTCTGCCAAAAAATGTTTTTTTTCTAATTTTTTAAATTTCTTTTTTTTAAATTTAAAAAATAAATAAATAAATAAATAAAACCTGCGTTAATGCGTGATACAATATTTATCGGCGTTAAACAATTAACGAGTTAACTTTCCCAGCCTTAATTTTTAAAAATGTTCTTTCTAAAATAGCAGCTAAGAACTGGTTTGATTTTCCAAAGCCAGAGAGCCAGGACGGAGCCCGCACCATTGCGTCACTTTTAAGCGTCTCTTCCAATCCCTGTCGGAGTTTCCGTGGGGGACCACATTAAAAAAAGAGGGACAGTTTATCTTCACAGATCTGTGTTTTTTTCACTGCGAACGGATGACTCGATACCACCAGCCCAGTTTATAAACTCTGTTGTGAACAACAGTCGGTGTTAATGAACCATCCCAGCAATGCCGACCTGCCTTTCCAAACACTGAACAGTCTTTATGAACACCGTAAGCAGGATTCATTCATGAATGGTAATGTTCGAAAAGTTCAGTTGCAAACAGCAGTTGCGAATGGCGCTCCACACAGCACATTAGGCAGTGCTCACCAACACAGCTGGCAATATTACTGTCACATTAAAGGCTAAAACCTGCACAGGCTCTGGATTTTCAAACATAGGGGGGGGTCACAGCATTTTAGGTTTCCCAACACCTGCCTAGCTAACAGCCAGTAGGGAGTGATCCTGGTGTGGTATCGGCACCTAATTAGTGGGAAGTTTCCCTCAGGTGTCTGTGGAGCAGTGTTGCTGAAAATGTGTCATTGCGGAGTCTTGAAATGATCCTATTTTGAAGGAAATTGTCACCCGTATATCCAGCTGTGCTAAAATTAGAATGCATAATAATTGTAAGTAGGGCTGCTGCAATAACCCTCAAATTTGTAACATCGCAGTGTTGGTGGGGTAGCTGTTGGAGATGCTAAGCAACCACAACGGCCTCAATGTGAACTTATTTTCTCTTTTCATTATTATTTGGGGTACGACTACCGGACGCTCCCTAAATGCTCTGTGAAAACAATAGTATGAAGCCTTGGCCAGGTGTGTGGGGGGTCCCTTACGCTTGTCCTGCCGAACCTTAACGTCAACGCAATGCAGCTTTTTTTGCCCTGGCTGCCCGTCTCATACCTCCGGGTACCCGTCTCTCCTCCTTTCTTCTTCCTTCTCCGTTGGAAGTAATGAGGATGGAAAGTCGGAGGCCCTCGGTGTTCCGTTTTAACTTTTGAAAATGATTCGACTGGAATGGTGAGGAGAGGCATCGTAGATGTTACAGAGGTGAATTTTACATTGAGAAACCCCCACCTCCACCCCCACTGCGAGCAAGAAAAAACAAACCCAAATCACTCCAAATAGTATCACTTACCGCCTAAAGTAACTGTCGCAAAACTGTCAGTTTATCCTCCCTCATCAGGTATTTGGCATCACTGATGAGCGTCATCAATGGTCGTGACAACCCGTAACAAGACGGAAACATAACTGAAGGCTCAAATAAGACATCAAATCAAATACAGAAGGTAATCAAATACAAAACAAAACAAAAAGAGTGCAATCAAATGGTATAAAGAAACATCAGTGTCAGCACAGAGATTCGGAGCCATACGCGGGAGCACATTTAATGTGCAAAGAAATGCAAATCAAAGAGCTGTTACCTGATTGTTAGAGGGCATGAGAGCTTTGAATGTGATTAAGGTATCAGTTCCATTTCAGGCTATATTTATCCACCTAATTATTTATCCTAAAAGAAAATTTCTTATGAGCTGCTGCCGCTGCTCCGGGCTGTGAGAGCAATAAATATGCACTGGAGAGAAATGAACCCATTTCCATTCTTCAACCAAAATCTTCCCATCCCGGAGTTCTGGCTGTGTGGATCCAGTGCACATGTGTGGCGACGGACGGATTACACAGGCGAGGTGTTTTAGGAAAATCTTGACACGAGGTCTGTGCTTTGGTACATTCCCAGAAGGATCTCCGTCTCTATGTTTAGCTTCATGCTGTCTTTTTAGTCTCCAGCAAGTTCTGGTGATTGCTTTGAACAGAACCAGTCCAGCTTTCAGTTCACGCGATGGTCTTTTTTTTCCCTTTTTTTTTTTATAGTTACGTCAGATGTATTTCCACTCGGTAAAATCTGATGTAGGCCAGGCGTCCATTTCTTTTTGAATTGGCTAATAGCACCCGGTAATATTTAACTGTTTTGTTTCCGATTCCAAAAGAGGTCAGTATGGGTTTAGATGGCAAAAAGCTCTCGAAAGACTAAGGGCTTCACGGGGGGGGGGGCATGACGTGGACGTGGACGTGGACGTGGAAGGTCATGTTGAACTGTTTAGTTATATTCTCTATTATGCTTGTGTCGCTGCCGTGAAGCCTTGTCGTCACATGCCATATGTTCAGGGCAGCCTGAGGCGTGCGATTTAAACATCTACGACTGCTGCTTTCCAGTGTTCTTGGACAAGTTTCATAGGTGCATGAAGAATTATGCCACTGTGACAAGCCTTAGGGGAACCCACATGACCTTACTGAAGTTAATTGCTAAGCAACAGCGCATCATAGGAGCTTTGGGAGTTGCTAACAGAAAATTGGGCTCAGTCCAGTTTCTGCCTCCTCTCGCGTAGTCGGTGCAGCCTTTCTAAGACGGTTGCATTGATGACTGCGATGTAAGAAAGCGGTTGAAGGAATATAGTCGCAGCTTGTGAAAACAGTTCAAATGTACTTTACAGCAGATGGGATCAATTTTCAATCCAGCTGAACAAGAGGGGCTTTTTTGGAATCTGGAGAAGTCTTCAAAAGCGGCAGGAAGTGCTGACAAGTTGATAGAGTTTGGTCTGTATTCATCTCTGAGTAAACAAGGATTGTAGTCACTGATGCAGGAGAGAGGAAAAAGTGAAAGTGACAACTGCTCCAGAAGCAGAAACATTTGCTAAATCACTTCGATTGGGGATATAGGTTAAGTCATGCTGTGCATGTAAAACGTAGCAGACAGTAAAGCCTCTTACACTGCTGCGCTCATGCAGAGATGTTGTTCTTATCCATTATTTTTAATCTCATTGCAGCACTGAATTGAAAACAAAGTGATCCTTTGGGTGCCACTGGTAATAGCCACGATGAACTGTAGAAATGGGTCGGTCCACTTCGGTTTGTATATGATTAAAGTATAAAGCTTTAGTTTCTTTAGAGGACAATGTGAGGCATGTGGATTGCAGCTCCATATTAGAGATTGTCGTCCTCTCACAAAAGAAATCACGGATGTTTTGTTTGCAGGCTACAATGGCCTCAACATATGTTCAAAGATTACGGAACTTCTAGAGTGCAAGAGCAACTGCAATGGCGTCCATAAATGTTATGGCGACGTATTTTAGTCCTAACCGTGATGTTTTTTGTTTTTTTTTAAACCCTAATTGAGTGAAGTTACTGACCAAACCCATCCAGAAAGTGGCAAAATGTCATCATAACGTGTGACCAAGGCAACCCAACCGGAAAAAGGGCAACCATTAAGGTGACTTTGGCTTTGTAAAAAAAGTAATTTGGTGGAACCGTGATGCTTTTCTTAACCCTGACCGAGTAATGTTATTGCCTCAATCAAACCAGGAAGTGACTTAGTGTATTAGTTAAGTGTTCTCTTGTTATTGGCTGAACCAGAGGTAAAAAAAAAAAAAAAAAAATGCTGTCATATCTTGGTTATCGAGCTCATCCCATGATTGAAAGTGGGGGCGCATAACTGCAGCATCCACCCCTCTTTTTCCTCCATGAGGTGAAAAAACAGATTTCAGTGCGCTCTTTGTCGGACATCTATGTGTTGTTGCGTTCTGCTGCCACTTGGGGGCCGTCTCATTAAATATGTGGAACAATCTGTGCTGAGCTTTTTTGTGCTAACACGTGAGAAGTGTTAATATTGAAGGTTGTCCAGTACGGCTGTTGTCCCTGGTTATGATTTTGGGAACTGTGTTGGCTTTGTTGTAAAATCGGTTGTTGTTGGCTTCTCCAGGCTCTATTAGACCGAAGCTAACTTTCAACAGATCGGCATTTGATCGATATTTAGCATCACCTTCAGAGCCTATGTGTTGTTAGCGGTCTGTCAGTCTGCTTTGTTTAATTTTTTTATTTATATAGCGCCAAATACAACAAATGTCATCTCAAGGCACTTAGATAGTAAGTCCAATTCAAGCCAATTGGAATTCAATTAATTAATAATAATCATGTTTGTTGGCTCCGGTATGCTACTCCGTAGCTATCCGCCAATCCGTCTCCGTGGTCATGCAGAGGCTATTAAGCCTTTCGAAGTTCTCCGTCGGGATGTCGGATACGCAAGGCAATTCACCTCCCGATCAGTAGGAGTCGCTACCGTCCGGCTCTGTTCCACTCCTCATAGTGAATGATGTTGGAGTTGGAGCTTATTGATATTGAAACGCAAATAATTGGAATGAAACTCTTTCAAAAATGGCGGTGTTGTTGTTGTAAGAGGAAGGAGCTAAACCTGAGACGGCATGGGTTGTGATTGGTCGTCTAACAACATAATTTCCAGAATCACTTTTCAGGTTTAGCTCCTTCCTCTCAGAACAACGACACCGCCATTTTTGAAAGAATTTACTGTGTGATGGTCAACATTTGATCAAAATTATTTGCATTTCAAAATCAATAAGCTCCAATTCAAACAAAAGTCTTTCTCTCTCGGTCGCCATCGTTCACTGTGAGGGGTGGAACGGAGACGGAAGGTAAACAATCAATCAACGACTTTCACGATAGACGTCGCGAGATTAGCTCGTCTAGCGTAGCGACTCCTACTGATCGGGAGGTGAATTGTCTTGCGTATCCGACATCCCGACGGAGAACTTCGAAAGGTTTAATAGCCTCTGCGTGACCACGGAGTCGGATTTACGGATAGCGACGGAGTAGCATACCGAGGCCTTTAGGCTTGGAGACCTCTGTGAACGACGTGCCTGTTTGTTGTTGCTACATTGTTAAATAGTTAAAGGATCCTTTTTGTTGATAAACCCCCGTTTCCATAGCCCTCATTCCCCAAGATCATTTATTCTTTCCTAGAAGACTGTAAACGTTCAAATAAGTCACAAAGAACAACTTTAAACCAATATATCTGAGAAGAAATAGAGTTTTTGTTTTGGACTATTTTCAGCTGAAGAATGATACTTTTTTTTTTGCATTTGCATTTGTGAGTTTTCACTGTGAGTGAATAACGTTATTTCCTCGAATTTAAAAAGAAAAATACAAAATTACGTTAAGAAATGTGTTGGCTAGTTCAAGAGTGCAACTTATTGGTGTGTTTTTCATAGTTTTTGGGACAACATTTGAGTCCTGTGGCACAGAAGAGCAAAACTTAGCTCGTTAGCTCCAAGAAGTCATTGTTGTTTTAGATTTGGTAGTTTTTATTTTAATTCCTTTTTTTTTTTTTTTTTTTTCACTTGTTCACAACAACAGACACACATTGTTGCCGGCTGGGTAGAGACAGTTGCCGTTGTGTCCACTGACAAAGAGCTAGATGAGAGGACTGATACCTTTTTCATGTCAGTCCATTAAATATGTAGCAGCTGGTTAGCTTAGCTGAGCATAAAGTCTAGCTCTGCTCAAACGTGGAATAATTCGAGGCACGTGTGGAGTTCAGGGATTAACATGTTGTTCGTTCAAGTGTAAAAACTACAACACCGCTTTGTTTCAAGAGCCGACCAACTCGGAAAAGCACCAAATTAAACATGTGACTTGAGAGTGAGTCTTTTCTGAATCTGTGGCACTGTTCCTTTAACAGCAAAAAAACTGCGACAACTGGTTGAATTTAAAGAGGAAAAAGTGTGGGTTTGCATAAACAATAGTGCACTGTTTTTTTTTTTGTGTTTTGTTTTTTTGTTTTTCACCATCTTTGCGTTTCTAAAATTAGGTCTGAAATTGGGCCGGCTGCGCACTGTAGATGTGTGTCAGGTAACTGCGCGAGTGATAGGACCGCGGTGCAGTCCGGAATGCGGTAGCAGGAGTGTGGAGTTACCAGCGGGGTCAGTGGCAGCAGGACTTTTCAATATCTCCCATTTACAACAGAGACCAGCCCCCACAGCTTATATAACACAGGAAACAGATGTTAGCAACTCACAATCATCCCTGTCACGCTCTCCGCCCCCCCCTCTCACTTTTTCTCTCCTCTTTCTTCCCCTTTTGTCTCTTACTCACACCATAACGTGTCCCCAGGCAAGTTACAGTGCGTATGTTTTCTTCATCGTGAAAATACCTGTACATTCCTCCAAGGCATAAAAGCCCTGCTGTTCTCCAAATCAACTCTTAACCCCTTCCTCTTTAAGGGTAGCGCTGCTTTAACTTGAATTTAAAGTCTAAATTCGGAGCCTCGTCAGATTTAGTTTTCATACTTTATGAGGTTTGTCTTAAAGAAGGGGCATACCTTCTGAGCTGTGGATTATTTTTATTTTATTTTTTTTTTTCGTGTGCGTGTGCAATCCTGCTCTTTTGCCTCTCACTGACTATTTTCCAGAACATTCACGGAATGCTTATAAGAGCGAATTTTTAGGGGGAAAAAGTGCGCATCTCAGTGAATTTGGTCATTTTTACCTTCTCTCACTTCCACGCGTAGATGATGCCAGTTGCCAAGGCGACTGCTATAACCCAGGTTACGGACCCGTCCTGTGAGATGCAACATGTGATTGGCCTTTCTATGAAATAGGGGAAGAAGGGGGGGGGGTCTACAGATTGAAGATTTTGATTGGCTGGATGCTTGGCAGAGGCAGGGGCCCCAGCAGAGAGAGATTCAGAAGAAAGCATTGATTTAATCAGCTAGCATGCAGGCAGACAGTAGGCACACACACACACACACACACACACACACACACATATATATATATATATATATATATATATATACATATATTTTTTTTTCAACTCTTGCAGGCTGGAGGTACGAGGGGAAATTTGGGCCCAGTGGGGGTCATCTCTGTGGGAGCCAGTGTATATGTGTGTAATATCATGCTCTCCAGGAGAGGCATCGCTGGCAGTAATAGAAGCACTCCCAGGAGTAGACCATGCTGGGTAATATCACACTCCCTAGGGAACTTGCCATGCACACATTCACCCACACGTGCGCATACAGGCACATATGGGCTGCGTTCAACACGGCTGACATACTAATGCAAAGATCCACACGGGAGGGGACACAAATCAGCAGTGCACACGCATCCCATTAGCTCCTTCCAAGTCTTCCAAGGTGGGTCGTAGTTTTTGACTCGGATTCAAACGGTTCATCCCAGACGAAAAGGAATTTATTGGGGGTAAAAAAAAAGTTCTCAGACGTTCATGTAACGTTGGTTTGCAGTCAAACGTTCCACCTTTTCACCTTTCTGCGGTCGTTTTCGCCCACCAGGTAACAGAGCACCTGCTTTCAACTGCAGCGTTGTTTCTGGGCCAGCAGGTGAGGAAAAAAGGTCATACAAATCACAAAGTCGGAAAGGAGTTAAAGCAAGGGGGCGGAGAAAAGAAATGTAAACATTCTCTGAGAATACAGGCACACATTTCCAGAACTAAAATCAAAATCGAAGGAGGTGAAACCGGTGACGTGATTGCATCTTTTCAATATTTAGCAGTAAACTTGCAGGTATTTTCCATTTAGCTAAATCCAATTGCAGGATTTGATTTTATTACTGCTGTATGCGATCCATTAAATGCATCATATTGCCCAAGCAATAGCGCACCTTGTGGCGTGATTATGTTCGATCCAACCATAAAAAAAAGTCTCGTCTCGGAAATTTATCGTAAATATCCAGGTTGTTTTCCCTAAGGGTTTACCACTTGAATCTCAGCGAATATTCTGCCTTTCTCTTCATACATTTGTGACTTTTTTTCCTTAGAATTTAACTACTTGATTCCCAGAGAAACCAATTCATATATATATAAAAGTTTTATTTGAAATTAATAAAAAAAAAAATATTAAAAAAATCTGTTTAAAAGTTTGATTTGCAGATTCACCATCTCAGAATTTCTGAGGTTTTTATTTATTTTTTTGCATTTTTAAATGTCAAATTCTTGTTTTTTGTCTCCCGGTAAAACTTGTCATGCTCGGCTCTGTGATAATCATTTTTTTTCTTGGTTTACGACTCTGCCAAAGTGCCATCGTAGTCAGTGGGGCAGTGAGGGAAGGCAATAAAGCATTTGACTATCCTAACAGCTTAAGGGCAGCAACATGACCCGGATTTCTCTTACATTTAGTCACAAAATGCGCCGGGTTGAAGGGTTTAATATCCGCAGTAATGGTTCGCATGCGCCGCTCTGGCTCTTAGTAGAACGCATGTTGTAACAACAGAGAGCAGAACTCTGCAGTCATGACATCTTCCCACCCGGTAGCATGTACCTGTGTCATATCACAGAGGACTTTTTGTATTCACTTGGTGTTCTCCCCCCTAACACGTCCTCCCCTGTCCTGTCATTCTCGGTCTCCGCTGCACGCGAACTCCTGATTTTGCCACGTTCGGATGAAAGCACAGAGAAGGCTGTGAGAGGCACAGCCGGGGATTGCGTTTTCATGGCGGCCTCTCTTTATAATCTATAGGCTGGCTTCACTCAGATCGGGGGCCGGCGGCTTCATTAGGTGAAGGGGAGGCTGCTTTGATCTAAAAATACATGCCATCATCGCCTCTGGAGTGGAAAAAGTTAAAGAGTTTCCTCGTGTCTTAATCAAAAAGAGCCTTTTATTTATTTATTTATTTATTTATTTATTTATTTCCAGGAGAGGCTGAGGATCGGAGAAGGCAGTACGGTGGCAGCGAGGAAGTGTTAATTCTCATTCCTGGGAGTGTTATCTGTTTTGGGATTATGGGAATGTTGTTCTGTGGGCGGACAGTAATCTGACATTGTTTGAGTCTGTAGATGCACAGGTTGTTGTTTTTCTCAAGGTCCTTCTCTCAGTGGGAAGGCAGGATTGTTGTGTGAACAGGTGGTTTTGGTCAATAATGTCCGGACTCTGAGCTTGTGTGTGGGCTCTCCACCTGGTGGCTCGGGTCACCGTGCTGTGCTGTGTTTGTGCTGTGCTTCGAGGGGGGGCCAGGGAGCACCTCCATTAACAATTCTCTCCTCTGTCTTTCCTTCCCCACTCTTTTTCTTTCCCCCTTTCTTGCGATCCTTCTCCCTTTCCCTCTGTCAGAGCATAGGCAAAGGCTCCCTGTGGTCCATAGATCCGGAGTATAGGCACAACCTGATCCAGGCGCTGAAGAAGACGCCGTATCATCCGTACTCGCCCGGCCTGGCCGCCCCCTCCACCTCCCCACCCACACTACCACAGACGTTTCACCACAGGTAAGACGGACTATCTGATCCACAGACCGAGGAGTGGCTGTTGTCACCATAATTGATGAACCGGGATCGTTTACTTTGCAATTTCTGAATTCAGTATGAACCGCTCATAATGTTCAATGGAAAACCGAGCGCCACAGTGGGTCGGGTGGTCTTGAGCCCCCTTTCATTCCTTTATATTTTGCTTCCAGGGAGCCAGAACCTTCCTGTAACCTTTTAAAATGGTCTTGCACTTTAAAAGATGAGCCACAGTTCTCCAGGAAGGTCCTTCTGAAGGTCTTCGAAAGGTTTTTCTTTGGACGTTGGCTGCTTTTTCACTCATTTTTCAGTCCAGTCTGTGTACCTGACTATGTTGAGAGGAATGTTTTGTTTAGCTTTTTTTTCTTTAGGCACTTAACACTTAACACATTCAAGCTAAAAAAAAAAAAAAAGAAAAGACACTCAAGGGATGAACCAGTGTTGTGTCTAACAGACCTTTGGCACTTTGTTTTCAGCAGCCTGTCGGAAAGACATCACCCCCCCCATTTATTTTGACAGACATAAAATAGTATTTTGGAGGCAACATGGGGATTCCCAAAGAGCTATCTGAAAACGTGGAGTCTTTAAAAGGACCGAAGAACCCGAACAAGCCGATCCTGAAGGCTACTTAACGAAATAACAGGAAATGGAAAGTTGCTCCTACCAAATTTTGACTTTCAAGCTTGCCGGTTTTTACAAATTGTCCTTCCATTTACGTTTGGTCTGGTTTAAAAAGTCACTGCACCTATTTCCAGGATTTTTCCCTTGCAACATGTAAAGGAAATGAGGGGTGACTTGAGACTTGGACACAAAACTGTAAAAAATGACAACACAGAGCATCCAAATCATTGTGATGGCTGTTCACTTTAATGATTACTCAATCGTTTAGCTCTTAAAGAAGCGATTTAAACCCCGTTCTGAAGACTTTGGAAAAAAAAGCCTAATACTGATTACAACTCTGGGGGTTTGGATTGGTCTTCTCTGTTACGTACATCGTAACTTAAGTTCAGACAGTTACAGCCGATGGAAGAGAGTTAAAGCAAGATCGTGCAGTTAAGTGAGTTTTTTTTTATTTGTTCTATCCGTTGACCCTTAATTGCTCCAAGTGGCTGGACTGTTCCGCTTCACCATTTTCCAACAGAGAAAATAAAAGGAGAAGTAAAAGCTCCCAGGATAAATAATTCTGATAAAAGTTGCTTTTAGTATTTATCACATGTAAGTGGATCTTCAAGAATCAAAAGAAAACCAATCAAATGAGGACTCCCGTGCCAATATCCAATTATAACATAAAACCTACAGAGTACACTCATCCACTCCACTCTCTATCCTCTCCCCATCTGTCACTCGCTCTGCACCCACTCGCTGCAGGCGTTTGGAGCTGACCTCCTCCATCCTCTCCTTAAATCTTTTCGCACACTGTTTTCATGCAACAACACCCCCGTCCCTCCCTCCCCCTGAGGCGCATCGCAGGTAAAAAAAAAAAAATCAACAACAACAAAAAACCACCTTCCTTTTTTCTTTTTCCCTCTCTTTCTCCACGAGTTCGCTCCATCGCCCCCACCCCCTCCGCTCTGCCTCTCCTCCAGCTTCTCGCACGCCTCCTGTTCCGCTCCTTTCTTTCCTCCTCTGATTCCCACCCCCCGCCCCACATACATTGCCTCTAGCGGGGTACCGTCCACTTCATCATCTTTATTCATCCCTGCTGTGATTTATCCACCCTACCCCCACCCTCTTTCTACTCTCTCCATCACTTCATCATTCAATTAAATCCTTCTTTGTCTACATTCACTTTATTCTCCAACCTCTCGCTGTCCACACGCCTCGCCGCAGTTCACCTGTGTTGTTTCTCTTCCTCTCTTCTACGCTTCCTGACCCCCCCCCCGCCCGGTAACTTCTCAGTATCCTGCCCTTCCATCCACCCCTGTGGACACGTCAGAGAGCACTGCCATTAGCTGTTTCTCCTTTTTCTTTTTACTTTCTTCAGCCTCTTCTCTCCCTCTCATCCTCTGTCCAAACACCCCAGCATCGGCAGCAGCAGCAGCCCTCCACCCCACTCCCCAGCTGATCCGGGCAGGTTGGCTCGCAGAGCCAGCGGACTGTGTAAGACAGAATAATTGGTTCACCATAAAATGTAAAAGTGTCATTTTGAACAATGAGGTATGGGGAAGTGGAACAAATTGGAGGCTGGATTCGGAACACAAGGGAGGTTGGAGGGGGGAGGCATGGAGAGGCAAGACCTGTTATTTGCATGGTGACACACACACACACACACACACAGAGTGGGAAACGAGAATATGTGAGCACGTTTCTTGGTTAAACTGGAGCTGGAGGTCCATCGTGATGCAGCACCTGCGCCGTGTGCGTTTGTGTACATGCCGCATGCACTTCACTTACAGCATATAGTTACCGGGTATTTGATCTATGAAATGTCCTTCGCAGGTTCCCATCACATCAGGAGAGGTTTTTTTAGTGCCTGGTTTTCCTCTGGCAGTAAGTCCCAAACTCAAAGAAATTAAGGCCATTGTTATAAAACAAAAAAAAATCGATAGAAACGCAAGAAATATTAAAGCTGCAACCTCAGTGGAGATATTCTAGTTCAGTCACTTTCCATTTGTCAATTAATTTAGTAAATGTCGACATTACAGGTTAACAGGGTAAAAGTTCAAACTAATCAATATCCCCATGGAACTACTCCACCCTTCGCTTACACTAGACATTATATTTTGTGTTAATAGCTGTGAAATTTTCAGTTCAGATATCCCCATTAGATTTTATTCGATTAAATTAGAACTCATTTGGTTGAGTTTCCTGTACAAAAATTGAATAATATATGAAGTTAGGCTGAAAGCAACACTAAAGCAGCATGCGAACCTTAAAACTATGTGCTTCTGGCTTGTTTTGTAGTGCAATGACCTTTGTTAATGCACATTCTCGGGCCTGAAACTGCCCTAGAGCGTCCAGGGTTTGCGATACTGTGGTTTCCAGCCCCGCACCGCACCGCCTTGCTTTACGGTCCCGTGACATTTTTGTGGGCTTTTTTATGGCGTCTTTGTGGCCTCTTTAACATGAAAGCAAATCCATGTGTGCGGCTGTGGATGTGCAGGGCTGGCATGAAGGTTCGTTTTCATGACATCCCACAACCGTTAGGTGGAGCCAAAGAGCACAAAAATGCTCAAATTACCTAGTTTTACTTCAGAATTGATGTTCCATGTTGTAGATGTATTAGAATCAAAGTTCTGTTACCGATGGCATTTTGCATCTCTTGTTTTTTTCCACTTTACAAATCTTAAAAAAAAAAAAAAAAAAAAAAAAAAAAAAAATTTGGTAACTGCTTAGGAAATTTTTAGCATTGAAAAAGAAAAAAAAACGTGAAACATGTATGAATGCAGGAAACGAATCCCTCCTCAGAATATGGATGGCCCTCGCACACAAAGCCGAGAATCTGCTGTTATGGGATAAAATTATTATAAAATTATGGGATTTGTTTGAAAACTCACGCCGCCAGACAAAAGATTATAAGACTTCATCACTTACATACGGATTCCCAGAGCGGACGTGGTACGTATAAACTTTTTTTTATGGTTTTCTTGAGATAATGAGATAATTATGTTGTTAACGAGTTATTTATCTCGTTACCTCGAAAAAAAACGATAACGGCACCTCTCGTGCATCATTCGGTAACCATGGAGACGGCCTGGTCCCCTCAGCTGGTCACTGATGAAGTTGACTATACCAGCAGGGTCACTGAGGTGTAAACGCCTATTGAGCAGCAGTCGAGCCAGCTGTCTCCGGCTACTTTATTCAGTTTTCAATGAAAGAGGGGTAAAAATGGGTACACCTTTGCCAGCAATACATATAAACACATATAAACAGGGGCGGACTGGGGAGAAAAAGTGGCCTCGAAAACCATCGGTAAATTAACTCGTTAACAATGATCGTTTTCTCGAGATAACGACATAATTATATCGTTATCTCGAGAAAACCATCAGAAAAAAGTTTATACGTACCACGTCGGCTCTGGGCTTCCGTACTTACAGGTAAAGAATTAGAACAAATATGTCTCTGTGTGGCCCTGTGATGGACTGGCGGCCTGTCCAGGGTGTACCCCGCCTCTCGCCCATTGACTGCTGGGATAGGCTCCCGCCCCCCCGCGACGCGACCGACGGATTCAGCGGTATAGAAAATGGATGGATGGTTGATAGATATGGCGGGAAGTCGCCAAGAGATCATATATTTTTTTTTAAGTTATTACTTTTTATATAGAGAAATAAAAGAGATTGAGGGGGGAGGTAGAGATATGGAGGTTTTCTGTTTAAATACTTAAAGTAGCAGCACAAGACCACGTACCTCAACCAGGGCTGAATTGAAAAAAATTAATAAATAAAATGTAAATCGTGGATCCAAATCTGGAACCAGAACAGCCTCAGAAGTTAATCACTTCAAACTTGGACCGTGCCCCCGCTGTTTGAAGCTCAATGAGTAATCCCGCTAACAAACAAACAGACAAACCGAGACCAACCACATAACCTCCTTGGCAGAGCTAAATGAGGCATTGTCTGGTTAAATATGTGCTGAACTGCAGACATTTCCAAGAGCTAGGCCCAAGTACGTTTTTTTTTCTTGTCGCGGAGGCAACGAATGCCCCAAATCTCAAAACTTAACTCCCCATGAAACAATCCCCCCCCCCAAAAAAAAAAAAAATGTCTCTGTGATAAGAATGCTATAAGCACGAAGGGAATAGGTGGCCTCAAGTACGGTTCCACATCAAACGAGCAGCTTAACAACAAACCTTTTAATGCAATGAACCGATTTATGCAAACCTTTTTTTTTTTTTTTAAGACCTCCACAGTTTGTCGTTTCGTCCTTGATTGTGAGAGCTTTCTAAAAGGGTTCTTTTATCTGCTCTCAACATAATACAGGCATTTTTGAGTCTTTTTTTTTCCTTTTCTTCCTTTGTGTGTGTATCCTTACATTTTTGGAAGCCACAGGCTGCTTTGAGGGTGGAAAACCAGTCAAGTAATTCAAGGTGTGCTTGAAATGCACAGTACGCACAATACGATAGCAATTTGTAGCAATGGTGCCTCTTCAGGAAATAATTTGTTGCTGGGTCCACAAAGCAGGTTCTAATTGGCTAAAGTGATTCATTTTTATTCATGCAAAGGTCATTTCAATTTCCATTTAGAATTCTGATACAGCAAAATAAAACGCTTTTCTTAGAAATCTTAGATTAGTTTAGAATACGTCCCACTTGGACTGTCGTGACAACAGATCTTTACTGGACAGTTATAGCCAAAAAGACTTCCCAATGTCAGTTTATCGCGATATCGATATTTTTTGTTTTGTTTTGTTTTTGGCAATTGATTCGGACTTAAAGTAGGAGGTGAGGAACTGTGAAAAATGTGAAAAAATCTGCAGTCAATGACATTTTGACCTGAGATCAAATCACGATATGATCGTGCGATTTATCAGCCCGTTTTTTCCAGATTTCGTTCTTTAGATTTCACGATGATCACCAGTAGACGTGCACCGTGTTCACATTGTCTTTTCCAAACGGTTCTCTCAACACATGCAGCCCTCAAACCATTCGGTCTTCAATTGAGAAGGTCAATCTGAGTCTGGAATTATGAGGATACTTCTTTAACAGCGGAGAAACTGTGAGCAGAACTTTGCAACTGCTAATTCTTTCATTTAAAAGACAATAAAGTTAAAGGCTTTGGCAGAAAACACTACCGTCCTGCCTTTACCTTTGATATTCATCCAGCCTTTTAACGACATCAAGCCTTCAGCGGGACTAAAGAAGCCTCCACAAGGAAGTACAGATCATGTGTTACAGCCGAACGCCTGAAAGACTTTGCATTAGTTGTGGAAAGTAGAGACGCACATAATAACCCAAATGTCTCGTGTTTCGAATAAGGTGTTTTGCAGTTCACTTCAGGTGGATCCTGGAGCTCAAGTCCAATCAATATAACATGATATCTCTCTCAGGAGCCCTCACGCTCAAGAACGCTATGTATGGAGTGTAATGACTGTGAATGGCTGCACAGCGTGTCTATTATGTTAAGGTCAAGGACCGTCTCCAGCAGTTGAACGCAGAGAATGAACGAATGATGGAGATAGATAGGAAGGAAGTGGCGGAGGAAAGGAAGGGTGGGGAGGCTGAGGAGTGCTGGTGGAGGGCAGTTTACAGAAGGAGCGCTTCTTTGTCCTCTGCTGTTTGTCGCTCACACCTCTCGGTTTTTCATGGGCTATAATAACTCACGCCGCACTGGTCGACCCCCACGTGCAGCTTGAGCTCCAGGATGCGAGTGTGTGTGTGTGTGTGTGTGTGTGTGTGTGTGTGTGTGTGTGTTTATCCAATGCATGCATTTTCCAAATGGGTGATAGGGAGAGAGAGAAAGAGACGGAGCATGCTGGGTAGGAGGTCAGCTCCGTGGTGCATTCCTTCACACCCCATCAGCATCTGGATGAGAGGAAGAGGGGAGGGAAGAATGGATGGAAGGAGGTGTGTCTCAAGGGGGGTGATGAGGAGGAGCTCTCGCCATCCCTCTTTCCCTTTTTGTTTTTTCCTCCTCCTCCCCTTCCCTCCCTGGGAGAAAAGGGACGGAGGAAGATGTTGACTGCAGGAGAGAGGGGTGATAGAGCAAGCGTCTGCTATGGGTTTATCCCCCCTCGCCCACAACATTTAATGCACAGGGTTGCCTTAGCAACGGGAACGCCGCCATGGCAACACGTCTAGTATAAGTCAGGTGCTGTCGCATTACAAAGCCATTTGTTGAGAGACGGAAAGGAGTGAGAAGAGGGGGGGTGGGGGGATGGTGGGGTGGCAGGGAAAACAGACAGGCTGTTAGCGCAGGAAAAATATGTTATCGCCGTGGCAACGCAATGTGGCAACTCTCCATGGCAACAGCAGGTGGCTCAGGGCTGAAATTTGCGCTCGCTTGCTTTCGCTTTGCTATTGCAGTGTGTGTGTGTGTGTGTGTGTGTGTGTGTGTGTGTGTGTGTGTGTGTGCGTGCATGCCTGTATGTGTGTCCATCTCTCCCCTGCATCTGGTGAGGGGAGAGCCGCATCACAAGCGCAGACATCCAAATCCTCTCAATCAGCAGCTTCAGAGCAACATAAAACACAACCTGCTTCCACAAAGGAAGCTCTGCTGATGAGTGGAAACAAGTGGGACTCCAGGTGTTTTGTCCTCTGTTTGTGTGTGTGTGTGTGTGTGTGTGTGATATGACCAAGCCCTATCCATGCTGTCACAGACTGTGTAGGAGAACAGCCTGTCTGACTACAAAAGGGGAGGAAAAAAAAAAAAGAAGGGCCGTCAGTTTAATGGAGAGCTAAAGACCACTCAACCTGGAAAAGCTCTTACAGCCTCTTTCTCTTTTTTTCCTCCCTCCGTCCATATCCTTCCATCTTTCTCCCTCTGTCTCCGGCAGCAGAACTGTGCCTATTGTGTTCTTGCGTGAGCGGATGTGTGAGTGAGGATATCTCCGTCTATGTGAGAAATGCATGTCATTACCTCCCTCATTAGTGGTGCAATGATCACTTAAAGTGAGTCTCTGGCTTTGTGTGTTCCTCTGTGAGTGTGTGAGGTTTCTATGTGTGGTGGTGCTGGTGGGGGGGACTTCGACAGCTTTGTAGGCCCCAAAAACCAAAAAGCTGGACCCCGCAAGTGTTATCGGCAACTGTAGCATCAAGACTTTGACTTAAGGTTAAGAGGAGGGAGGCTGCTTCATGTCACTTGAGAGTCCCCACAAATAGAGGAAGATACGGATGCGTGCGTGCGTGTCTTCGCAGCATGCTGACACAGCCGTGTTTTAACGTGTCGCACCGTATGCACATCTGTCTGAAAGTGTGTTAAACGCACGCTCATTGATGAGGGCTGTGTGTGAATGGGCCAGTGGAGGGAGGTGTGGGGTTGTCATGAGAAATTACCCCCATGGACTACAGTGTGGAGGCTGTAATTCTCCGAGGTAATCACAGGGAATAATGGCAACAGTGGGACACCCGGGATTCTAATCACTATAATCAGAAGCATTGGCTTATGGGCTCAAATTCCTGCCTCGCTATCTGCCTCGTGATGAAGCCGGCAGGGCTGGTTGGCTGCTGCTACGTGATCAAATGATTGACCAGTTTTTTTTTTTCTCTTTCTCTCGTTCTCCTCCCCTCCCTCCCCAACCCCCCACCCCACCCCTGCTTCTTCTTCTTCTTCTGCTTCTTTCTTTTCTAGTCCTCCATTGTGGTCGGGGAGTCCCCTCTTCAGAAAGAACGGAGGAGTTCTCCTACAAGGTACAGTTTCACCTCCGCAAGTCTTGTACTCTGTGCGACTCTTTCTTTCTTTCTTTCTTTCTTTCTTTCTTTCTCTTTTTCTTTCTCTCTGTCCCTAAACCCCCCACCCCACCCCAACCCCTCCCACCCTCCCTCCACACTCTACGTATATGTGCCAACTCCAATCATCTCAATTCCAAATCCCTCTTTTTAGAAGTGCACCTTGAGAATACAGAGTACCGAGTTCTGACACTTGGCTCGCCGCCAAAAGAGGGAATGCTTTTTTTTTTTTTTTCCTACAGAGGCGTACTTGAAAGTTTGTTTTCTTTTTTGCTTTAAAGAAAGGATTGAGACACAACAAGAGAGAGAGAGAGAGAGAGAGAGAGAGAGAGAGAGAGAGAGAGAGAGAGAGAGAGAGAGAGAGAGAGAGAGAGAGAGAGAGAGAGAGAGAGAGAGAGAGAGAGAGAGAGAGAGAGAGAGAGAGAGAGAGAGAGAGAGAGAGAGAGAGAGAGAGAAAGGGAAAGAAAGGACAGGAGAAGAAAATCTGAGCTTCAAAGCAGAGATTTGGGAGCAATCCCATCACTTCCTCCCCTCATTCATCACAACATATGTATAGTCTCACTTCCTTTTCCTCATATTTCCCATTATTCCTCTCCTCTCCTCATCTTCCCACCGACGTCCTCCCTGGTGGCCGGACAATAGTTTAAATGGACATTCAATCCCAATCAGGGAGCACTCCGGGAGCTCGCTGGGCCGCAGAGCCCTAAATGGAGGGGGAAATGGATACATTAGGCGTCTGCGGCGAGCTCTCCATCGCCGCTGATAATGGAGTAGTAATGGTCAAGAAGCCGGGGGGGTTGGGGAGAGTGCCTGAAAACCTGGACTCCCTCTGGACTCGCACAGTCTGGGTGATGTGTCTGAGCAGCCGGACAGATGGACACATAGATAAGGAGACAAGTCAGGGAGGCTGACTCAGAGCGCACATGTGTGACAAGGAGGAAGAGGGAAAATTTGTTTCTGGTTTTTTTTTCCTCTTAAGGAGAGCGCAAGTATGGTCAGTTGTGACATTCGGAGGCAGCAGGGAGAAAGAAAGTTGTGACAGAAAGCCAGAGGCAAAGACAAGGAAAAGAGGTTTTTTGAGGAGGGTAGAGGAAGGTGCTGTTCATGCCCTCAGTTATTACTTCCACCTCCCATTCCCAGAGCTTTCAGAGGTGCTCTGCTCTAAGCCGATGTGGGCTGAAACCTGCCTCCACCTGTCACCCAGCAGCAGCTCAGAGGCAACACGAGGACAGTGACTTGGAGTTCTCCTCTCAACCCCACCTCCACGAGCCCAGCGGTTCCCCATTCAGTTTGCTCTGCTGGGACTGAGTGATCTTTGTTAGCATTTAGGTCAGAAACGTTTACCTTATCGCAGAAGTAAGATGTTAGGTATGATAAAGCAAATATACTGATTTACAACGCTGTTCAAAGGCATCGACCCACCCTTCATCGATTCATATTTTGCCTGTGAGGAGCAAGACTTCTTTGCAATCTTTTGAAGTGGTCTTAAGCGATACATCTCCAGGCTCTCTGAAGGTCTTAAAGTTTGTCTATGGCACGTTTCCTGCTTTTTCACTCATTTTCAGTCCAGTCCTTGTACCTGTGTTTCTTGGTTTGTTTCGAGCATAAAAAAGCCAGCTAACTCAAGGGATGAGCCAGTGTTGTGACGAAGAGTAACAAACAGTTTTAAATCCCATCTTTACGCACTTTGTTATTAGCAGCCTGTCATAAAGACGCCAAAAATAAGTAAAAAAAAACAACAAATACAAGACGTTTTTGCTTGAAATAAGCAAAAAAATCTGCCAATGGAACTAGTGAAAATCGGCTTGTCAAGATTTCTTGAAATAAGTGATATTTGGGACTTTTGAGATAAAAGTGGTCTTGAAATTAGCTTAAAAACCAAATGTCAAAAAAGCTTGTTTCATATGAAATCTGACTCAAAACTATTTGTTTTCAAGACTTTTTCATTTAACAAGATATTCCAGATGTATTGTCTTCAAACAAGTCCCTATATCTGGCTGAAATAGTACTTGTTAGGCAGTTGTGTCTTATATTAAGTGTAATGAGATATTTTGACTAGAAATGAGACAAATTTACTTGGTAAGACTTTGATTTTTTCCAGTGTTCAGTTGCATCTGCGATAAATGGCAAAAAATAGTTTCACAGACATAGAATAGGATAGGTAGTGTGGGATCATCTTGACGGGGAATAAAAAACAAAAGGCAGCCAACATCCAAAGAACAGCTGTAGAACGATTCCCGAAGGCCACTGCAAGAAATGACAAGAAAGCTTCTCGAAGAGGGTTCAGGCTGTGTTGGAGAACAAAGGGGCTCAGACCAACAGTTGACTTTCAAGCCTGTTAAGAGTTCAACAAACTCTGCTTTTTGCCCGGTGTGCTGCATTTACATTATGTTTGCACATTATGTTTGATAAACTGCTGCACCTGTTTCCTGTTTTTCTGGCCGGGTGTTAGCGCGATGGAGCGAACGAGCAAAAGGTTACGACACGTTTAAGGAGCGCGATCAGCTCTCTCAAGTTGGTTCGAGTGCGTTGCCAAGAAAAGGTGGGAAGGTCAAAGTGCGTTGCCTGTTTTAAAAGGCTTGTTAATTTACTGTGATCAAGTACTGCTTTTACTTTGTCCTCCCTCTGCAAGTTATACCCCATGTCAGTCAGCCGGCCACTTGAAGTTGCAGATAGACAAGCCAGTTAGCCGTCCAGTTAAACTGCCAGCAACTTCATCCCACCAGCAATCCAGCCCGTCAGTCAGGCAGCCGGTCAGACAGCATTAGTATGCGTCCTGCCCTCAGACTCTGTTCTCCGTTTAACACACAGCAGCCGAGCAGGCGAAAAAGAAAAGACAGGGAGGAGGTGTTTCAAACGGTTGCATTCTCAAGGTCTGCCGGGGGTGACCTCTGAACCTTTGGACTGTGTGTGTGTGTGTTTGTGTGACTGTTTGTTTGCACTCGGTGCCTGTGAGCTGCACTCCTCTGCCGGCCGTGTGGAGGCTGCAGGGCCATGTGGAACTCATTTAGCTGGAGAACAGAGGAGGAGCAGTGTGGAGAGGGGAGTTGGGAAGGGGCGGGTGGGGGCTCACTTTTTTTCTTTTTTTTTGCTTCGCTCGCCCTGGAAAACAGGCGGTCGGGCAGGGAGACGGGCAGCGGGCGAAGATGCAGGAAGCAGACGGAGAAAGCAGAGCAGCTGACCACACGTAGGAAAAAGACAGTCTAGGGGATATTTACTCTCCAGGAAAAAAGACACACATGCAGTTAGACCACTTCTCTTGTAAGGTCATCCTTTTTTTTTTTTCTTTTCCTTTTTTCTTGTGTCTGTTCCCATCTGAAGTGGAAAGTTCTTTTGTTTTTCTTGTTTGTTTGCTAATAGCTTTCAGCCTGTAAAATCTAAGTCTGAGATGGAGCGGTACTTTCGGAGCACACCGCCTGGTCTTCCTCAGTCTCGTGTGCCACCTCATCTCCACAGCATATGTCCCAGGCTTTTTTACCTGCAGAGACAGCATGCACGCTCAGTTGGAGATGTGAGTCACCACTATACATAGAATGTGAGCGAGATCAATACAGAGAGGGGGGGAAAAATCAACAAGAGGATTGAATTCAAGGAGGAAAAAGAAAGGTTTACTGAGGAATTCAAACAGCAAAGTAAAAAAATGATGAAGGGGGTAAATGCCTGCGCTTATACTGGAGAGCTGTGTGTGCAGGCGCGTGTGTGTGTGTGTGTGTGTGTGTGTGTGTGTGTGTGTGTGTTTGTGTGTGTGTGGAGGGTAAACAGTGGTCGGGAGTGTGTCGCTGAGCTATGAGAGGCCATTTCAGACCATTCCTGGTATTTCCTTTCTCGCCTTTTCTCTCTATCACTTTCTCTTCTGATGCATGATCTACCACTCTGTGGCATGTGGAAGGGGAATGGTTGCTATGGCAACCCAAAGCCCGACTCTGGAGTGAGAGGTGGGGAAGGAGGGGTGGGTGCCTGTCAACCCGGGGAGACCTAATGCACTGCCCACACACACAAACACACACACACAGAACCATGCAGCAAGTGATCAAGATTACAAAAGAGACTCTGTGCAGGGACTTACTTATAAGGTTATGGAGAGCAGAGCTGGAGATATCAGGGGCAGAGCCACGCTAACTGCAGTCAATAAGATTACTGTGGACACAGCTGGCCAGGGAAAAACCTACAAAACACACTTACGATGACAAAACCACAAACAACTCTGTCATAATTCATCTAGCGTTTGTGCCTGCGTGCGGTACAACACGGAGCGAATACACGCGACTGTGTTCTGTGGGGCCTCGCCATGACAACTTGTATGTTTTAATGAGCTTGTGGCTCCGAGGGCAAATTAAATTTCTCCTCATGACATCAATCAAAAATGTAACGTTTTTTACTGAGATTTAACATAGAACTAAGCTTTAGCTGCGGTATAAATCGACACGGTGGTACACGAGTGTTGGGATTTGCACCTTAACAAATGCTTCTGCGGCAGACACGAGCAAACAGCGGGTCATCATTTGCCAAACACAAACTGACCCCAGAGATGAAAATGACAGCTGTTTTAGTGCACTGGGATGGCTGCGGTGAGCACTCAGCCTTGAAAAATGGGAGCTTTTGGCTCAGTTGCACTCCTCTCCCCTCATTCAGATTCAGAAGAGTTGCAGTGCTAAAATCTTATAAGCTACGTAGACGTTCCCGCTGCTCTGCCACAGTTCAGTCCTTAGCAGAAGTAGGACATCAGTGGAAAGACGGTGACTTCACAGAAAAATCCGAAACAGCTCCAGGAATGTGTTTTTTATTTGGAGGTTTTTGAATCTTTTCTTCAGTTCGAACTTCTTCTTTTTTTTTCTTTAAGGTGGATTTTTATTTTTTGTTTAAAACCAGGAAGTGGACCACCTGAAAACTATAAATTGAACCATTATTTTAGAATTAATTCTCCCTCAAAGTAGGGCAATTTCTTTTCAATGATAGCAGTGTAACTCTTGAACCATTTTCGTTTCTTTTTTTTAGTCCCAAACATCATTTGGAAGGGCAAAATAAGAACTAATTTAGAAATGTCAAGGAGGGGCTTTGACATTTTCGCAGGTGTGCTTACTCAGTATCTCAGTGAGTTAGAAGCAGCTAGTTAGCTAGCTCAGCATAAAGAGAAAAAAGAGCGGGAACAAGCAATATCTGTCTCTCTCTCTCTCTCTCTCTCTCTCTCTCTCTCTCTCTCTCTCTCTGTCTGTCTGTCTTTTTATTGTCCAGAAAGTTAAGAAAAAGCTCAATAAAGAATGTGTTTCATCTTGTTGATTTAGTCCATACAAAACAATCAAAGAAAAAAGCGCTCTATTTAACCTGTTTTTGTTCTTCATGCCTAGCTAAACTAAGCCGCTAGCTCCATCTGTTTATGTAAAGTACGTTCAGAAGAAAAGTACCGATCTTCTCATTTAACGCTCTCTCTTTTTTTTTTTTTTAAATAGTCAGTTCATTCCCTGATAAAGGCTATTCTTTGACTGCACATATAACAAAAACATACATTTGTATTTATTGGGAGGTTCTGACTGTTTTCTTGAATTCTAACATATTTTTTTACTCTGAGACACGCCGGTTTAGAGACAAATGAGTCCAGCTTTTTTTTTTTTCCCCTATTTTTTTCAAATAAATGATTAGCAGTATAATTCTTAAACTCTGTCTTTTATTTCATAGTCCACAACCTCAATTATAATGACAAAAAAGGAGTCTGATTTAGAAATGTTAAGGAAGTGCTTTTACATTTGTAGGAATGTGCTGACTCTGTTATTTGCTGAGTTAGAAGCAGCCAGTTAGCTTAGCTTTGCAAAAAGAAACAAAAGACGGGGAACTAGCTGATTTAGTTTTGTCCTAAAGTTTAAAAAAGAAGCTCAGTGAACGGTGCCCTGTTTCACCTGTTTCTGTTATTCTTGCTAAGCTAAGCTAACAAGCTGGCTTTTTCTCCATATTGACTTTTCCTGAGAGAAGTTTTCAATATTCTCATATATCACTGCATATATATATATGTAATCTTAAAACTAAAATTGCTGTAACACAGCTGCCTTGATTCTTGCGTCAACCAGCAGATAGAATGCTTCAGATGTGTAAACTCAGAGGTCCAACTGTCCCTACAGATTTTTTCGAGTCTAGCCAAGTGGGCCTCACAAGGATAAACAGGGATTTGCTACAAAGCAGCTCCATCATCCAGGCTGTGTGTTGTGTCTTCCGATAGGTTTTATTTGTGTACCATATTCGTGGGATTTTCCTCAATGACCTCTCTGTGTTTGGCTTTATTTGCGTTATCCTTCAGCATGGTGGCCACATCAGCTGGTGACAAACAATATCAGTGGCTTCCTGGTTATATTAGAGGTGGACTTATTCATTAGTTTAACCAGTAAATTTGTTGTGCTTCTCAACTTATAGTCACCCAAGTGATATGTTGATATTTAGATGAAATGCCCTTTTACTATTCCATTATATGCCCGTTTCCTACTCAGGTTTACCATTTTTAAATTGGCTCCATTGCTGGATCCCTAGTTGCAATGCTTGGCTTTAACACATAGGATTTCAGTCTTTTTAATCATGAGATTTATTAGGGATTTAATGCATGTCAGCTAAACACCAGGTGGGCACAAAATTGGAGCAATAAGGCATTTTGTTTTGTCTGTATAAAGTCCTGTTAGGTTCTTCCCTTTACTTTTAAAATGAGTTGCGTCCGTTTGGTACGCGTCCTCCTCCTCCCTGACCAAGGCTCTTCTCGCCTGGTTACCGACTCAGACGAGATGGATGACTGTTGGAAAAGACACGCAACAGACATGCATTTGTTGAAAACGACTCCCTCTTTTATGAAGCCCACTTCCCTGGGGAATATTTTGCTGTTCTTCTGGTCTCTTTTCTGCCTCTAGCCTGATGTGGGAGATCAACTTAAGGTCTTTCGAACTCTTAACTACATATTCAAGTTAAGTACCACCGATGGAGGTAAAAGAAAGTCATGCCTTTAAACACAGCTTGAATAGTTGGTCAAGTACTTTAGGACATTGGAAGAAAAAAAAGAATAGTCGCACTTGTTCGGCTGTTGAACACAACAAATAATCAAATCAGAGCCATGAAATACCTGATTTACATGGATTCAATGACTGTTTGCTTTCATCATTATTTAATGAGAAAGTTTTAAGCGAAACTGCTGCAAACACATTTTCTAGCCGCAGCTTGTAGCGAGCATGGGCTGCATTAATCAGTTTTATGTCTTTGTTAAATGGATATCTTGAGATTTTGCCAGGCTGGTCAGATGAGGCCTGACATTTGAAGTTAGATGTGAATATTGAAGTTACTGTAAGTCGCAGTCTTCATTTAAATCTCCCAGCTTAGGCTTTGGTACATTTTCACAGACATCTCGGACCATTTTATTGCTTTATTGTCTTTTTTTTTTTTAGTTGGGTCGGTTAAGAAAATCATTTGCAAAATGAGCGAAAGGCGAATGGATGACTCTTGGTTACAGCCACATGTCTAAGAAGTGAAAACACACCTGTATGTTTATGATTGTGTACTTTTCAGTAGTCCGTGCCATGAAAATACACTTAACGAGTCATTTTTTTTACTAAGTTCTGAACAAAACATTGTGTCCCTTCAATTAGTAAAATCTGCAGGATCCCCCTTTAGGGTCCAGCGGCTGCTGTTCAGCCCGCAGCATCAGACAGGCTGGATTTAGCCGAGCCCAGCGGTCGTTGGTAATTGAATGAATCACAGCCGCCTTAACTCATTTATGACGCTTTCCCGCTCCATTTAACCTCGCCTTGCTCATCAATATTGCCCTGTTGGCCTCCTTGGATGGTCGGTGAATTCTCATCGAGCCGCTCCTGCCGTCTTATCGAGGTCCGGTCAAGTTTTTGTCCCCCCCCCCTGCTGTCAAACCGATATGTGTTGTTTTGCTCGTGACTGATGCCTCAACCTTCTGTCTCAAGTTGCTGCGTTTTTTTCTTCCAGTTCCTCGTGGTGTGATCCAAAATGGCGCCCGTGTCAGGAGCCAGGCCCTCTTCCCTGTTATCAGACCTCTGCCTGTAAGCCCCGTGGGGAGCAGAACCTCGGCCATAAGGTTGGTAAACTTCGCCCCTGTTGCCCTCAACCATGTAATTAATGTCAGCCTGGGTTTTCCCTGCACAAACACGTTCCCTCTCAGACACACACAGACACACCTATACCCTTAGAAAGAAGAAGAAAAACAAAACAAAACACACACACACATAAAACAGATGCAGCACCAAAATTTTCCACTGATAGTTTACATAATTACATCTTTATTGTGTTCAAAAGTCAGAGGCATTCACACGCTCCCCGCTGCGTGGAACATTTGATCCAGGTGTGTTTATATAACGGTCTCTCACACACAAACAGGTTTATTAGAGGGAGAGGCCTCATGATTCAAAGAACATTTGCAGCATGCATGGACATGTACATCCATCACAAGAGCATAAGAGTATGATGGTTTGCACTGCATAATGAATTAAACATACCCAAAGACTCACTAAAGGTATGCAGTGAATATTTGATCAGTGTAAGGGGTGCATGTTTTTTTTTTTTTTTATTATAAGATATTAATAAGCTAACCCTCTCTTTCTGAAGGAGAGAATGTCTGAGGGGAGAGAGCACACTGCCGAAGCTACCGGTGATTTATGGGTTGTCAGGACAACTCCCCCCCCCTCTCTTCCTGTCCCTTTAATGCTTTACACAGGAAACACTCCCCTGCCTAATAGAGCTAAATATGTGATGCGGTATAATGCAGAAGCTGATGCGCTGAATGGGGTGACTGCCCCCGCGTTGCTCTGACTCCAGAGTTTTCAGGGTTCCTCTTTTGCCCCGAGCAAGTTTAACAAGTTTAACAGAGAATCCGAGCAGCTGATTGTGCGCTGCGTTGATTGAAACATGCACAGGTGGCAATCCGACGATGCGCCTGCTTATTTCTAAAGGGGAGAGGCTGACTCTTTCTGGAGATGCAACTCCAAACTCCATTTTTTGTCCCCGTCCAACTCAATTTACGTGGATCGTTTTGGTTTCCTTCTTCAAAAAACAAAGAGCGACACGGGGCAAAGACGTTTTTTAACCAAATAATTTAAATTCATGAAGTTGTTTTTTAGCTTTTGGAATAAACAGTCTGAAGTGAATCAGAAGCGAAAAGACCAAACAACACTTTTGAGCAAACTTTGCACGATGTCCTAATTTCGGAGGACTTAATCTTTCCCCACTCTGAAAAGAAAAACCGCTCAGAACTCCGACTGTGACACAGCACCCCTTTAAACTCAATTCAGAATAGAAAGAAGAGTGCCACTTGTTAAAAACTTGAAAAAAACACTCGTGTCAACACAGATTTAAGTGGTCAGGTTGAATACCATTACAAAAACAGATAATCTTGCCATTTGTTAACACAAGTGTGATCAATCTTCACATTTTGGCAGATAAAATGTGCCTCTTGTATACGGCTTAATGTGGATGTTTAAAGAGAAAAATATCGATTTTAAAGTACGAATTTGATTAATCGATTAAACTTGATTTACATCCGACCAGAGAGATGTGCACATGAGGCCCAAGTGGCAGTTTGAAGGTTAGAAGTTATCACCGGGAACTTTTTGTGTGAGTCTCCTGGCTGACAGCATGGAGTAACAGTATTCTCTCCCGCTTCATGCAGATCATCCCTGGGAGATTATCTAACCCGAGGACAGGACAGCCCATCCTGCTACTCTCCACCGCCGTGCGGCGAGGACCTCCAGGACGACCACACATACAGCACCGCCAAGTCCCCGAGCAGGCTGAGCCCCTCCCAGGCCGCCGACTCTCCCTCCCCTCTGGACGACGACGACATCATCGCCGTGGAGATCCAGTCAGACGTCAAACCCGAGCCCCGGGAGATCCCGCTGGATTCTCACATCGCCACTGCCGCCGCTACCTATATTTCCCAGCAGCCCCTGCGCGGACAGAGACGTAGCTCGGGGGCGGGAGCCGGGACTCTGCCGGGCAGCAGTTTGCCCTGGACCAAAAACCGAGCGAGGGGGATTAGCGACACGCTGCCGCTGAAGAAGCGGCGCGCGGTGGAGAAGCCGCCGGAGAGCGACGACGAGGAGATGAAGGAGGCGGCGGGGTCGCTGCTCCACCTGGCGGGGGTGAGAGCCTGCCTCAACAACATCACAAACCGCACCGCCAAGGGCCAGAAGGAGCAGAAAGAGGCCCTGAGAAACTAAGACACACACATAGAACAAACACACGGCCATGCAAGACGCACACACATTACAACACACACACACACACACACACAGTACAATACACAAATAGGTCAACAGGTAACGTTACTACAGCATTAGTCTCAACTGACACTTGTCATCTCCCTCTATCTATCTGCAGGGCATTAGGTGAATCCTACTTATTTGTGGCAATATCAAAAATCTATGTTTTCCTACATGTTCAGCAACACTAACATCAATGGGTATTTCTCATGTGTCTATGTTGTTTTTGTTGTTTAAAAAGGGGATGCAAGCCATAAAAGAAGCCTGTTTTGTCACTAATTTGGACAAGCTGAAAAACGACAAAACTGAGTCACACTGAGGAGCGCACAGCACGGCGACCGAGGACGGCCGTTTGTCTTTACCTGTTTGTTTCCACGTGAATCTGTAGCAATCTCGCAGCGAGGACGGCGGAGACTCGGAGCTCTCGAGCATCACTCTCTTACACCCACGAGCACAAATGTGAGACTGTGCCAAAGATTAAGCGACCAGGTTGCTTCCATGTAGCCGATGCGACAGCCGGGGGGAAGAAAAGGAAAAAAGGAGGAGAATTTGGGAAAAAAAAAAGGAAGCAAGCGGGATGCAAAGCGGTGAAGAGCCAGAGAGAGTGACCTTAAGTGTCAAAAGGAACGGAAAACCCAATGTGATATATATATTCATGCACTTAAGATTATTTTACGCCACTTATACTAAAAGCATCATGGGTAAAGACATGGTTTATTTCAAGAGCACTCATAGTATTTAAGAAGAAATATATTAAAATGGGAAAAGAAAAAAAAAAGGTCATGTTTATCACCAGAGAGATGGATAGTGTGCCGGGTCTGAGGCAATATCTCCTTCATTTTGTTGTTGTTGTTGCATAATGTAAACGTCCTGAAAACTTCCTCAGTACTTCTGTCCATAGACGTAGACACCTGGTATAGATATCATAGCTGCCGGTAGCTGCCACACCTTTCCTCCTTCTTTTTTTTTTGACACTGTCGACAAAGCTCTTTACATGAACTGTGGGTTTTTCTGTCCGATTTCCGTTTGGCGTCTGTTTACCCCTCACTCTACCCTCATAAAGATATAAGCAATTTGTCCCGCGCGGGCAACTCTGTAAAAAGGTTAGAAAATATTTTATTTTTTTCCTTTTCTTAATTGAAGCAATTTGACCTGCAGGACTTTTCTCAGTTATATTGCATGGGTGCTTGTAAATAAGATAAAAAGCAAATCTTTTTTATTCAAAGATCATGTAAGATAAACGATGTATTTAGCATGAAGCATGACTTATTTTCATATAAACCTTGATCCTAGAGGAAAGAAAAAGTTTTTGTTTGTTTGTTTGTTTGTTTGTTTGTTTGTTTGTTTTTTCCCCACCAGTTCTTATACCTGTGATTATAATGGAGGTTTTTTTCTCCCTTTTTTAAAAAAAAAAACTAATCTTCTTTTGGGTTCTTTTTCTTTTTACTCTGAGCGGGCTTTTCAAAGACACGTCTTCAGGGAGGAATGTGGGAGATCACTCTGCAATTAGAGCCCCCTTTCCCCCCCCCCCCTTACCTCCCAGGGGGTCGCCACCTCTGGGCTTCGGGTTTCGGGCTACGCTTGGCCAGCCAGCAGAATCACCTCTCAGGGTGGTGGGCTTCCGTCTTTCTCCTGCCTGTACAGTGATTTTTCGGTGTTCAGTGTTAAACACCTCCCCCCCCCCCCCGTGTCACCCCGGAACACGTCTGTGGAGTGTGTGAGTTCGTGTGGAACCCCAGGAACACACACACCCTTTAAACATTTGTGCCTGCCTGCCCTCAGCCCCTCTGTTTTTACCCGTCTTTATTTATAACAGTGTTTGTTTTTTTGCTTTGGGTTTTTTTTCTTTTCCGTCTCCTCCAGTGTGTAAATGTAGCCTACACGTTGTCCTCACTTTCCATTGGCATTGTTCCGTGTAAACGTGTGACTCGGATGGGCATGGACAACTCTGTATGCGTCCTGAATGAACCTCGTATCTCCAAAAAACAAAAGAAAAGAAAAGAAAAGAAAAGAAAAAAGGCTACCTGGAAGATATGGTTCTTTATTTTGGGGGGGTGTTTTTGTTTTGTTTTTTTTAGATGTTTTGTGACCCTGCAATGCACATCACAATGCCGACTGGATTGGTGGCTTTGAGCGTTCTCTTCATCCAAACGCTGCACTGCCACGCTGTGCTAAAAACGGGGGGGTGCACAAAAGGGCTCGTTTTTTTCTCTCTCTTCCGCAGACCCGCCGAAAGAAGCGGCTCTGTGGGGCGCAAACTAGGGCGGGGTGGGCTTATGGCAGCGGAGCCAGACGAGGGTTTTTCTTGGAGTTTGAATAAGACTCCGAGCGATTTGTCAGCGAGCCGAGCGGGAAAAGCAATGCGCGCACCATCCGCTGGTCCAGTTTCTGCCACCTGTAGCGCGCCTCGCCGGCTCTGCGTCCTGCACGTGTCCATGCCGACGTGAAGGAAAGAGGCTGAAAGGAGACGGCGCCTGCGCTGTGGTCCGGGGCCCAGGTCGGGCACTTTGCTGAGTTTCCGTGTAACGATCTACAGTTGAGATCAGTTCAGCTGGCATGTCGACAGGGAGAGTGTGTTGCTTTCATATTCTTCTTTCCCCCCCGTGACTCATTCGTTAGTCCTTGGAAAAGCAGCGACACTTCAAGATCCACCTGCAAAGAGAACTCCACGACACTGCCTGAAAAGCTCCCCAAAAACAAGTGTTCGTTTAGAAACCTGCCAAAAGAAACGCTCTGAAAGAAACTGTTGCCATTTCTTTTTTTTTTTTGTTTCCTTCACCGGTGTTTTTACTTGCCTTTTTGTCTTCTGTTGAGCTTCTGAAATGATCTACGATACTGCCATGTTTTGAAGATTCTTTTTTTTTTTTTTTTTTTTTTTCGTTTTTGGTGACCGTCTGAGCTGAGTATTGGAAAGCCATAGGTTAGAGATGTCAAAATGCAAAGCTGTTATTGATCCGTGAGAGGCGATGCAGAGTCCACCCGGGTGTTTTTTTTTATTTTATTTGTTGTTGTTGTTTTTTGTTTTGTTTTGGGGGTTTTCCTTTCCGGTTAAATGTTCAGTTTTTCTCCTTATCGTGCAATCACCATTGCCAAAGAATGATTTTAAGACCGATTTCATCACTACATGTAAATATCAACGTTGTCCAATACCGTGGCAAAAAATATATAAATGTTGTTTTATTTTGTTTTTCCATTTTCTGAGAAACTACAATGATGTTTATGTGATGTATTGTCTTCCAGTTGGTTGCAATAATAAAAAGTACAAATTGCAGAGAAGAACTTTGCCTGTTGTTTTTTTCACGGATGGAAAAACAAATGGTATAGGATCTCCCCAAACTGAACGGCTTTCTTCTCATCGTCTGAAGTTAAATAGAGTAGAGGATTACAGGAAAGAATATTCCCACTGTCCCCCTCCTCCCTCACAGCGCCACACACTAACCCTCATTCACTTGTAAAGGGCTGGCTTTGTGAGACTGGAGACTCTTTAATTTGCTCTCAAGCCTGACCCCAATCATTAACCTCGCATATTCCCATCAACAAGGGTCTTATCATAACCATGCCTCCTCTGCCAGTTAATTATTCATTTACTTCCTCTAATCATTTAAGTTCAATACTTCTGATTAAAGTCAAACCCCTCCCCTCTCTCAGGGAGAGAAGTAAAAGAGTTTAAGTGTACCAAAGAGTTCCTCGGCGTCTTATCAATCTGAGAGGTGCCATTTCAGAGCCGTGTGGCAGTGGAAGCCCATTCATAATTGAAGCAGAGACGAGGCTTAATCTCGAGCCAGTGCCTCCCCTGTGCAGCACGCTCCCACCACAACACAACTGGAGCTATAGCAGCTCCTCTGTTGCTATGCAACTACAGCAAAGAGGATAGGAGGGTGGTGTGTGTGTGTGTGTGGTGTTGGGATGGGGGGGGGGGGTTGAGGAAAAAAAAGTGCATTCTCTAGATCTTTAGAGGGCATCGTATTACTCAGTTACAGAGACGGAGGCTCAAAGGTAGAGACGCCATGGCCCAGCTTTTGTTGTCTGATCACATCTCAACAAAAAAAAAGGCGCACAAGCGCGGATCTGTCACACGTCTCCAGACATTTCTCACTTTTGTTTTACAAGTGAAATCAAAAGCATTGTCCTCAGCGGGGACCAGGGAGGCCTTTGATTCCATCTCGGGGAGATTAATTCTAGTAGATGACCTTCTGTTTTAGAGAAGCCACACTGACGTGTTAAGTGGATTGCTGCAGCGAGCGCTGTACGTTCCCTTGGTCTATAGCATCCATATCCACAGAATGACCAGCAAAGCAAGTTTCCATGGAGACTGAACTGGAGGTAACGGTTCTCTTGTCAGCTCAAATTTATGGCAAAGCTTTATTGTTTCTGAACATTCCCCCTCTTTGGTAGTTGGGGCCTGGTGCATTTTAGATCAAGCAAACAGACCCTGTGGGTGCTGCTCATTCAGAAACTCACTTAAATCTCCTTTTGTTTAAATTGGTTGTCTTGTAAAATAGTTGCATGCTATACCAAGTGAATGGTTTGTGTGCGTGTGTATGTATGTGTGTGTGTGTCTGCTTTTGCATGTGAGTGTCTTGGAATTGGAAAGAGGGGTTGTGTTCTTGTTGTGTGGTGTGACCACCCTCTCGTGGCAGCATGGTGTTACTACATGACAAATGATCTGAAAACGCATATGTTCGCTTACGCAGCAAAGAGCAGCTGATTTGGCTGATGAAAAGAGGAAAAACACCTCTTAACTTTTGACGTTGAACCTTTTCAGTGCAGATAAGCCGACAACGCCAGCCACTCTAGGGTCTCTGAGTCATTTAAGAAAAATTAACTAACTTATTTCATCAACTGCCTATCCTTTTTACTCTTCTTACAATCATTCAATGTATAAAATAAACTTGTGAGAAAAATATAAAGGTCTTATTATTTACAGTTAGCCTAATTAAAAAAATACGATCACACAGCAGCATTAACGAGCTGAGGTCTAAGCTTATTTGCCCGCCCGTATTTAACGATTCACCACCATTTGAACTGCATTTCCCAGCAGCAGCTGCTCATTAGTCATCATATTCCGCAACAAATCTCGCGCTATGTGCCACTTGACCCTGCCCTATGTCTCGCGCACTCGCAGCTCCTTCGCTCAGTATATAAAGCAGGACAACGACGGAAGGAGGACGGCTGGGGAGTCGCAGCCCGGGATTGTAAATAAGACCGCTTAAACTGTGTTTTATTTACAAAAGTGATGCCGGCTGTTTTAAAGTATCGTTCCCAGTTGTTTTAAGTCTTTTTTTTTCGTAATTTTTGGCTCTATTTCTCGCCTATTTCTGTGTGGTTTTACACTGCGCGTATAATGGCGAGCTCGGCAAACTCGAACCCAGTGGTAAGGATCAATCTCTAAGGACTGTCAGCGGGGGAAAATGGGGGTAAAGTTTATGGAAAGATGTCGACGAGCTGGTTTAATTTATTGCAGTAAAATGAGTCCGCTTTAACCAACACGTCACTTTTGTGTCAATTAAAAGGGAAACTCACGTTCAGGCACGAGACATTCTTACCAGTTTTCGAAACTAGGTAGTTCTTTCAGAGGAGACCATTCAGAGCAGGAATGGCTTACTTTTCAGGGACAACATTTCTTTAAAAAAAAAAGCATAATTTACGTGAAAATGGTGTAGTTTTTAGATCCTTTGAAAATACAATTTTACATTGAGTTGGGTTTTTGTCAGGCTGGAGCTTCATGAGTTGTCCTTTTAGCTTAGTTGTCTCATTGTAGTGTGAGAGAGGCTTCTGTGTATGACTGAATCACTTTAAAATATGGAGTGTTTTTGACGTTTTTGCTGTTACTCCAGCAAAGGGGGCCAACAAAAAAAATTGAATGTTGATTAAAATTACAAACGTTCAGCTCAAGTTTAATACTTGATATTGCATAATTTATTAAATGCAAATGTACCCAAAGCACAGTCACCATCCACTGCGATTGAATTAAGGCTAATTTTCAAATATTAAAAATGTCCTGATCCGAAAGTCTTCAGCGCTCCGTGAGCTGCCTCATCATTGTCCACCATTCCACGACCAGAGGGCACGAGCGCCGTCCCAAACCACCTCTTTTACCCATAACATACAAAATATATTCCTGCTCCCTAACGTCAAAGCCAAACTACTTGGTCTAAGCTGACTTCTCATAAGCTATAACACGGATAAAAATCCGTTTAATTCCGCCACATATTGGCAAAAGAACGAGGCTCGCGAGCTCGCAGCCCGCCGCTCTGTAAAATGGCTTCCACGTCTCTCCTCTCTCTCGGTTCTGGCCCTCCTCCTTTCCGCTGCCTGGTTTTATACAGCCATATTGGCTGTCTAATATAGACTGCCCGGGATGGGACGGTGCTACACGACGCTACGTCACCGGCTCTACATATAAACACCACACTGAGCTTTAAATAGTGGAGGAACAGACGGGCCGAGGGGGAGGGAAGGAGAGACCTCGGTCTCCGCTGCGGACACCAGGGCAGCACCGTACAGTGAGCGCTGTGCGGCCGCCCGACCGTTTAAGGTTTAAGGTTGTGCCGCCGTGTCGTGTACACTTTAAGCGCCATGCATTTTGTTGGTGAGAGACCCACCATTCACGCAGCGCTGTCCCGAGGGACGTGTAGCCTCGTTAATGGTGACAGACGGATGTATGGATTAGCTCAGCAAGCCGCGCAGTGCCGTGCAGATGCTGCAGCTCAGCCCTATGGATTACATTGGGAGTGCAGGCAGTGTCAAAGTTGGCTTGCACATATGCAGCAGCTATACACAAGCTATTACCTCGTTATCCCTATTAATGCTTACTCTGCAAAGGAAAAACTGGATGTTTTGTAATTGCTGACATGATCTGTTTGTACAAAAGGTTTTGCTGCTGGCAGCTGGGAAGCACCTTTTAAACACAAATTGAAATGCCACAACCAGAATATTCCAGTTACCGTCCCAGCTGGCAAGCTTTGACTTTTTTTCGGATGTGTTGTTTTGATGTGACCGATCATTTTCTTCTAGCCTAAATTATACAAGTCTGTGATCGAGGACGTGATCAGCGAGGTACGAGAGCTGTTCCTGGACGAGGGAGTGGACGAGCAGGTTCTCCTGGAGCTGAAAACGGTAAGGAGCCTCCGTGACTGTTGTTCTGAAATGACAGCGGCGCGGCTGTGTTTCTGAGTCGGCCTGTCGTCTCTCTCCCGTCTCGCAGCTGTGGGAGAACAAGCTGCTGCAGTCGAAGGCAGTGGAGGGCTTCCACACCGAGGAGCAGGCAGCCCTGCAGGCCGCCCAGCAGCAGCAGCAGCAGCAGGTTCAGCACGTTCAGCACGTCCAGCATGTGCAGCAGGTGCAGCAGGTGACGCAGGCAGCACAGGCCCAGCAAGTCATCCTGCCCCCTCAGCAGCAGCAAGGTGGGGAACACGGATGGGAATGACAATACAGATTTTACGGCCTCATTGTTTTTGGGGATTTGAACGTGTTTTCTCTCTTCAGCTCCCCAGCAGCAAGTCATTGTTCAGGATCCGAAGATTTTACAGCACATGAGTGCAACGGGGATGGTGAGTGGATTGTGTGCACAAAACATCATGCTCATCAGAAAAATAAAAGGAGCGCTTCTTGTGCATCCCTCTGAAACAAAAAGTAGTTCTGTAACCCTGAGTCCGATTCACCAGTTGCCGACTCTTGAGCCCCCCCCCCCCCCCCCCCCCCCTCTTCCCATCTCCATCTCCATGTGACCGTTTTTTAAACATGCCAGCCTCTGTGGGAGGGACGCTGCTAATGGCCGGTTTGACAGTGATTTGAATCATGAGATAAGGCAGCCTGCTGTGGTTCTTCATCTGTGCAGAACACATTACTTACCGGTCTGATGGAGCTGCAGTGGCATTTCAGCCTCAGACGCTTAAGCTCTTCTCAGACATGAACTGCTTTCCTTTAATCTGGCAGCAGCTGAGGTAGTGGGTATCATGTGTGAATGATACCACACACACAAACACCCACCCCCGATGCTATTCCAGGACGTTTTACAACTGCAGTCTCACCAGGTCGGGCTTAGTAATATATACGTTTCACTTTCAAATGCAGCACAAGTCGTTTTACCTGCGATGGTCACCTGGAGCTCTGTCAGTTTCAATTTATTTCTCTTTTTTTCCACATCATCTGAGCCAAAAGAGCAAAGTAAAACAGTTTAAAGGGATTTGAACTGGTGCTGGAGCTCCTGCTCCGTGTCTGAGCGATCATATCAATATCTTAAACTGCTCCTGTGTATTTTTATGGCAAAATAGCATGTTGCTATGGTGAAACTGTACCTAGAGAGGGACTTGGAGAGCTTTTCGTGCGGTGCAGCTCCTCGTCTGACAGCGCTACGATGTCAACAGGTGACATTAAAAGATTTTTCTGTTGGTGAGAACAGCTACACTTTCACCGGAGGGCAGTTCAAAACCCTCACAGCGACACCGATGGTTTGAAAAACTTAAACATGTAGAAAAGTGTGATTTTCAGATGCTTGTTTTGCACAACTGCTACTCTCCAGATGGGCTTGTGTGATCTGTTACGGTGATGCAACATATGAGAAACCTTTGACTCAACGATTAGTCTCTTTATGTAACGCTCAATCTCGCCCCGAATTTCAAATAATGCACATGCGCCCTGGAATGAAGTGTGAGGAGCATAAACCTCAGTGCTTTAAAACGGCCAACACTGACCTGAGAGCGCCCTGACGGCTGTAGTTAAAACGGACTGCTCATAAGTACTCCACATAGCCCCCACATGAAAAACAGAACTATCCCTTTAATGTCGCACTGGGAGCACTTTCCTTTGCTTCCCTTAACACATCTGCTGTGCAAACCATCTGTTGTTGTTGGTTTGTGCGACTGTGCTGCCGTAGTAAACAGTTTTTTTTTTCCCCTCCTCGATCTACTAACAACATTAAGCTTCAATTTTTCTATTTTTACACCGAAGCCCAGCAGATAAAATCAAGATTACACACCTGTCATGTCAGCGAGAAACTGACCTAAATAATAAATACCTCTGTGTGTCTCAGTTTCTACTGTTATTTTAGCTCTGAAGGGGCACTAAACCTGTGTGTTCTGCTTCTCTCCTCTAGACTGCAGCGGCTACCGCAGCAACCCTCGCTTTGCCCACAGGGGTCACCCCATACCAACAGCTCCTCACCAGCCAAGGTAGAGCACTCGCACTAATTTATCTCTGTGCATTGCAGTCGCTGTGTCATGCGAATGTCTCGGCACCGTTTACCGCTCCGAAGCGCGTTTGGCTTTTGAGTGAGATGTGTTCACACTCGTGTCCCCTGCGTTTCCTCATTTCAGGTCAGATCCTGCAGGTGGTCCGCGCCCCCAACGGCACTCAGTACATCATCCAGCAGCCCCAGCAGCAGATCGTGCTGCAGCAGCAGATGCAGCCCGGAGGCGTGCAGGCGCCGGTCATACAACAGGTGTGTTCCAACACGCCTAGACTTTGTACACAGAGAGGCCCCTAAAAAAAATAGGTTTAAAGCCTGGGCAGCAAAACATCAACACAGTCTCATGTAACATGGACTGAAAATCAGTGGCAACAGGAGGAAGCAGGGAGAACTATTCCTGATGACTAAGCGGGTTCAGACTGTGCTGAAGAATAAAGGTGGACATGCCAAACAGCGACTTCCAAGCTCAGTAGAATTGTGCTCTGTTTTTGGACCCACATCCTGTATTTTCCATTTGTCTTTGCTCATGTTTTGATATATATATCGCTGCACCAGTTTCCTGTTTTCCTGGCAGTATACTAAATAAAGAAATGACTCGCTCATGCTGGCAATAGTTAAGTTCAGTAACACATTTAATGTAATTGAGATGCATTCAAATTCTTCTGGAATAATTCCCTTAAAACCACGCAAGTTCGCACGAATAATTTATTTCTATTTGTTTGTTTCTAGGTTCTGGCTCCTCTGCAGGGAGGCCTGCCTCAGCAAACAGGAGTCATCATACAGCCACAGCAGATCGTCTTGGCTCCGGGAAACAAAGTCCAAGGCAATGCACAGGTCAGAACATCAGGACCCATTTAAACTGATTATCTGGAGGATTTTAAAGCATTTGTCCAACCTCTGATATTCCAGCCAGATTTCAAAGTGTCTCCTAGTGTGGGATTTTGACCGCGTCAGATTCTTGACACCAGACCAGTGTCACCTGACAGGACTTCCCTTTTCCCAGCAGGTGATGCAGGCGGCCACGATGGCGCCACAGCCCGGTCAAGCAGCGACGGCGGCTCAGGTCCAGCAGGTTCAGCAGGCCCAGGGCCCAGCTGCGCCACAGGCCCCACCGCAGCCCCAGGCCCAGCAGCAGGCGCAGCAGCCTCCCATGATGCTGCAGGTGGACGGAGCCGGAGACACCTCCTCAGAGGACGACGAGGATGAGGAGGAGGAGTACGACGAAGATGACGAGGAGGAGAAAGACAAGGACGGTGGAGAGGACGGGCAGGTCGAAGAGGTGAGCTTTGGAAGACGCTATTCTTTCTGGAAACGGTTATTTTAGTAGATTTTCAAAATTCTTGTGTGCCCCACCTCGGGTTAAACAACTTTTTTCTAAACTTGCTGGTTTGGTTTCCTTGGTAGGAGCCTCTGAACAGTGGGGACGATGTCAGCGACGCGGAGGACCAGGAGCTGTTTGATACAGAGAATGTAGTGGTGTGCCAGTATGACAAGGTAGGAAATTATTCTCCCCGACACTCGACCACCTTTTAGCTTTAAGTGCAGCCTGCGGCTGGTGCTCTCACATGGCACGAGGTGTACTGCAACACGAGTTGATGCTAATTCATTTTGAGTAAAAGTCAACACTGCTTAATGTCTCCGTGTACGTGTCTGGATGAGTCCTCAGACATCCGAGACTGTGTCCACTCGTAAGCTGAAACTGTGTCCCATCTGTACCCGAACGCCCACAACACTCATTTCCTCCCGCTCGCTCCGCAGATTCACAGAAGTAAGAACAAATGGAAATTCCACCTGAAGGACGGGATCATGAATCTGAACGGCAGAGATTACGTCTTTTCCAAAACCATCGGGGATGCCGAGTGGTGAAGAAGAAAGCAGCAGGAGCAGGACCTCTGTGACTCCTTCTATCCAGTTAACAGACACTTCAGCATCCTTCCATATCCTGTGACTGGATTCCTTCAGGAAGCTGCTTCTGAGTCTTTAAGAACTCTGCAAACCCAAAGGGTTGTGAGGTACTGTAAAAACCTGGGTGTCATCCATCGAAAACACTCGACTAGCCTTGCGAGGACGAGAAAACTAACAGGGGAGAGGAGAGCCCGAGAACAGAGCATCGTTTCTTTTTTTCTTTTTTTTTCTTTTGTTTTCCTCCTCCTTCCAAGGCTTTCTCTGCCTTTTCCTGAGAACTCTCAAAAGTAAGCATTTCACTTCAAACAGGTGTAGAGGACCAGGGTGACGCGACCTGCCCCGCCACAGGAGGTCCGAGGTCATTCACAATAACCCCCATAGATGAGAAACACCTTTATAATGCACTGTAGTCGGTTGACTGGATTGACTCGTGTCTACATTTAAGTCCAAACTTAGTGCCACCAGTCAAAATCGCTGCCTTTTTAGAATGACCAGAACGACCTTTTGGCTTCTATTTTATTTTCTCCTTTTTTTTTTTTTTTTTTTTTTGGTTGTCGGTTTCTTGTTCTTGGATCGTAGTCCCGTCTCCTTGTTAATGAAAATGGTGCTCCAGAGTGTTTTATGTAGTTAAACCTCTAATTGTTTTAAATCTTTTCTTTCTTTTTTTTTTTTTTTTTTTTTAAACGTGGTCAATGAAGGGTTAAGAAAAAGAAGGTAGAAGGAAATAAATCTTTGAAATAGTTGCGTAAAGACATTTAACAAAAAAAAAAAACCTTTTTCCGAATCAGCGATAATGTTGTTGTTGGTTGTTTTGTTGGGTTTTTTCCGCCCCCCCCCTCCACATTTGCTTCTCTGGAGCTTCATTCCATCTTGATCCTAAAAAGAAAAGTACCAAAATAAAAAAATAAAATATTAAAAAAAAAAAGAGAAAGACTTCATTTTAGAATTGTACAAAATGTCTGAACGTTTGCCATGTCGGTGTGTCTTTGTCGCTCTTATTTTAGCTCTCTGCAGCCGTCTAAAGATTTGCACTGTGTCATTTTATCAATGTGTGGTGAGGTCAGTCAGTCAAAGGTAATCAATAGCCTCAATGTTCTCTGCTCTGTCCATTTGTGTGTGTGATAGTGACTGACTCTACAGATGTGTGTGTGTGTGTGTGTGTGTTTACTACCACTTCTCCCTGGAAAGAAATGAGTGCGCACCCTGCAAACCTCAACATGCCACAGTTACAGCCGTGAGGAGGGTGGTTGTTCATTCTTGATCTATTTATTGCTGAAATTTCGTAAAAATGTTCAATTTTTTTGTTTTTGTTTGTTTTGTTTTTTTTCTTTTGAAAGGTTGAAAAGCAGCACCGCATTGTGCTCTTAATATCTAATAAGTGATCCTTTTTTTTCCCCCTCCTCTTCCTTCTTCTTGTTTTTTGGCTGGACAGAAAGCTACGTAACGCTGTGTTCCAAATCATTTCGTCCACAGTCCTGTGCTTTCATTTTATTCACGACTTTTTAAAAATGAGAATATTTTCTATCGAAGTGAGTTTAGCTCAAGGGGGGGGGGGTGCTGTGTGTGTTTCTGCAGTTTGTTTTTAGTGCCCCCGTTGCAGCAATTTGAAATAAAGTATGTTTTCTGTTTGTTTGTTTTTTGTTTTGTTCGTTTCTTTCGAGTCCGAATTGCATCGGCGCTGAGAAGTCGCAAAAAAAGAACGGCAACCTAATGTAGACGAATGAGATGTAACCAAATGGCTCGATGTTTTCCAGGTGTGATCTAGCTGCAATAAAAAAAAAAACATGCTTCTTTCTTTTCTTTTCTTTTTCGGACGAATCGGACCCCTGACAAACACGAGTCGCCCTGAGAGGGTACCCGCGTTTCTTTGGGCCTACACCTGTGCCTTTTTGAATTTTCTTCTTTTTTTTTGTGGGGGGGGTTTGGAATTCACAGATAATGTCCACAGGAAAGCTGTACTCTCTCCTTTCTGCTTGTTGTGTGTGTTGTGACTGATGTTCAGACAGTGGAAGAAATGTTTAAGTTTGCGTTCATTCGTTTTGATTTTCATAAATTAAGTCAAGTTTGGAATAAAACGATGGCGAGTTTTTATTTCAGCAGTTGAAATTGTCTTTTTCAAAAAGGAAGTCAAAATACCATTTTTGTATTGTGACAGCGTTTTTCCTTCAGGGTAAGTTTGAATGATCACCTTCAGGTGTTTGAGCTCTTCATTGTAGTTGCCTTTTAACTTTTATCCACTTTATCTGCGGCTCAGCAGATGTTTGTCCATTACTCCTCCTCATGTCCTCATTTAGTTCTTTGCTGTGTTTCCAGTGTTCATGTATTACTTTCAAAGGGTAGTTCCAGCTGTTGCCATTGCATTCAGCTCTCTGTTACCCCATCAGGCAGCTTCTCGGCCTACTCGTGTCATCTAGAAAAACCCTCGGGCAACCGTTGAAATGACCCTTGATTGAGTTTTCATGTGTGAAACACCTTGAAGTAAAGAGTTGCGCCAAAGTGCTGGACGAATAAAATCCCGCTTAAAAAAAAAACACAATGTGTGAATTGACTAAAATGAGTGTGAAGCTTTATCCAAAAAAAAAAACCAAACACGAAATGTAACGGATGAGATCAGGGTTTCGGCCTCTGCTTGAGTTCGATGCAAAACTTCTGTTTGACCTCAGTGTTTAAGATGGAAGTTTGATCTCTTGGATTTTTCTAGGCCTTTAAGAATCTTTTTAAAAAAAAAAACAGCAATCAAGTATTAAAATCAATCCTGTAACAAAGAGGAAGCTAATGGCAAAGGCCAGCCTGGCTCCCGTCAGTAGAGGAGTCGGCCGCAGACAACTGATCTGCAGCCACATACGAGGAATTACGATAATCAGTGAAATGAGGGTATGAATGTCTTCAAAAATATCTGGGAAGAGAGACACGGCTTTACTTTGGCGAACATTTCACACTGGGGGAAAAAAAAAGCCAGTTCAGATAACTGAAAAGAGCTGCAAAAATTGACACAATTGTCTTTTTTTTCTTGGCTATCTCGCACCACGCTCTCCCGAAGGCCGCTGTAAGCAAAGCAGCACACACTCGAGACTCTGCATCTGTCCCAGCCTTCCTTCAGTTCCACTCTTCCATAATCCAGCATCTGGAAGGCTGTCAGGGTTTGCACAGCATGGGCGTTCTCCCTGCCAGTCCTCTAATTCCTACCAAAACCCACTCAATCCCCGTGTGTTTCCTCCGGGGTCGTTATGAGATGGTGTGGTGCTGTCTGGGATTAAAGCCGAATCAGACACTACACGGAGATTTTTGCCCTTGATTGCAAATGGATTTTGAGGTAAGCTGTCGCTTTAACAATATTTCTTTTTTTCAGCCCTTGACAGACCTGGAGGAGGAGGAATGTCTCCCTGGCTGCTTCTGATCAAGTGGGTCCTCCTCGCCACTCCCGGGCACTCATAAGAAACCGAGCCGCCGTCAAGTGAGGCTTCTAACAAAGCCCTGGAGATGTCTGGCTTAGGCTCGGTAGCTTAACGCAGTGACTGCCAATCAGCTACATGGCAAGAGTTTTTCGGCTCCGGTGGAGTGAGGTAGCCGGGCTTGTTGGCTGTGCTTTGTTGAGTTTATTGTAGTCCCAGAAAACGGGCAGGTCGTCAGGACACTGCCTGGCTAAAATAGATTCCTCCTCGCCTTAATTTTGCTTCCAGGATCTCTCGTCCCTTTTCCAGGGTTGTGCACTGAATCTGCTTCTACTTTCAATCTTAGCTCTTGGCTGAGTCCTAAACCACATTCTCTTCTTAAGCTTGTGCAATTTCACTCAAGAAAAGTATTTAAATCCGGAACGCCGACGGTTGCTGCGTTTGTTGTTGCTACTTTCTGCTCTTCTCGAGCCCTAACCCTTCTCGATGAGCGAAGATAATGGCTGTGAGATGCCTTTTGTTTAATGATTCATAACACGAGTTGATTCTCGCACTAGTTGGTGATGTTTTAAGAGATAGCGTCTTGTTTGTCCCACTCCTTTAGCGCGGCTTAAAGGGATAGTTCGCCTCTTTTGACATGAAGTTGTATGAAATCCCATATTAGCAATATCATTTATTAAATTTGACTTACCCCGTACCTGCGTCCTGTGAGCCGAGTTCCGGCCTCGTTTTGGCGTTGACAAAAGTAGTCCGGCTAGTTGGCTGGGGCTTAAAAAATAAAGTTTTTTTGCTTCTTAAAACAATATGCGTTCAAAAGAGTAATACATTTGCATCACAAAATCGTTCATCCAGAAAAAGTCAGACCTCACAATGGCTTGGCGCTATTTTCTCTCCCTTCATATCAATGGGTGCCGCACCTGCCGATAGCCGCACCTGTTACGGTGTTCACTGCTCGGTCTGCACTTCGGTCTGCATAGCCCATAGTGATGCATGTCAAAAGAGGCAAACTATCCCTTTAACCACGTTATTTATAGCCCAGCCTTTTTGTTTCCAACTAACACCGCCATGGAAAACATTTCTAGCTATGTTAGCCCACCTTGAACAAAGAATGAGGAGCTGCTTCCACTCCATCCTTTAGACAGATGAGACCAAAGTGGTGGTGTTTGGTCATAATGCACAGCAGCACATTTGGAGAAACCAAACGCAGCATGTCAGCACAAAATGCCTCATACCAACTGTCAAGCACGGTGGTGGAGGGCTGATGATTTGGGCTTGTTTTACAGCCATTGGACCTTGTAGTCAATGACTTGATCATGAACTCCTCTGTATACCAAAGTATTCTAATATCAAATGTGAAGCAACTGGACAACGATCCCAAAAAACGCCAGCAAATCTGCAACTGACTGGGAAAAAAGGGGAAGAATCGAGGCGCTGCAACGATCCCGTCTAAATCCAGACCTCAACCCGATTTAAATGGTGGGACCTTAAAGGCGCTAGCATGGTTGCCGCGTCTGTCACGGCGGTGTCGCACCGTGACGTCAAAATGACGTTTCAGGCATGGCGCTTCCCTTGAAAAGACGGCGCAGCGCGTTGTCGTGCACCATTCGATTTTTGTAACTTGGCGGCGCCGAGAACAACGAACCGGATGGACCGATGTGAGACCAGGCTCAGTGAGGAGGTGCGTTTGTACAGACAGCTGTACGAAACTGCAGTGAAACAGCACAGGGAGCTCGTAAACTCCCAAAACTGGTGCACAGAGATTTGCAGAACTTTGGGGAAAGAGGGAGAGTTCTGTAAGAATGTGTGAAAGAAGCTACGGGACAGATGCGTGAAGGCAAAGAAGAGGGCAGAGACTCTGTTGATGCCGGGGGCTTCAAACGTTCACCTCTATTAACTGAATTACAAAATTAAAATGATCCGAAAACTGCAGCAGTATCATTAATTACAGTATTCTTGCTTTTGACAGAGGCATTGTTTTCTTCTCCACTTTCGTGGTTGTAGAGTAGCGGTAACCTTAACGTAGCAGCGCCACCTCTGTGACGGAGAAAATTGCAACTACTGGCGCATCGACTTGCGCCACTATACCTGGCGGGCACGAAATCGTGACGTCATCAACACCGCTCGCGCTAGCAGACCATGCTAGAGCCTTAAAGCTGCAGTCTGCAGGATTTGTTGTTGTCATACGTAAAGTCCTAATTTTTGGCATTTTAAGAGTTTACATGATCTAGCAGAACGTTTGAAGTTGAAAACGGTGACCTCCGTAGTCGCAAAATGCAAGAAATGCTTATTTTTTAACCGAAAAATAAAAAGTTATTCAACTTACTGTCCCGCCCATCAAAACACATGAGAACTCGCCAGATGCGCCCACACGACTCCTCATTCATCAACTCACCTGTCATTTGCGATCATGGAAGACACAGTAAGTAGACTAGCCCGTAATGAAGTTCAATAGTCTAGATAAATAAGCGTGGGGACGAGCCTACCTTGTATCGCGCGTGCACAATCGGTGATTGACAGGCAGCAGAGCCCAGCTCGTAACCTGATTGGTTACCTTTTACCGGTCCGGTCTGCAATTTTGTAAACAAACCTGCTGGCTTTGGAGGGACCTAGCGGGACATATAGGGGACCTAGAGAACTCATTTTTTTTTGTATTGGGGTATTTAATGTCCTACTTTCAGAATCCCGGGACAGTTCCAGGCATTATGCTTGAAAAAGAGTTGCAGACTGCAGCTTTAAGAGGGCCGTGAATAAACAACTGCTGCAAACCTCAATCGACTGGATTAACATTGCAAAGAGAAGATGCAAAATTTGTCCACAAAGATGTGAGAGACTGATGATATCACACAGAAAACAGTCCAGGCACAGGCTAATAGCTGGAGAAAGTAAGCAGGTCCCATCTGTGTGCACCATCTTCCCCATATTTGAAGAGTAATTGTGTAATCTGTAAACAAATGTGACCGACGTCATTAAAGGACAGTTGTGCGTCAATTTGAAGTCTTGATTTGAGTTTGTACATTTGCAGAAGAGTCACAGGACGAAAGCCGGTTGTGAAATCTGGAAGTTATGAATCCTCTTCGGCAAAGGTTTGAAAATTTGTATTGCATTCTGCCTGCGTGTTTTTGTGCTTTCTATTAAGGGAAAGCTTGAAAAAATTAACAAGGAACAAAACATCTCTTTTGCAAGAAGCGGTGTACAAACCATTGCACCACCTATTTCAACCACCAGCGCTTTTAGCCAGCTGGTACATCCTGAATTTGTTTGCAGCAACGCTTCTCTAAAAAAGTTGGGACGAGGCTACAAGCGAGCTGAAAAGGTTAGTGGCGGCAATAAAGAAATAACTGGAGGAACATGTTGCAACTGATTTAGGTTAATCGTCGACAGGACAGTAAGACGACGAGGTATTTAAAAAAAAAAGAAAAAAGCACCTTAGAGAAGCTGAGTCTCAGCAATCTGCAAAAAGCTGTGTCTACTAATTATGACGCAATCTCAGGGAAAATGTTCCTCTGTGTAAAATTGCTCAGGCCGAATATATCACTATCTACAGTATATAATATCAACAAAAGACTCAGAGAATCTGGAGACATCCGTGTGCAAGGGGGAACTTTCTCTCTGATCGCAGTTCACAGTGGCATCCACAAGTCAGTCATGCAGAGAAGAAGCCATATGTGAACAGGATCCAGAGATGCTCTGAGCCAAAGCTCATTTCAAATGGACTGGAGTGAAAGTGGAGAGACCCTGACGTCTTTGTGGACTAAAGAAGAGAGGGGCCATCTTGGCTTATTACTGGCGTTGAGTTCAAAAGCCCTCATCTCTGAACGTGTGGGGGTGCGTAGCTGCCATGTTCGGGGCAACAACAATGCGCCCATCGAGACGACGGGTTCCACCCCCCTTCCGACATCCCGCCATTCCGACAAGTCTTTCCATATAAGGAAATGTGTGTTACTCAACAGGTAACAGCCCCTTCTTTCTGTTCATGCATTTTACATGTTTTAAGACTTGTGTACAGATTTGATACAGTCTTTAAAAGCGTAATTAAAGCCTCTCCCCCTCTCTCTCTGCCTGCTATTCTTCAAACCTGGTGATGTTTGAATGATATTAAATTGATACTGAATGATAATTTAAGGGTCAAATCTACAGTCAGAGGGGAGGATCAGGTGGATGTGGGCTTATTTCGAAATTTAAAAATGAAAATAAAAGATGATGGCACTCAGGATCCATCCATAAGGGCTGTGTTGTTACTATTTCACTATAAATCTGGTGTGCGCGTGTTGTCATGTAGGTGTGCCAGATACCGTCAGATCCTGACAATGTCATGAGTCATTTTCAAAACACACTCCAAAAGCAAATGAATGACATTCAAGTAGTTTATTACACAAAAAGGAGCGACAAGAACTGTTCACTTATTAATTTAAAACTGATAAACTAATGAAAATAATAATAATTTACAGCACTGGGACGTCCGACACAGGTGAGCTGTCATTGATGTCTGTAATTGCAATTATTAATGTTGCATAATGATGCCAGCGTGCAAAAGACAGCATGGGCTCTGTGGAGAGCTCCGCTCCAGCTGGCTGCTGTGACAGGTCACTCACACTGTATTTCTGTATTAATCTAACATGTTTCAGACTCGCCCAATTTACATTAATACCTGTAGTTTGATGTTTTAAATTTCAGGGGATTTTGACAATAATTTATTATAGTTGGTTTGCGAGGTTGTGCAGTTCCTCTAAAAATTTTTTTTTTAAAATAGGCATTTAATGGGCTATTAAAGAAACCTTTTCAGGAACAGGGCCGTTTTTTCCCGCATTCGGACATACAGGAACTAGGGACCATGGCCCTCAGTTCCATAACCACTTTAGCTCCTTCTCCGAGGCTGGGTCTTTTCTGGGTTTTATCCGAACACATGTGACGGAGGTGTTTGGTAGCTACGCCCCTTGTCAGATTTCCGCTTCTTCATGTTCCTAATCTGCTCGAACGCAAACGGTAGAATAACGGCTGAAATGTTTACTCATACTACACAGACACAACCTGCACGTGTTTGATAAGTTAAACTTACACGTCGTCTCCTTTGTCTGCAGCGCTCTGCTCTCCTTCCTTCATGAAACGAAAAAGTATCGCCTGCCGCTCGATTCTTCGTCTCCTGACTCTCTCTGTGTGCTCTTCCAGCCTCGATGTTAGACGTCCGATGTGATCGTCCATGATTAATATCACCATCATGCAGACCATGAACACGGTGGCCTCCCCGCTCTCCATATTAGCTTCTTTGTGGTGTTTTTTTTCTTCTCTCCTTACTTTTACCGGGTTTTGTTTTGTTTTGTTGTTGAGTGTATGAGGTGAGCTAATGTTTTTGGTGAAATTGCACATCGATGTAAATAAGTTATATCTTTGCTGTGTTTCATTGTGGATAAAAGAAAAAAAATTGTCTTATGAGACCTTCAAATCATTGCATTCTGTTTTTTAATCCTATCTACAAATACTGTGGTTGTGGAGACCTTGGGTCCTGCGGAGGAAGGGATGTTTTCCCTGCCTGAAACTCTTCGCTTCACTTTGGTTGTCATTCAAGAGCTTTCTGTGGGAGAGGAACTTGACTCTTGAAGAGGACCATTTGTGCTGACTGGCTCGCGGCATAAATGCAGGGATTTTATGTTCCCAGCATTAAGAGCTGGCTGGATACTTAAGGGTTCCACCTCCTCTGAGTGGCCGCGGCTACTCCAGATCTTGTAACGGAAACCTCGGTTTCTCTGAGTAGCCCTTTTTCATCATTCCTTTCCCACTGTGTTGGAGAGGTGCATCGTCGGGTTCTGCCCTGCTTATTTGAAGAACGGCTCACACGGGGGTTTATTTGTAATATCAGGAGGGGGTTGATCACTGAGGCCTGAGAACGAGTTAGAAGAAAAATGTCCAAATAAATCAAGTCTGAGTCTCGTTCGGGTTTGCTCGGCTCTGTCTATTAATTGGACCATGAGCCCTACCCACAGTTCTCCGAGTGTGAGTACAGATCACGAGCATTTTGCAGGTTCGTGCCCCCAACCCGCCGGTCACTTTGTCGTGCAGCGGCTTTGATTTTCTGACCGCTGACCTGTGAGTTGATGTTAAGTGGCAGCGGGGGGAGGGAGGCCCTCACAAACGCAGCCAGGCCCATCATCGTGGGGCTCGGTGTGCTTTGGATCTGAACGGTCCACACCGCGCTCTTACGCTGTCAGTGGGTGATTGGGCGTCATAAAGCTGTGGAAAACATCCTGCTGAATTTTAGGTTGGAATTTACGGTGCGACTCGAGTCTGGAACAATGTGAGCAGATGCCACTCTTTCATTTTTTTTCTTTCTTTTTTTCAACTTTCAACTTGGAAGTCCTTCCAGTTTTGAGGTTTTAGACACTTCACATCCACTCATGCATCAGAGTGATATAGAGCCGGGAATGTTGCACAGGTTTTTTTTTTTTCTCCCAAACTGTGCTGGAATCTGGTCAGAAATGCAAAAAAATAAAAATAAAAAATGCAAACAAAATCAAACGCGGTCCGCAAATGATCCCTCTTTCGTGGAAAGTCCCTCCTGTTCATCTGTAGATGGAGGAAAGCGTCACCTCGCAGATTAAATGCTAACCAGATGTTACGCTGCTATTTGCAGAGGGTGTCCTTTAACGCACATTAGTTCAATATCTCACAAGCTCCACACGTGTGTCAGCTATATTTGCTTTAGGCTCTACCAGCAAGAGGAGAGCTATCTCCCCTGATTGTATAAGTCACCAGTTTCCGTAGAAGGATGGAAAAACATCACGATCGTGCTAGAAAAACAACCATGACATTCCAAAGGAGAGGCACGGCCTGAACCGTATGGATTTATGATTTTCATACCTGCGTGTGATTTGTAAAAAAAAAACAAAACAAAACAAAAAAAAACGCTAATATTGAAAATATGTCTCCGACCGTATTCGGTCAAATTAAATAAAACCAAAAAAATGACATAATGAACTAAAGTAGACATATTTTATTACTCTAAGCAATACATCAGTTTGGTGCAGGTTTATGCCACCAATAAAAAGCACACTGACACGGTCCACCTGTGCTGTAATGGTCCTTTATCTGCTTTCTAACATCACAGCCAAACTCTGAACCATACTGCGCACGTTCGTATTTACATTTAAGTCTCAGAAAAATAGACAAAAAAATGTGTCCTTTTTTTTGGTCCATAGTTCTCCATTCGTTATCGCATATTTACATCATACACAAGTGTTAATCTGATGGGGGGTAAAAAAGAAATGCTGTGTTTTTGTATCGTCTTAAACTGGGTACGTTTCCACCGTTGAACGGCACTGAGCCAGCAGGCTGTCCTACAACACAATCATCACACATAATGTGCCCCAGAAAGGTCGTCACATCATTGCAAATTGAAGATATTGTGCTATGTTTTTTTTGTATCATTTGAACTGGAGTCCATATATAATTAAGCTACAGAAAACATATGTTTTGCTTATTGTTACATGTGTTTGAACTATTACCCTTGCTGTTTTCCTGAATATAATATCTGTATAATTCTATCCCTTCCACTGGAATGCGAAAGCCTACGAGTGAGATGAAGTCGGGCTCATGTTTCAGTGACACTTGATACGTTCCAACAACTGGAACCGTAAAATCATCACAGCCGAAATTGGGAAAACAGCTGAACTTTGTCTGAGACCTGAGGCAGATTCATAATCGTTTTAAATATCCAAACGGACCGGTCCAGGAACACTTCGAGGCTTCTTCTCTCCCACCTGAACCTGTTTCGTTTTACGATCTCAAGCTTGTGTTCGGCTCACGTGTCAACGCCCTGGATTTCCTCAGGGCTGGCCTTTTGGCTGATTGCTTTGTTGTAGGTATGTCCTGAGCACCTTTTCAGGTGGATGGGCACGTCACGGCCTACATTCCCTCCTTTCTTAACCTTTTCTCTTCGGACCTGGACAGTCCCGCTGCTGCCCTTTGATGAGACTGTCTGGCCTCTAAAGAGTTGTGCTCGCTGCTGACAAAGGCCCACCTTACTGAGGAGGATGAACACATCTCCCCTGAAGGCCTTAGTGAAGATGGCATAGAGGAACGGGTTGGCACAAGAATTAAGGGGGTAAAAGAGCACCAGTAAAATCTTGGAGTTGGAGACGGTGATAAGGGGCCGATCTACCACGGCAGACATGGCGTAGAAAGAAATGGGCGCCATGCACAAGAAATCCGTGAAGATGAGGACAGCCATGCGCTTGGCGATGTTCGTATCCTTGGATCCAGAGCGGTAGTGAGGGTTGTGCACTGCGCAGTAGATCTTGAAGTAACAAGCGCAGATGACGAAAAAAGCCAGGACGTTCAGGACCAATACGGCCAAGATGTAGACCTGAGACACTGTGGACTGGGTGTCCATCGGGAGACAGATGCTGACCTTCTGGTAACTGCTCACCCCAACCAGCGGGAGCAGGGCCAGGAGCAGGCAGAAGATCCAGCCGCCTAACATCACGGCTGCCGCATGGTGCAGACGCAGCTTGCGGTCCAGCCGCATAGCAAAGGTGATGGCGTACCACCTTTCCAGGGTGATCACAGTCAAGGTGTAGACGGACAGCTCGCTGGCGAAGACTGTAAAAAACCCTGCAAGTCCACAACCGGCGCCCGTCTGCCAGTCTATGGCGTGGTTGAAGTACTCAGACCGTGTGTGGAGGTCCACGGAAGCGATGAGCAGGAGGTAAATCCCCATGCATAGATCTGCAAAGGCCAGGTGGCACATGAGGAAGCGGGAGACTGAGAGCTTGTAGTGGCTCGTGAGCAGCACCAGGAGCACCACCACATTCCCCAGAACAGCCAGCAAACTCACAAACCAGACGGACACTCGCAGGAAGCCAAAACCCATTATGTCCTCACACGGATTGAACTCGTCGGGCACCGGTGCACACGCCACCTCCTCTTCTTCCTCGCACACCACATAATCATAGCGACTGTCAAAGTCTTGGCTGTTGTCCTCCTGGGGGTTCTTGAGGGTCTCTCCGAAACCCACTTCCTCATCTGGCTGGCCCCCAAAGTAGGTGTGGTAGTGGAGGCTGCCACGGAAGTCTTCTGTCCTCAAGTCTTGCTGGGACTCTCTGTGACCTCCGTCGCTCTGCTCCTGGTCTGGAGGCGTTTCCACAACACTGTCCCCTTGAAGAAAAGGCATGCGAAGGGGCCCCACGGAGCGCTTGTGATGCTGGTCGTAGAAAGCCGTCAGGTTGCAGATGATGTACTCCAAAAAACTGAAAAACACATGCAGACCAGTGCAGAAGATTGAGTCCATTAAATAATAATGTAGTTCTAAGTAAGACCAAAAAAAAAACATAGCTGGCTGCAAACTTCACAAGCATAATTAAGTAATTTATACTGCATATCCAGATGAAGAGATGGAAATCTAGTTTTGAGTCATGATTAGTCTGACATAACCGTTTTCCTGCAATAACAGCGGTGAGTGACTAATTATGTCAGCGCTGTAAGAGGTTATAGGTAAACATGGCAGTGTGCCTTCAATCCCTGCCAAGATCCACATGAAATACTAAGACTCACACACCATGCACACACTTAATCTGGTTGGTTTCTTGTTGGCACAAACGCCAATTACAAAATCAAGAGCTGATGGAAAGCGCACCCCCGTTTCTTTTTGATGTTTTTGAAGCCGCAGCAGTGGCTGGGGTAGGTGAGATTGGCGATTATGAGGTGTTTGAAGGTCTTGATGGGCGGCAGTTTCTTGAGAGCCCAGACATTGCGCGCCTTCAGCTCCCGCAGAGAGTCCATGCCTGTGGTGGGCAGGGAGGAGACCCCCGTCAGGGACACGTCCCTGAAATTAAGACAAGGAATGAAAGTGGTGAAGAAAAATTCAATCAACATTCTGCTAAACTGAAACTTGATGAGGAGACAGGAGAAAAAGGGAAATCCACCATTAGCTCTGTAATTCTGGCCTACGTACTTCGTACATCTTTAGAGCTTTACACTGACCAGAGTTGGTGGTGTCAGCCCCTACCATCTGCTGCACACTCTTGAAAGTAGACCACTAAAAGGCATAGTCGTAGATGAGTCCCAGTCTCTCTTTGTTTAATGCTCTACGTACAAACCAGAGTAGAACTCTTTGGGAATGCAGTGCATCAGTTTGTTTATGGGTGATGAAATGAAGCCCACAAGGAAAAGAACACTCCTTCAGTGAAACACGGTGGAGGTATGTCATGCTGTGGGGGCTCTTCACAGCCTCTGGTACTGAAAGCACAGGATGTACCAAATGAATGATGAAATCTAATTATTTTGTTAGTTTTTCTTGTTATCATTTAGCTTTTTTGAGTGAAACTGAGCATTATCAAGTCTCATAAAACAAGGTCTAAGGGGAAATTCTTTGGTTCGGTGCAAAACAACCTGAAGCACAGACCCAAGAGCAAGGCAGATGGTTCAGGATGGACTGTTTTAAACTAGTTGGCAGGGAGACATGACCTAAATCCTATTGAAAACCTTTGGAAAGAGCTAAAATCTGCCATTAAGGACTGATGGATAGTTCTGCCAAGACAACTGTGGGATGCCAGTAATTGTGTTTGGAGTACATTTTGCTTTCATACTATTTTACTATTATCCTTTTTAAAACAAACCCTTTTGCTCAGTGCTTGTCATTTTGACCCCTTTTGTATTTGCGTTGGCAGACAAAAGACAACTATGGAGTTGAAAGGAATACGAACAGGTCAAAACATGTGACTGAATCACATTGTAACATTCAGACCAGGCTATCCCTAGTCCACAACGTTGTATTTGCATGCTAATATAAAGAAAGGGGCTCAAGTCATGATATAGAACAGAACCCTAACCGTCGGTATATAAGCAAGTACTAGACACAGTGAGACCAGAGAGTCGAGAGATGGATTAAGTGACACTCTCCATCTGTTTCCTTGCATGAACTCCCCAGTCCTTCATCTTTAAGTAATTACATACGGTATTTCTTGGGCTATCATGCCAAAGCCAGGCTAACCTCACTGAGACAAAGGAGACAATCGCACCAACATCCTGTGTGATCCCATAATCAGGACATTCCAGTGTCCCACACTGGACACTCTCCCCTTCCAGGGACCAAGCCGAGTCCAAGTTCTCCTTTGCTTTCTTTAGTTTTCTGACCCATCGTCGCTCTAAGTCATTGCTTAATTTGATCAAATAAAGAAACACAAGCAGGCAATTTTTTTTAATATTTGGTAAGAGCTTGTCCATTTTTAGTCCCATTTGCTCTCTCCACTTCTCTGTCCTCTGCTCTCTTTTCTTCTCGTGGGGCTCATTGTGTAAGGCAGCCCCTCTGAGTTTAAGTCTGATTTTGTCATTTCCAGATGTTTAGCTCATGACCTCATGGAGGTGACCTCAGTCAGGACATGTTCCTCGGTGGAACAGAGGACGACCTGCACTAAAAAAAGAAAAAACTCTTTTACCTAACCAAACACTTCACGGCTCGATCAGAGCCTCAACGGCAACCAGATAGCCGTGGTAAAGCGTGCGGGCATCAAGTATCCTTTAATATGATGAACAGTATCTGAGAAAGTCTGAAGTTCCTTCATCACATGCTTGCACACAGATTTCCTGGTCACTTCATCGCAGCTGTGAGGGAATGATCTCTACTCTATCCTGTCTTGCAGACATGTGTCACCTAGTCTGCACATTATGAATGAGGACATTGTTAAAGGCAGCAGTAACTCGACACAATGCGAGTAATTACTAATACAGGGCTATTGGTTCTTGATCTATCCCCCCATTGGGGGGTTTTGCTGCAGGTGGTGTGTTTGAGGAGAGAAAAATGTGAGAAAAGTCCAAGAGTTCTAAAAATATATATGAAAAAATAAACACTTATAACACGTTGAGGATACATTTTGCCGACTTGCTGAGAGCTCAAATGGACGATCTATATCAATATCTATTATGAATATTAGATTACAGACAGCAGCCGCCTTAATAAAACTGACTGAAAACAGGAAAAAGCTTGCACGGCTCTCCTCTAAGTTTGCGAAATCTCTGTATCAGCACCTCGAAAGCCAGCCTATCAACACATTATATCACTTGTTTAATATTGTTTCGAAAACTGATCATTTATCTCCGCTAACTCTCAGCAACGGAGTCCATTGGCAAGTATATTGGTAGTATTTCCCAATGTTTTCCTTTACAGATAAGACCGGTTAATGTGTGCCGTTGTGATTTGTTATCATCTTAAAGTTTAAGATATAAAATATTCAGCCTTTCTTATGGTGTTTGTTTCAGTCCGAGAGATAAACCGGAGAGAAACCTGTTCGAAAGCCTGCTGACAAAGAGCAGCATGGACAACATAAACGGTTCTTCTTAGAGCCCTGTGTGCGTGCGTGTGTTCGTAAGTCATGGGATTTCAGTACATCATCACTTAGTCCCTAAACTCGTTTTCATTGCACTTTTTTTGCATAGCACTTTCTGTAAAACACCAAGTTTTACGCCTCAAGCCAAGCGCGACAAACCTGTGATATTTTGAGATTGGATTTTGACACGTTCGGTTAAATCAAATCATGACGAGTAGAAGTGTGTTTAATCAGAGTTTAAGTGCAAACGGTTGATAAGAGCAAACACTTACAGAAGCACGGGGCCGCTGATGGCTCCTGCGAAAGCCCTGTCATCCATTCTGGTCAAATACTTATTCCTGTGGAGGTCACTGGACAGGAAAGCACATGTACAAGTTTATTAAAAGAAAAGCTATTCTGCACATTTCAGTCAGACAGAGGCTCAAGCCTCATCTCTGCATATTTCTGTGTTTATTCAATCTTTTCTTTTGTGTTTGTGTGTGCGTGTGTCGGGGGGCTGATGGAAAAAGGCCTCACTTTCTGTATGTTGTTGATTCAAATTAAACAGCATAAGATACAAAGGTGTACTTAAAACATGCTGCACCCTCCTACACATCTTCCCCAAATCCCTTAAATCTAATAAGGATAATAGACCTGTGAGGGGTGTGTTTGTCTTGGTCACGCTGTGCTGAGATCAGTTCTCCTCTCAGAGGAGATCAGGCGCCAACACAAACACCCGTGTGGTAAGACTGACTAGTTACAGGCCGATGGCTTAATTTGACTCTTATAAACCCTGAGCTGAGTTTAGGTGTTGTAAAAGAAGTAAGGGGTCTCACTTTAATGTCATTAATACCTCATATCCTGATTATGTGGGTTTTTCTGGACCGGAGGGTGAAAACGTGTTGCGAGAAAAATGAGGAATCCTCACAGATTGGTGATTATACGAATGAGACCATTAAATAAACAAGCATGGGGCTGGTCTCGGAGACACTGAGTATAGGCTATGTTCGAGGGGAACTCTTAAAGCAGGCTTCCTGTTATTCACTGTTGGAAACATTTTCCCTTGAGAACTCCGTCTTACTAATCAAGAAGCCGGACTTAGGCATTTTTGAGTACATGTGAGACGGCCCACAGAGAACTGACTGTGATCCCTTTGCTTATGCAGTGCAATTTTGGGTAAAGAAATACACATCCCAGATGTCAGCAATGGCTTAATCCGGCCAAAATGGTGAGTAACTTCATTTACGTGAAGATGGAAGCTCGCTAAACTGACTGCTTTCAGCGTCCAAGCGCCAGAGCTTCAATGACATATAATAAAACAGTGTCTCTATAATCTCTAAACAAGCTTTGAAACTGTAAGCTCATCCTGCTTCATTGTCAATATAAAGATAAAGCAAGCAGCAGGTTAACTTAGCTACATATTAGCTTAAAAGCTACAAGCTGCTTTTAAGCTAATATGAGACAAGGTTGCCCATTGTCTCATTGGCAACCTTCAGCCAAAAAAATGAAAAAAGGTAAGAACGGTAAGAAAGTGAATATTAGCATTTCCCAAAATGCCAGACTGTTTCATATTTCTAACTAAATCAAATCAAATGAGTCAAGCACAGCGTTTCAGCCCACAAAGGAGAAATACCTACACTTGATCTAACTTCGTCCCATTAAAGGCATGGTGTTGTATCTCTCTGAAGCCGTTTCCATACAGCATGCTGCAACAAAAGAACACGTTTACACAGTAACATGAAAGAAAATGCTCTCTTTTAGGTGGAACAAACAAGCCACTGAATGTAAATGCTTTCCATGTGCTGATCTTTATTCTGTTTCCCCGCAAGAGTGACAGAGCTAAGTGGGGACTACTTATTTCCTATTTGATGGTGAGATTTTTTTCTGTCTGTGTAATTTTGTGGCTCTTTCTACCCGACATTTACCCCACTTACCGCTGTCCCAAAGCTAACCGCATACATACAAGTTCCTCGCTGTGCGAGTCGATGCCTGTGTACTCGTTTTTGCTATCCCCGTAAGACTCCAGTGAGGTCAGGGTGAGGACATGTTTTAAAAGTGAAGTCATGCTGGACAGTCCAGATTTCTAGTAGGGACTATTTTAGGATTTTTTGGCAAAGTTTAGAGATAAAGACCAAAGTTAACAGAGAAATGGTACAGCGTTACTATAGTATTTATCTTAGCATTTCCTTTGTGTACATATTTGCATTAGGTTTTTGGGAATTCTTCTTTTTTGCACATTTTCTTTTGAGAACGTGTGTGCATCTTTTTTAATCATTTGAATTTCGCCCATTGGGGGATGAATAAAGTATTTTTCTATTCTATTCTATCTTGACGTGTGTGTGTGTGTGTGTCGCTCCTGCTCCTATATCTCACACTGTCAGCACTTCACTTGTGATGCCACTGAACGAGTTGGCCGGGATCTCGGTGATGTAGGGATGATCAACAATTTCCCTGCAAAGGAGGATACAGAAAAGAGAGGAAATGAAGTGGTGCAATAAATATAGACCTTTCACTGGATAGAAGCACGGGGAGAAATGTGATGTGGATGTCTATATTCTCAAGTGTTACAGCTGGGTATGAACATTTATTAGATTTGGCGTATAAAGGAAGTGACTGCCAACACAGAAATGTGTCTGTGGTTGCAGTTCTTTTCGATCGGACACGGAGAAGCGGACCAAATGCACTTGCAACCACATATTGTAGGATCTAATATATCAGTAGAACCCAGTGAAATTCTTGAGGAGAGTGGCCCTGTCGGTGGAACTGGAATTTCCCATAAGTTAAACCACATTTCTTAGTTGCTAATCTTCTAAAGAAGGAGAAACTATTTTTGCCGTCTTTCCATGCTCTTCACTTTGACACATTGACAAAATCATGAAAGACTAAAGGGTACATTTGCAGAGGAAGAGCAGATTCATCTTCCTGTTCCTTAAGTATAAAATATAGTGCAGGAAAGGGCAGGTAATGGCAAATGATGGTCTTAACAAGCTTATTTGTGAACTGTACTTCAGGAGTTACTCCCAGCTGACTATGATTGACTGCTGGTGCAGTTTTAAGCAAGCAGGCAATAACTTACAGTATGAAGTTCATATCATTGGAGTGGATGTTGCTCAAAGCCGGGAAGAAAGTCAAGCCAGTGTTGAAGATCCCTCTGAGTGAAAAAGACACAATTATGTTTAAAAAGGTAAAAAACAAAAAACAAAACAGGTATTACAATACCAATGTTACCAGTTAAGTTGGGGGGGGGGGGGTCTGGAAATTCCAGAAACAAAAGACTTCATGACAAGACTGTTTCATTTAATAATTATTTTACTGAGCCTAGCTAATTTAATAGCCCGACTCAAGGAGTCATTAAGCACGGCTACTTCCACAGTTCACTCGAGCTACCGTTACCACTTAACTCGGCCATTTAACTAGACCTCCAACCATGTAACAGTTGACATTCATGGAAGGGACTGAAGTAAGTCCAACATCACAACAATGGACTGCGTGAGAAAAACGCTCGAGACATTCTGCCACTCCGAACTTGCTCTGTGGAAGATCGTCGAAGAGGTAAGAATACCCGAATTCACTGCTCAACTGTTGTCTTTAGGCTGCATAAATGGGGATTTGGTCAGATGACGCTGAGGTTAAAAAAAGGATTTTATTAGAGCAGAGCGACAGCCTGGAAGTGCTTTGGGTGATCACATGTTGACATGCAGTCTTGAGGTGATTTTCAATCGAATTTCTGACCCTTGTATCCATCTGACGAAAGAATTTAAAATCTGTGAACAGGGGCAACTTTAGTTGAAATTCAGCTGTATTAAAATAGACTATTTTTTTACAAATTTTTTTTTTACAAAAAGTTAAAATGCCTTGGCCCATTTGAGCCTAGCTGAGCATATACATGCAGGAGCGATTCAGTCCTCAACTGGATTATCTTGTTGTGTGAAACCAGTGATTTTGGTAGGATTTTTTTTAGATTTTGGATTGCTTGGGCCACTTGGAAAAAAATCTCCAGTCAGGGTGTTTACACAACTTTAGTCAAGTCGGATTCTTGTGTCAGTCTGACTAAGACTGGACTTTTAAAATACATGTTAACATGTTAACTTCTGGCTTAAATAATACAAGGCAACAGACCCAGAAAAAGAGATTGGGAGTTGAATTTCTCCCGCTTGTGTCCATTAATTCAGACTCAAACTGGCACAGGCCAGAAGAAAGAACAGTGCACGTGTGTTTATACATGCTGCCATAAAAATGGAGTCATGGCAGAAAAAGAAACGGTCTAAAGTAAAGCCCATTGCATGAAGGAAGGTGATTACAGCACTCGTCTTAATGCTTCATGCTTTAGTCTTCATCAGCTTAATGGTATTCTACCAGGAACATGCTGAAACATCTTTCTGCACAGTACTGGATGTGTTTATAGGAGTGCCTTGTATTTGATGCTCTACTGCTGCTATTCACGTCATTTGTATTGAGTTGACACTCAAGACACTTAACTCAAAGCTTATTTAGTTTGAGATTTCAGACCCAAAGCAGTTAGCAGTTCTGCTGACACTGAAAACCCGTCCAGTGCACTTCTTTCCTCTGAGAAAATTGGGTTAAGAACCTGATCTGTAAACAGCATCAATAACCTCATTGGTATGAATAAATTCACATGGTAAATGGACTGTAGTTGTATAGCGCTTTTTTTAGTGGACTGGACTGTTAAAGGTCAGTTAGATTCTAACACTACATACCACATTCACTCATTCACACACATTCATACACTCATGGATCCATCGGTTGGCAACGTGGGGTTTAGTGTCTTGCCCAAGGACGCTTCGGCATGTGGCCCGGGGAAGCCGGAGTTGAACCACCGACCGTCTGATTGGCGACTGCTCTTCCTCCTGAGCTACAGTCGCCCCACATATCAAGTCCCATTCCTACTTGAAACCATAAACTATAAAAGACTTAAATAGCCACTGGTCTGTGACGTTCAGTCAATGAAAAAATGGCACATCAGAAATGGCACAAAGCTATCTAATCTAACAGCTTAACATTCTGGCTTTTAAAAACATACCTCAAAAAAAGAATGATTAAGATTGATATAGTTTTCAGGTAGACAAAAAAAAGCTAAAACAGGTGAAAAGTCATTTCACCTGGCTGAGTGCCTTTTAATTATCCCTTTGGGACAGATAAAGTGGCTCTAAATTTGAATTCGATAGACAGGAAACATGGCCCCAACAAAGGAAGCATTAGCTGAAACAATGGAAATAATTATAAACCTTGTTCGGGAAATGAATACAGCAAGAAGTGTTGCTAAATATGTATTTGTTCCCATTCAGTTGTGTCTAAAATTTGAAGCAAGTACAATTAAAATGGGAAGATTGTGAAAGCGAAACGTACACGTCAAACAAGGAAGATATTAAGATTTTTTTTTATCCAAAAAGCTAAACTTAAACCATTAATTAATTAAAGAATTACATGGTTATGGTGGGCTGGAGAGAAGCCGTAATGGACTGTATATGATCAGTTAAAATTGCTGCATTTTTTCTGTGCAGGTCCAGTGAAACATATAAAGATGCCTGCCTGAAAAAAAAAAAAAAATTGTCACTCATTTACTTTCATCGATGATTTGGGGTTGATGTCAGGTAAAGGACCAGAGTCATCCCCTCTCCAGTACATTTTGGACACTTTTCTCATGTCCTTGATAGAAAAGAGGTTGATGCGGAGGCAGTTTTTCAGGATGAGAATGTATCTTGTCACAGAGCAAAGAGCATTCAATCTTTTTCTCAGGAAAAACGCATACCAACTCGCTGACATGTCCAGCAAACAAATGGATCTCAATCCCACTTTAAAAAAACCTCAACAACTTTCATGAAATCCAAAGTCAGTCAATGAGCTAGTTTTACTTTTGAAAATAAGTTTATAATTGAGTAATTAATAGGCACCGGAGATACACATTCTTGTCTAACCATGTTCCACCACCGTTTTGGAGGGTAAGGGTTAGGGTTAGGGTTAGGGGGTTTTGCTTGAAACCTCACTAAGCCGTGCATACAGTACTATGAGCACATCAAAATCACTATCAAAATGATTCCGTTTCAGGAATCACCCCCAATCTCAATGTCATTGAAATGAATTCTAAAAGAGAGAAAATTGTTCTGAAAAATACTTACAGGTACTTAAGGTTTGGGAGATGTTTAAAGGCTTCTGGGTCAACGTACGTCAGACTTTTTGTGTTACGAATCTCTCTGAAAGAACAAGCACAAAGAGGTGTCAGCTACTGGAAATGCACTTACCCTTAAACTTCAGCCCATTCTGGGCTCCAGCGAAGTGTCATGGCCGTGAGTGACATGTGACATACACACTGCACAATCCTCACACCTGCTTAGGGGAACAGAGCAAGGTGAATGCCAAGGGACAAGAGAAGGGAAAGGAAGCAAAGTCCAATTAGTGTTTCATTAGCATGCTTATTCTGGTCCTCCCTGGCCAGAGTAAACACTTCTCTCTGCTCTTTGAAGCCATGTGGTTCTCAGGAACATGTGTCCTGGCCCTTCTTCGGACAACTCGTTTGCAAGGTGTCTGAAGAAAAGTCCCTGAGTGGATGAGGTTTGTCTTCCAAGAGTTTAAGCTAATTCTTACACTGAATTGTCAGATGTCAGCGAAATATAATCATGATATAATCTGTCAAGTGGGGCACAGAACTGCTGAATCTCCGTTGCAGTTCTTTTAATTCCAAACAGTTGTTCAAAGAGCAGTGTTGGAGATTTGACAGATAATCCTTGTACTTGGATTATTTGTTGATAAGGTTTGCGTTTGTATGGGTGGTCCTCCTTTTTTTTTGGCCAGCCATGTAGACTTTGGCTGGTCATGTTAACCAGAGAGTTTGAAAAGGTTAGCGCTCTTGAAAGCAGCCTTACTGAAAAATTGAATCTGGTACCTTGTGCCAATGTAAACAGTACCCTCATCATCAAAGAGGAAATAGCCCCGCCGAGCACAGACAAAAACACAGACCGGCATGTTTGAGTGAAAAAAAACGAGAGACAAAAAGAAAAAAAAGTATCTTTGGTCAAATTCTTTTTGGCCAATTGGGAGTGGTAGCCAATTGGTCAATTGTGGAATTTGTAGAATGGGAAATGTAGCTGTAATATAAGATTAATGCTCTGTTTTTAGTTCTGCTTTGGTCTCCCATACTTCCTGAAAAAAACATCTGGTTTCTTAGCTGCTAAAAGCTACATGCTATGTTTACAGGATAGTTGCTAATCTTATTTACTGTACTGCTGTAAGAGCTTGGATTTAGGTCAATGACAGTGGTTAGACTAATCTGAAACTGTAAAGTAAAACCAAAAGCAACGAGTTAAGGTAAAACAGAACTAAAAGGAATTGCAGATAGGAATCATTTCAAGTGATTCTGTCACGACAAGAACAACTTTTCCGTTAGCTGTTGTGAAAAAAATTCAAAAATATATACAGTATATATTGTAAATCTTTGCAGAAGTAATGGCCACAGGGAAGACTATCCAGGTTTGAGTTGTTTTAGAAAGCGAAGATTCACTCTCTGGTTTTATAAAAAGACAGCTCCGACTGCTGCCTTCTACAGGTAAGCTACAAAGTACTCGGCTAATAAAAAGAAATCCAACCATACATATTTGAACTAGAAAGCAAAGCAGAACAAGAAAGCCAAATTAATAATATAAGGTTGCATGCACGTGGATGTATCATGATGGTAATGTATTCACTTTCTGTACTTTCAGCAATTCAGATGTGGTTAGCTGCAGTAGCCAGCCTAACTCGGAGTTGCTAGCTGGACCAGTGCTCCCAGGATATTAGCAACACACATCAGAGCCATATATATGTGTATATATATATATATATATATATATATATATATATATATATATATATATATATATATATATATATATATATAATAAGGGCAAGTGGGCTTCCAGTTGGCTAGCATGGCTTGCAAAGGGCGGGCGGCAACCGCCATTCCCGCCATCCCGTCATTCCGCCATCCCAACATGCAAACCTGGTGATGTTTGAATGATATCAAATTTATACTGAATGATAATTTATGGGTCAAATCTACAGTCAGATGGGAGGATCAGGTGGATGTGGGCTTATTTTGGATTTTAAAAATAAAAGATGATGGCACTCAGGATTCATCCATAAGGGCTGTGTTGTTACTATTTCACTATAAATCTAGTGTGTGCGGGTAACAGCTATCATGTAGGTGTGCCGGATACCGTCAGATCCTAACAATGCCATGAGTCTGTGGTCATTTTCAAAACGCACTCCAAAAGCAAATAAATGATATTCAAATAGTTTATTACACAAAAAGGAGCGACAAACACTGTTCACTTATTGATTTGAAACTGATAAAATAATAAAAAATAATAATAATGATACATTTTGGGTAACCTAATATATGAAATTGTTTTTAATTGCAGCACTGGGACACAGGTGAGCTGTCATTGATGTCTGTAATTGCAATTATTAATGTTGCATGATGATGCCAGCGTGCAAAAGACAGCATGGGCTCTGTGGAGAGCTCCGCTCCAGCTGGCTGCTGTGACAGGTCACTGACACTGTATTTCTGCTTAATCTAACATGTTTCAGACTCGCCCGATTTACATTAATACCTGTATTTTGATATTTGAAATTTCAGGGGATTTTAATATTAGATTATTAAAGTTGGTTTGAGAAGTTGTGGAGTTCCTCTAAAAAAAAAAAAAAGGCTTTAATAGGCTATTAAAGGAATTGTCTGAAAGGCAGGATGTTTAAATAAAATAAAACGTACCGCCATTCCGACCATAGGAGGAAAAAAGTGTCGACAATTTGAGGCCCATGTCGGACTGGTGGGATGTCGGAATGGCGGCATGTAACCGCAGAGGATGCAAGTTCTTGCTTGGCATTGTCTGTTGTGTTTGCACTCTGATTAGCATGCTATCTGACCCTATCCAGACCAGAAATCCAGCATCTGGTGGCTTCCGGGTTTAGTTCCTGTTCCACAGGGCAAAAGTGAGAAAGCTTCACATCGAGTGCTTTGTTCTCCTAACCTGTACTCACTTCTCCTCATCTTGCTAGCTTCTCATTTCATCTGTTCCACACAGCGCATGCTGCATAGCCCTAGCCCGCCAGTTGTAATAATTTATGTAGCACATACAGACTGTCTGACCTCACTTAGCTAAGACAGCACTCATATCTTATTTTGCTCATGATAGGCTTTGCAATACATAGAAAAATAACTTCTGAACATGTTAAAAAGGTTAAAAACTTGATTTTTGAGGTGGACTTTTAATCATGTATAAATGGCAAGCAACAGTGTGCCCAAAGTGCCATAAGATCACTTTGACATATTGGCACTGCAGACAAACACTTGGTTGTATTCATACTAATTTTGATAAGCTGAAGTTTTCCATGCAACTGCAATCAATCAGTCTACAGTCTTTATACTCTTTTAATGAAGCATTACAAAGGTCTGGAAAATGTAGACTCTCTTGCACTCTTTCCTCAAATAAACATCCATGTTGTTGTTCTTCTTCTGCGCCTGTTTTTTTTTTCCTTGATAGTGGCACATGTATCTAGTTTGCGGCGTGCATGGTCAACACAGTTAGAAATTTTTTAACTGCACACAGTCAGAGGGACCCTTTTTGGCTCTCTCGGACTGATGAAAATTAGCAAACACATGTCACACAGACCTTGCATACAATCATATGTGGTTACTATGAAACATTTTCTTTAGTGTACAGGCAAAAAACTTAAAGCTACTCCAATAAAGAAGAATGTTCCTACCGTAAAACATGAAATGATGAAATATAAATCAATACAAAGTCCCTTGAGGAGGTTTGAGTCCAAACGCACAGAAGAATGGTTGAAAAGGAGAGGATGAGCTGTTTTAAACTGGCCTAAATTCCCCTAAATTTCCTTTGGCGATCCCTTCTAATTGAAAAGCTTGAACACGGCAATGAAATGGATTTTAGCAATGAAAAATAATCACACATTACTAGTTTTACTGAAAAAAAAAAAAAAAAAAAAAAATTTGTGAAATTGATGGCTTCAATTGGTGGTGGCACAATTCAAACTTCTCCCAACCCCCTTTGAATTCTTAGCTCCAACTGCAGTCCTTGATGCACAGCTGCTGTCTGCCTGAAGCAGCCAGCAGGAAGCGGAACATTAATTTGCGTCTGACCCTGAAAGAAACCTGAGAGAGATTCCATTATCTTACTGTATGTATGGCACTACACCGCACCAATCAGTGGCAAATGGGCCTCAGAAGATCCAAAATACACCTCAGAGCACAGATACAACCCTCAGCTAGCAATTTCAATTATTGCTTCTGTCTGTAATTTTTAAATCTGGAATTCAGCAGCTAAAAAAGGAAAGACTGGGATAATTAAGATAGAAATGAAAACCAAATGACGCTTCAGGTCATGTCAAATTCATTTCCGTAGGTCTTGTTCATAGTCACTTTCAAATTGCTACACTTGCAGGCAAATTGCTGTGTCACAGAATGCTTTTACTTAGGACAAATCGTTTACATAAGCAGACAGTCTCACAAGAATATATGAGGTGCTAGGAGGTGTTTTGCTGGAAAGCGTGTGGTCCAGCGGGGAACTCAGCCATAAATCTTTATCCCTTAATTAAGAATAAAGTACACCTTGCTAGACTTTTTCCCCTGAGCTGCTTTAATAAGAGCTGGGGTATGAAGAAGATGAGTAGGTAAGCTTAAGTGCTGGCTGCTGCTTAGCTTCTCTTCCCTCACATGCTTGTAAGACTGAACTTAGCAGAATGCAGTTAATGAGTTATTTAAATGAATTAAAAGGTTTCTAATCAATTCAGTTTTTAGTCATTTCCACAACAGTTTTTTTTTATCTGCCCCATAGAATAGAAAAACTGCTCAGCACCACCTTGATGAGGACCATTAAGCGTTGAGAGGGAGAAATAAGCTCCTGATGTGATTCTTGCCTGCTTCCATTTGCTGCTGGCGAGCTTCGAAATTAAGCTTTTTTTTTCTTCTTCTCCAGAGAGCAAATGGAACAGCTTAATCAATAAAGATCAATAAAGAGTGTGCCCTTTGCCTTTAGTTACTCACATGTGGGTGATTTTCCTCAGGCTGTTAAACGAGTGCTTCTCCAGCCTCTGCAGCTTCACATCCACAGATATATATCTAAAAGGGACAAACAAAGCTTAAACCAGACCTGCTGAACAAATTGTCTCTCTGATACACAAAAAATTACTTTTGTTCCGCTTGTGACTTTTGAGGAATGAAGGTACATTTTCTCGAAAATAAAATCCTAAGACTTGTTTAGGAAGAAAATGACTTCCTAAACAATCCTAAAGTCTTCAATCTATAACTCCATCTTTTTTAAAGCCCCCAAAGTCACGGGTAATTTTACAGGCATGCGCCTATAGATTACCTAGTCATCAGTCACTCTGCTCCCATTTGTTATTACTTGGTAACATGTATGCTCTTAAAATAAATCTTGAACTTTGCACCAAATCAATCTCAAAAACTCCTTACTCGTCAGAAAAAATTCTTAAAATATACATAGTTACATAATCTTTTCATTTGGACAGTGAGCAGAGAATCAGGCAAACACCTGGCTATGTGGACTTGAGACTCACCAAAAACTGCCCATTGACATAAATCTCCCCTCATGTGTGACTTGGACTCACTTGAGGAACAAAGCTCAAGTGTATATTTTACCTTGACACAGAGGCTGCACCTCTATTGGGAGTCTAAAATGACCACATGCTCAAAGGGTTCTGCTGGAGTAGTCAACCAATGCCCAAACCCTGCTGTGGTTGAAGGACAAACATTCCTTTCGGGAAAAGGAACACATTAGTTTCTTCAGTGGTCGTACTAAACAGGGAGGGTGTCATCTGCTTAGGTGGGAGATAAATGGGAGATAATGCCTGGCTACCTTTTGATTTGGTTAAAAAAAAGAAAAAATTTGGGCAGCAAATCTGAGGTGGGAGAGATGGGCAAAGAGAGACAAAAAGGACTTTATTGAGATAATCTGAATTGCTCTGCCAAGGAAGTAGATTAACAACATTGATCCATATGCTGAAATACTAATCTTCTGCTCGCATTGCAACACATTGCAAACTGCATTCTTGGACTGAGTGAGAGTCCAATTTAGCCACGACTGTGTGCAAGATCAACTCATTTATAAGCTGATGTAATGTCAATATCGGATTCCATGCAAGATCTTGAAACCTTTTTTGGCCTTTTAAATAATGTCAAGTTTGATAAAAATGAGAATACTCACATTCTTGAGATGTTGATCGTGCTGGCGAAAGCATCTGTTGGCACTGACAATAGACGGGTCTCAAAAAGCCATCTGGTTAAAGGAAAAATAGAGATGAGCATTCTAGTTGTCACATTTTCACAAGCAGACACGCCAATACGCTCATGCACAAACACACACAAACATTACCGATCTCCTCTGCCCATTGGACCCGGACTCACCATTTGTCATCAGGAAAGGGCACTTTAAAATTTTCAAAGAAATAGGCTCACATTTAAGTAAAAAAGTTTTAAAAAGTCGCAAAGTAAGTCTGTTTGCATCGACTTTAAGAAAGTCTGAGGAAAATGACCCTGCTTTTCAACTGATTGGTGACCTAAGAAAACATTTTCATAAATAATCTTGATAAGAAGCTTCACATCTTGATTAATAATTCCTGATTAACTGTTGCCAAATGGCCACAGTGCCAATAATGAAGTTGCAAAATTGAGACACAAATCATAGTCGACATGACAGTGATTACATCCATCTGTTTTATGCAAGTTTATGTATAAAGTTTATACAGTCAACGGCTATCATGTCTGTATCTATAAACATAAAGCAATAAACTCTGCCAACCAGCTGTGAATTGTCATTTTTACACTTTTGTTTGTGGTGCACATTTGCTAAAAAAAGTTATCAATCAATGTGCAAGTCTCTTCGCTCTCTAAGATAACTGGTTGCTTCAGGTTTAGGTGTAATAGTGATATGTAGTCTTTATGTCGTTGCAACAAAGGCACATAAAGGCACTGTATCTCCCAAAATGTTGCCTTAAAGTTGTGGTATTTCTTTCGTGTGATCTTGCTGGACATCTCGCTGTGGTGGATTTAGGAATCAAAACAAAGTAATTCAGGAAAGGGATTAAGATGGTAGCCACATGTGTGATTGTCGTGTTGTATCCTTGGCTCAAGGGACACGCAGACAGAGTTAATTCCACTGCATCCTGCCTCAACTAGAAATACTGCACCATGTGTCCATTTGGAAACAGGTTGAAAAATAAAAGGTTTGCCCAAAGCCACCATCTTCATGTACCTTTGGTTTATCAGGGGAACAATGGACTAATTCAGAGACTGAGATCTGGCCCATAATTCTGAATCACACTCACATGGGCGGTTCGGCAGTCAGTAAAGACGGGAGCACGGCATTCTGCATACGCCTTGACAAACTCAAACAAACACAGGGACACAAAGCAGATCCTGATACCGGACACCCCAGTTAGAACCCAAATAACCAGCATGCATTTTACCACAGGGCAGCTGGGAGAAGACAGATGAGCCCATCTCATAGGTTTACGAAGAAAATTGCTGCCTCAATTTGTCATTTTGGATAGAAACCATAGAAACCAATCAAGTTTGGAATTGAGTTTGAAGTGGCGAGAGGCCGTGTAATTAATACTGGTGTCAGCAGTGGATTTACAACATAGCTGTGTTTACTGGGAGCTCTGTCTCCTTTAGATGTGGTCTATGGCAACTGGTAGAGCGGGTCAGTTTCATATTCCTCAACAAATTTCAACCTACATTTTTGCCAAAGAGATTCAGTGCAAACTCCTCTCTTGTTTTATATATATATATATATATACAAATAAATACATATAAAGTTATTCCATGAAAGTATGAGCAGAGTGTAAAAGCAACAATTTCCATTATCAATGTATCGGTACAAAAATAATGGTTGGGAAATTGTCTGCATTTCCATTAATCCCAGCCACAGCTCAAATATGGTCGACATCCCACTTTTTTACATGAGTGCTCATCTGTTACCATCCAGGAAACAGAATTAGGATTCAGTCTGTTTTATTAAAGGTTGAGGGACAACGAATATCATGAGTTATCACATGTCTGAACTCCAATCCAGGAATTCTGAGGTTTTCTGAAGGACTGGAACTGCTGTGCCACCCCCCTCCTCCCTTTTCCCTTGAAGTCTTTTTTCCTCTTAATTATTCTCAAATGGAACTCTCTGGGTGTTTGAGAAATGTGCTGTAAAAGGTAAATATTGTATTTGAATGCATCGTCCAGACGTAGGAGGGTGTCACGCTACGCAGGCTTTTTAGCGTGTCTGTGCTTTCCTTTCCACCTCTCTGACTCCCAGTGACACATGGAGTAATCTCTACACACACACACACTAAAAGTACTCCAAACCATCCACATGTGCACACCGACATGGAGAAACAGACAGATGTCTGCTTTGCATTCACATTTTGTCTTACGAAAAGTACTTTTGCACGTCTTCCTGCACAAAATATGTTTGAACTAAACTATTATGTTAATAGCAGAATTAGAGCGGTGTATTTATGTGGTTTGGCTAATTTTGTTTGGTTTGTTCATGTTTATAATGGAGGGGATATTTCATTACTATGTCTACACAAGTCTTTACTAAGTAAACTGAACAAAGAATAGTAGTTTAAACGCTTTAGTTTGCTGCCGAGAGTTAGACGAGATTATCACTCTTCTTCGAGAATTTTTAAGTTCATGAACTTAGCTTAGCATAAAGATATCAAACACAAGACCAGTGAGAGTCTCGGTCCAAAGGCAACACACGTTTGCAGCCATCTCCTTTGAATTTTAATTCGAAAAAAAAAAACATCTGATGTTGCATATGTAAAAGATTATGCATTAGATTGTGCTTCTGGTCATTATTGCTATGCCAAGCTAACTAGCTGTTAGCTGCAGAGTGATGTGCAACAATCTTGAACTAACCATGCTTTCTGTATTTTTTGACAGGGAAATTGGATATAGGTGCAGCAATTTATTGAAACATACCAAACATAAATGGAAATACAGTATATAAAGTCAAAACAGAGTTTGTACAATTCTACCTTGAAAGTCAGTATTCGGTATGACCGTTTTTATTCTTTCACCCAGCCTGAACCCTCTTATAGAGGCTTTCTGTCATTTCTTTAAATAGTCTTCAGGAATAGTTCTCCAGGCTTCTTGAAGGACATCCCAAAGCTCTTCTTTGGATGTCGGCTGCCTCTTGTTCCGTTTTCTATCAAGGTGATACCACACAGCTTAAATAATGTTGAGGTCCGGGTTCTGCGGAGGATTCATCCCTCCATCAGACCTGTTGCCACTGATTTTCAGTCCACTTCTTTCGTCATTTGGCATACCTCAGCCTTTTCTCCCTGTTTCCCTTCCTTAAGAACGGCTTGTTGACAGCCACCCTTCCAGGGAGACCATTTCTGATGAGGCTTCAGTGAACAGGAGATGGATTTCAGACCTGCCACTTCTTTTTTGTCCTCCATTTGTCCAGTTTCTTCAAATTCCTTTCGGATACACTACACACAATGTTGATATATATACCACGATTTTGGCCAATAGTTCTTTGGAAATAAACTTGTTGATGGAAAAATCAGTCAACCTGTCTTGTTTTTGAAAATTTCCCCAGGTACAACAGAAGAAATGGGAACAAACAATTCCTCTTTGTGATAGATCGCTAGTAACAAATCACCTATACAATCTAAAATTGGTTCTTTGCTAAGTAATCTGTTCTGTTATATACACAACACTGATTCATCTCTTCAGAGGCCGCCTTTCTTTATGTTTGAATGATTGAAAGGTTTGTGTAAAATAGCGTAACCAAGAAACAAACACATTGCTCGGAAAATGGTCAAGTACAAGGCCTGGACCGAAAATGAATGAGGAAAAAAAAAAAAGCTGCCAGTATCCAAAAACAACTTTAAAAAACCGTAGGAAAGCCTGGAAAAGTTTTGTTTGAGCCCACATTAAAAGATTATAACAGAGTCCGACTCTTTGGAAGAAAAATATGAATAAAAGAGGGTATTTGGTCGATACATTGAATAGAAGAAGGTATTTAGTTGACAGAATCACAACCCAACAGGTGGAACAACTTTAGCAGAAGTCAGAAGCCACAAGATGAAAAGTCAGTTGCACAACTGAACTCACAGCTGGACCTGGCAGCAGTCTGAGTCCCCACTGACCTCATCAAGCCAATGGGGTCAATCATTCCTCAGTATGAATACAATAACATCAAACTTCCTCACGCCTCATGTGCTGGAACATCCCATTCTATTTCTGGCTTATTTGGTCGATATTTTTAATCGGGAAGGTTGACAGTGTTAGGTGGCGTGCTTTATCCTCCTAAAGGGTGCTGGGTAAACTTTGAGCAGGAATGTTAGGAAATTGTAGGGAACACTCCAGGCACGTGAACGTGTGAATTGAAGCAGTGATCGGGAGATAATTTTATGTGATGGGTGCTGTTGGAGGCAATGCAAAGTGTTGTTTGGAATTCAAGGATGAGGAGATGTTCCAATAAACTGTAAGGCAGGAATGAGGATTATAACAACATAGCCCAGAATCTTTTCTTTAGCTTGAGTTATTATTGGTGAAGCCTACGCCCAGGCTTTGTGTGAAAGAGAAACAAGTTTATTCAAGTGATAGTTTGGTAATTTAATGTATGCCCACAGTGTATTAGAGATGAGTAATACTGGTATAGTTTAACATCGCAAACCATAGAATACCAGAGTAGGGCTGGAATGTGTCCCTCTAAATAAAACCCTAATTCCAAAGCATTTGGCAGGCTGTGCGAAATTTAAATATAAACAGACTGAAATGATTTGCAAATCTCGCAAAAAAATACTTTATTTATAATTAAAACAATAGAAAGAAGTCAAATGATGAAAGTGAGACATTTTATTGTTTGAGGTTAAATATTCGCTGAACTAGATGGCAGCAACGTATCTAAAAAAAAGTCGGGACACGGGCAGAAAATGACTGAAAAAGTAAGCGGTAGTAAGAAGAAACTGCTGGAGGAACATGTTTAAACCCTATTAGGTTACTTAACAACAGGTCAGTAACATGACTGGGTATTAAAAGAGCACCTCGGAGAGGCAGAGTCTCTCAGAAGTAAAGATTACTGAGGTTAAGCAATTTGCAAGAAAAAAAAAAGCACGTCTCCAACTTGTGAAGCTATTTCCGAACAATATTCCTCAGTGTATAATTGTAAAGATGACTTAATCCATCATCTACAGTATGTCATCAAAAGACTCAGAAATGGCTCCTATCCAGTCAGCCTCTTTTCCAGGAAAGGCCTTGCATTTTTCAGCTTCACAATGCTAAGCCACATACTGCACCTATTACAACAGCATGGCTTCATAATAGAAGAGCACCTTAGAGAGGCAAAGTCACTCTAAAGTACAAATGGGCAGAGGCTCAGTAACCTATGGAAATCAAATTCTGAAATTCTTTTTGTAAATCCAGGATGTCGTGTCTTCTGCACTCAAAAGCCTTCATCTCTGATGGTTTTGTTGTGCATTCATGCCTATGGAGCTGGGAACTTACACGGCTGGAAAGGCACCAGCAGTTCTGAGAGTCTTATACGGGTTTTAGAGCAACATATGCTCCCATCCAGATAAAGTCTTTGTCAGGGAAGGCTTTGCATATTTCAGCAAGACAATGCTAAACCATACTGCATCAATTCTTCAATTCAGTTCAGTTTTTTTTATACAGCGCCAAATCACAACAAATGTTGTCTCAAGGCACTTCAAAGATACAGTCCAATTAAAGCCAATTACAATTCAATTAACTGTAATCCAATCCAATTAATTAAATTCCAAATAAGTCCAAGTCATACCAAGCCAATTAAAAATAAAAGTTGCAACCAACAGGTTGCAAACTTCTCTTCGATTCAATCCCCCATCAAGAGGAAGAAACCTCTGGCAGAACCAGACTTCGGATGGGCAGCCACCTGCCTCAACCTATGACAACAGTATTGCCTCATAGTAGAAAAGACTGGGTGCAGACCAGACCTTTCACCAACGCAGGAAACTCAAAATATGACAAAGGAGATTCAGGACTGTTAATCAGCTAGAATCCTATATCAGACAAGAGTGGGACAATCCCCTCCCAAAGGTCCAGCTACTGATTTCCCCCAGTTCACAGACATTTGCTGTGGGTGCTACACAGTAGTAAATTATATTTTTCCTTAAATGGTAAAATGTTTCCCCTTCAACATTCGGTATTCTTTCTGAAGTCAATTGCGAATAAAATATAGATTTACGAGCTCTGCGAATCATTGCATTCTGTTTTTGTTCATATTTTACCCAATGTCCCAACTTTTTTGGAATTGGGGTTGCATGCGGAATAATAGCCAACAGTGACCCGTGTCATTGTATGCATTGCATTTCACTGGGCTGTAGTAGTAAATGGAGCTGTTTAGTTTATTTCCACGACAGCGCCGTGGAAATAAAAGATTGATCTGTTCATATGTCTACGCAGCACAGTTGCACTCACCATTCACAAGTGCCGATTTAGAAGGAAATATCCTTTCTCACACTTCTAATACGATGTTTCCATACCAAAGAGCCCATCTAAAGGGTATGTGTTTCCATTGGCCAAGATCACGGATCACTGGTTGCTCTCTATTGCATAATTTTCTCTCTGTAGTTTAGCAGTTTGGAACGTGCAAAAGCCCTGCTACATTTTTCAGAGGTCCTGACAGATGACATCATATTGGTGTTTATACAGTTCGTAGGACGATTATTTTGGGTGCCAGATCATTGTTTTCTTTCAGTTGCCCAATTCTCTGTATTTTCTTGCACATATATAATTGCATCTAGGAAGTTCAAGGTGGGATTTTTTTGTTGTTACACAAAAAAAGCAATGTGGATACCTCCCCTTGGACTCTCTGAAAACGTTATGGACACATTCCACTGCTTTCCTCAGTTTTACACACCAGGCGTGTGTCGTTTGAAAAAAGGAAAGTTGCCAGAAAGTTGATGATGAAAATAATGACTCCTCCACAGTAATATTACCCCTCTCTGTGCCTTGCTCTTACTGGAATTACTGTTTTGAGAGAGGGAGGGAGAGGTGGTTCTGTGATTCTTCACCGTAGTCTGATATCTCGCATCAATAGCACCTTGGCTGTCATTGTGCGACTGTTTGCATAGGTCGAAAAAGAAACTGAAGTCATTATGTAAGGAGGTAGCCTTGTTATTTCGCTCTATTTTCATCGCTAGTTGCAGAACTGGTCAATACATTTAGAAGCAAGAAAAACAAACCAAAAAACACTAGATTTTCACATTATATTCCTCCTGAACAGACACACAGGAGTATGAATGATTAACAGCTAAATTAGTTAGAGGAAATAAAGGCTGGGTGCTTGCTCAATAAAATATGGCGTTCCAGTCAACAGAGAAAAGCAGAAATGGCACAAAAATAGAAAATGAATGGTATGGTGCTATCATACGTTACAGCCATTTTGTTACAGCAGTGATCGGTTTATGAGGGGTTGCACGATATCAGGATATAAAATTGTGTTGACGGTGAAGGAAATCATTAAAAAAAAAATGTACTTTAATAATTTTGCACCAGTGCAGTTGTATTGTTCCAACAATAACCTTGAAAGTTGGATGTTAATCTAATGAAACAAAACAAAAAAAAAGTACATCTATGTAATGTTTAAGTCGAGTTAAGATTGGCTATTTCAAACCAAATTAAGAAAACTGCTACAAGTTCCACACAGCTTAAGCACTTGTGATTTAAAATAACAGACGACTAACAGAATGATACTTGAAAATGGAAAAACCACTTAGGAACAGATGGCCTCCAAATCCCCATGCGTGCACTTTGGAGGAATATTCGTGTTATTGTAGTGTAGGCTAATGGTTTTTCCTCGGGGTTAAAGGCAATTTTTAAATTCTAAATACATTGAAAAAGAAAGAAAACCCTCAGCAGAATCACTTTTGCAGCTGCGTTTCGGACGCCTACTCACAGTGTCTCTGTGCTTGCTGGAAACCTCGGGAGGATATCAATGTCAAAGCAGGAGATGGTGTGGGTCCTCCACTCTGAGCACTCGCAGACAGCCGGGCAAGAGTCAGCGTCCGACGCGGCGCGGCTGAGGGAGACGAGCGTAAACAGCGCGCACGTTATCACCTGCATGATGGAACCCTGCTGGCTGTCAGTTGCCCTCCGAAGTCCACAGCGACTGATATTTCAGTCTGAACAAAGTCGGTCTGGTGTAGCCTCTGGTGTCCTTAGGTGAAAGGGAGTGGGGCTGCATAGGAGTGTTAATGCTCAGTGTGCTTTACAGGGGCCCAAGGGTGTCTGGGAGGCTGTGAAGGTGGGGATGCCGCAGCTCTGCGCTGGGTTTGGAGGTGGTCTCCAACTCGAGGGGAGGGAGTTTTTCACTTTCCAGGTTCCCAGTTTTTGCTAAGGGATTTGAATTAAAGCTTTACCAGAAGCGAGGCACCATGGCCCAACTTACAACGTTTAAACACAGAAACGCAGCAGCTTATGAACCCATAAGGCACCAAGAGAAAAATTACACAAAAGAAACAGCATTTTGTGCGCACACTGTGCACCTGTACTTCGAGCCAGTCTTTGGGAGGTCAGTAAGAGGATTTGTCCTAAATTGATTTTATTTGCACTGGAAATGTTTAGAGGTTTGTTTAAAACGATTATGGAACATAAACTATCTCTGTTTTTATCTAATGTTTTAAAATCTATTAAAGACCATACGATTCGAATTTGATAACTGACCACATTTTACAGCAATGGGACGTTTTCCATGTCAGATAGACTATATAGATTATATCACTTAATCAATACTTTTATTAAAATTAGGATTTTTAAATCATGTATCGATATAAAAGGGAGTTTAACAGTGATTAACTGTCAGTTTTTCTTCTCACTGAAGAGCGGCAGCAGTGGCGCAAATGCATACCTTTGGACAATGTAGTTCACACATATTTTATTCCCGCATCGCTCTATTGTGGGCGGCCTACACTTCCCGGCGTCCCTTGGAGCTGGTTGCGGACCGTTGTTTTCCCTGCTCAGACGCGGCTAGTTCAAGTTGCCATAGCACAGTGGAGTAGAGGCTTGTTCTTCTGTTGGTTATCACTCTCACGGCGCGACAGCGGTGTTTCCCGTGGAACTTATTCCTGGCGTTTTCATCTTTTCCCTGCTTCTGTCTTGTGGTTTTTAAAGTGTTATCACAAGGTTAAACTAGTTGGCTAGCGTTTGGTTAGCTAGCTAGCTAACGTTCTCTGTAGTTCCCACTTGTTGCTAACCAGGAGGAGCAACACTCCCAACAATGTCTTGGACAGAGATTTATTGGGATGAGGACAGCTTGAATGGTTGTTCTCCGCTGGTTAGATAGCTTTGTGTCTCAATTGGTTGTTAAAGTAACGATGACAAAGCTCCCGTGCATTTTTGCTCTGTCAAAATGATACAATGCAGAGATGCAATGTTCGTTAATCTGATGAACGTTAATGTTAACAGTTAGCGTTCTCCACCGACGAACCTAGTGCTGGTCACTAATCGTCACAATTCGCGTCGTCTGGCGTGTTTCAATTGGCCTCCCCGTGACTTGTCTCCGACTATGGACACATCTAGTGGGTCCGACTCATACGACAGGTTGCGCGGACACAGGCCTCGGGGGCGTGAATCCCACCGCAGACCTGGCCGGGACAGGGACCGAGCCGGCGGGAGCGGAGGCGACGGTCGCGCCGTGGACATTTCAGAGAAAATCAGCACCCTCGCGGACACGTTACAGGTACTCTGCTTGTGTTTTCACACACCTGCAGCTACTGAGCACGAATCTTTATTACGAAGCTCCACCACACCCCAAAGCCTCCTGTCACCTCATACCATTCCAGATTCACAATTGCATTGCGTTGGCATCCATTTAAATATCTAATAAAGTTAGTTGAAGATGTGCACATGTTACCTGTTTTCCACAATGACTAACTGAAGGTCACTCTGGCAGGACACCAGTAGGAACCTGACCAAAGTAGACAGGATGCTGGGTCAGTACAGGGAGCATACAGATGATCAGGCTGGAGCCATGGCACTGGTGAGACATCTGTTTCCTTCACTGTTGTTCAATTGAAAATGATCTCACACCTCAGAGATGCAGATTATTAGACTTTCATTTTCATGTAAGCTTTGTTGGAATCGATACAAACCTCCACTACTAATTGTTTGAGTTAAAGACACATTTTGCATTTATTTGTTGTTTATTGTTTGTTTGCACTTTAATAAAACATTACAAACAAGAGTATATCACATAAAAGAAAGAAATAGAATAAAATAAATAAATAAATAATATATATACAATAGATAATAAATGATACGCTGCAATGAATCAGTGCTGGAGAGGTTAGAAACCCTGGGAGGGCTTATCAAGAACCTCACCATTAAGATAAATAAACAAAATTAAATGTATCTTATCAGGATAAAACAACAAATGGGTTAATGAGAGAGAGAGAGAGACAGAGAGAGAGAGAGAGAGAAAAAAAAGAATAAAAACAACATCACAAAAATCAATAATCAAGCAATGAATCAAGAAATAAATTACAATAAATCAAAAGACTAAACTGCAATGGCAACTATAACAACAAAAAAATGTCAAACTCTGCTTTTTGGTGCAGCTTAGGGAGAATTTGGAGGAATCGATCAGTCAGCTGCAGACACAGAGGCTGAGCAGAACCAATGGGGTTCGCAGTGCTTCTGCCTCTACCCTGCATACCAGTGACCTGGAAGGTGGCTCAGGATCAGGTAAAAAAACAAAACAAAAAAAAACATTAGACTTGATAGAAAATATTTGCTGTTAACTGCCTCCTTTTTGTTTCTGGTGATAAAACAGAAAAGCTGTGCACCTTTAAGGATTTTTCTGAATCTTTTGTTTAGTTTCTCATGACCAGCCTACATTCTCTCCTAAAATCTATACCTTTGGGATTTTAGAGGACCAGCGCTTCTGTCCCACCTCTCCGCTAAAGGACTACACGAGCACGCCGCGAAGGAAGAGGAGGTCTCAGTCCGCCAACGTTCGCTTCAAAGACCCCAACCTGGCCGGAGAGGATGTAAGGAATCAGTGTCACTTTGTGTGCAGTGCGAGGCAAAAACCTTTCTTGTAACCTTTTTAAAGTGGTCTTGAGCAACAGTTCTCTAGGCACTCTGACACCAACTGTCAGTCTAGTCACGGTCCCCGTACCTGTCCCTTTTTGTTCTTTTTTTTATTTTGTTTTATGAACCCACTGTTCACTCATTCAGGGCCCCCTCACTCAAAGGACGAGCCTGCGTTGTGTCTACACGCAACAGACAACTTGGCAGAGAACCGATTTTGAATGATATCTTTCGACACTTTGTTACCAGCAGCCCATTTCTTAAGTTGCGACTATGAAAAATGCCAAAGGCAAGACACTTGGAAGAAACAAAATGGTATTGTTTTTGCACCAACAAAGTGATTCCAAAGAATTATTGGCCCAAAAATCTTGGTGTATATCCACATGATGTGCAATTTGTCCTTTAGAAAATCTGGGGAAGCAGAGCACAAAAAGAACAAGTGGCAGGTCTAAAAACACAATACAGCAGATGAACGGCATAAACACTGTTGAAGCAGTGTGGCAACATCTTGACAGAGCTTTGGAATGTCCTTCAAGGAGCCTGGAGAACTATTCCTTAAGACTACTTCAAGAAAGAAATCTCGTCTAAGAGGGTTCAGGCTGTGTTGAAGAATAAAGGTGCTCATACACAGTTTTAATGAGATTGAAAGTCAGTTTTTGCCTTATGTACCGCATTTCCATAGATGTGGGTACATTTTAAATCACTGCACCTGTTCCCTTTTTAAAATTATTATTTTTTTTTTTTTTACTGGCTCTAGATAAAGAAATGAGAGGCGGCTCAAGACATTTGCCCAATTCTGTAGTTTCAAAAAGCTGCCACTGGAGGGCACACAGACTCAGCAGCATAAATGAAATATGTCCTCTGCAGATGTTGATGAGCTAAATTGAGTTTTTGTAGGATTTCCTTCTACTGAGCTGCTGTTCAGATGAGTTTTTCCCCTCTCAGTAGGCGATAGCGTGTCTTCACTGATGGTTGCATTGAACCTGCAGTGAGCTCTGTTTTGCTGGCTGATGGGTCTGCCGTTTTGTGTTCAGTAATTATTGTTTTGTGGCCGTCTTGCGCAGATCCACGAGTTGCACCAGTCGCTGCGGGATCTTCGCTCTGACCAGCAGAGACTGTCCCATGACCTGGACAGAGAGATTCTCCGGAGAAACAGGTATCTGATGGCTGAGGTCGCTACCTGTCCTACCAACAGGTGGCTCGCTGGGAGCTGAATTAAGGTGCCACTGTCATTATGCGAACAGATGCATGGTTTCACAACTTAAAAGAGTCTTGGGTATTGTTTTGTGAGCGCTGTGCAGTAGGATTTAATCATTAGACAAAGCAAAGTTGTGTCTAAGTAGTTGTTCGCTACAGTTAAGAAGCGTTTAAAAAAGATTCCGTCCCTCAAATGGCGACAATGGGCCCGAACAGTGAAGATGTTTATTCTAACATATCAAAGTCTGAATGAATGAAATGAATGCTCATTATTACAGCTTTAGCATATTAACAAAGTGAAACAGCGTTTGAAGCTAAAAGAGACTCTTCAACTGCTTATTTAAATTAAACACAAATCGAGTGTTTACTAGAATTCCGAAGCAAAGTTTGGATGTTTTTCTAATTAAGAACATGATGGTTTAAATAATTCACATCAAGTGCAAGAAGATGTTCATGCAGTCATTTCTTTAAGGCTGTGTATTGATGTCACAAACTTGAGTTCTGGGGTTGGTGCCGACCTGTCTCGAATACTGATCCTTTACTTTTCATACCCACTGCACTGAAGGTTCTGCCTAAACTCAGTCAGTAAATGCACGGTTTCCATGTCTTTAAATCTCTTTGATGGGGTGGGGGGGGTGTCCTTGAAAACTTGAAAACATGGTGCGGCCGAGTCGGAAGGTGGCTGATATTTCTCTCAGCGTGGATTGGAATTTTGACATTTTTGAAGTTATTAAAAAATCTCTCCCCTTTCCGAGCGCCGCCGTCCCAGAGCGGATCGATCCGCAGCCGTATTTCAACATCTGCAGCTGAACAATTATTCTTTTTCGTGGCGTCAAATTATACGCTCACGTTCTGATCGATGACATCTTGGGAAAAGAATCTTTAAAAAACCGCCGAGAGCTCTGCTGCGTGAGTGTTTTCAGGCGGTCGGGCTCGTCTGTTTTGTTTTGCAGGTCTGATATCGACACCAGGCGGGCGATGGAGAGCTTCACGGAGCACATGACAGCCTCCCAAAGACAGGACTCGGTGAGTTGTGGCTGCGGATTTCCATGCCAATACATCTTGAATTCGAGAACATCACAAAACAAACTTTGACTGGCGAAAGCTGCTGTAAAACGTGGAATATGAAGATGTTTTTCTCTCCGAGTAGAAATAGCTGGTGCATGGAGCTTTACAGGCCCGACTCTTGCAAATATTTCATTTTGATTTCCAGGCACATAGCTCCTCACTTCACCATCAGCACCGTGACAAACGGGCTGCTGCACATGACAGCCGATGTGTTTAATATTTTTTATCTCGTCCTGTCTGTGGACGTTGCAAGATAAAAGTATTAACTGTCCCTTCCAGGTGGATGCGCCGCTTCCTGATTAGACCGGGAGCTGTCGCATCTTGAACGCATTACTTCCAGTCTGTTATCAGAGAGATTTCTTTCTTTCGTTCTTTCTTTTTTTTTTTTGGTCGCCCACACCTTAATTTCCTGTCTGCTCATTAATCACATCCCTGCCGCCGCCCGCTCGCCGCTGATGTTTGCGTGACCCGAGGCGTCCTCGCTCCTCTTGTCTGTGCAGGTGTCGTCTCATGTGGAGCGGCGTCTGCAGGAGCTGGAGAGAGACGAGCGAAGGAGCGCGGAGAGGGAGAGGCGGCCGGAACAGCGGGGGGCCGTGTCTGGCGAGCCGCAGGAGGTGACTCTTTTTCTTTCCTCACATCCGCCGCACATTGCCTTTCATTCATAAAGAGCGTCAGACAAGAGCCTGCAGCGGTCAGGAAAGCACATGGGTTCAGAAGCGAGAAGTGAAGCGGGACCTCCGAGGACAAAGCACGTTAAACAAATGCGTTTACACGAAGCATGTTTTACGTGAAACTGGGAACAAAAATTTAACTTTTGTTTTAGTTCGATCCAAACTGGACTTTTTAAATGCATGTAAACAAGCGAGTCTGACCGATAGAGAGGTCCTCAAAAACAAACAGGCCAACGTTAGACATCACATCAAGCGTAGTTTCCAATGCACAGCCTTAAATAAGAATATATCAAATCATTTCCAGCTAATTTTACTCAAAGTCAAGCTGAATTGTCTCAAATTATTTGGAGGGATCACAAGTTTCAATGCTAAGATGCTCAGAGAGAAACTTACTTATGTGGCTGTCACCTGTTTCTTTTGGACAGTTCTGCTGGACGCGCTTGTCCAGTAAATTTCCCAAATCGTATCGGTTTAGTCATTCTCCGCATATCGAGGTACACTGCTGATGACAGAATGTCAGGAGCACTTTTCCTGTGCGTAATAGCGGATTTACACCTCATCCTGACTGAAAGCGAGCGAGCGAAACTGACGCGATACGACGACTAAATTTTGCGAGGGTGTCCTAAAATGCAGCATGACGATTTTGTCGGGAGTGATTCTATTGGTTCAGTAAATATTCACTTCAAACACCGAGTTCTCTGGCTCCCTTCGGTTCAGATCTTTGTGGTACAGGTGTTTGGGGTCATGAACCATCGCTCGCGGCATGTCAGGACAGGCTGATTGAAAAGTACGCATTCTAATCACTTTTTATCAATCAATCAATCGCTCGCTCGCGTTCAGTCAGGATGAGGATTTACAGCGGCACTAAGTGCTGATTGGCCACTCTTGTGCAGAATGTTGGCATTTCCGCAGTTTATTGGTGCTCAGTTTTCCCAAGACTTCCCGTTCTGGCTCCAGTGCATTGGTAATCCAGTGCAACGTGTTTTCCATCACATGCTCGCGAACGCAACCGCAGAGAACGTCACAAACTGTCACAAATAACCTTCTTTTTAGGATGCATCGCTTCAAAATGCAGTTGGACCACTTGGAGTCTGATGGGTTTTGCCCGAAGCAGCTCGGTTCTATCTAAAAACGGGTGGTGTAGACACAGCCAGCGGAGGGGAGTGCCTCTTTGCCTGTTCGATGACATAAAGGGCACTTGCACCAACTTGGGTAATTGGTAGTTTGATTTTCATCAAAGAGTAATGATTTATCACCCACCGTGTTTTCCGTTCCGTTCGGGTTGAATAGTAGCAGGACACAGAAAATAGTTCTGTTGTATTCAGCTTTTTTTGCCTATTAAGCCTATTTTGACCCCCCCCCCCCCCCCATGTGGGATATGTTTTGATATTGTGTATCCCTTTATCTTGGATCATACATGACTTAAGGGGCCTTATAACCCATGCAGCAAATCCCCCCCCCCCCCCCCCCCCCTTTCCTTAGAATGTTGACTAGAAAGAGGAGTGAGTTTTCTAAACAGAAATTATACGTGAAGGAATGCAACTTGACAGCTGAATGCGAGATGTTCAGTCTAAAGCATTTTTAGCTGATGGAGTTTTATCATTGACTTTACTTCAGTGATGCAGACTGATGGCTTCATCGCTATGTTGCCGCTATCGCACACTTATCAGCAGGATGTCAGTTAATGTTTAAAATCACTGATGCAGTATTTCTTGCGACTGTCTTGTTTCCATCTGCCATGCCTGCTGCATTTAGTTGGAGAACCACAGGGGGGCGCTGTGTAGCTGCATGCCGGCCAATAACCCTTGCACGCATGAGTTTTGAACATGCTGCGTAATGATAGGAGCCACCACTTCATTTGCATCCCTCTTCCCCCCGTAGTGCTCTAATGGGACCCTGGCAGGGCCCCGGGGCGGTGGGAGATAATGCATTTGTACAAAAATTAAGGGTAAATAAACAACCAAGAGGAAACGAAGAGGAAAATAATCTCTTCTTCTGTTAAAGAGCAGGAGAGGAGGGAGAGCAGGGGGCACATTCATTCCCCACCAATGGGCCCGCTGTGTTGTGAATCAAACAGATGATGAGTCACTTGGGTAGATGTTATTGCAAGCAGCCGGTAAGTCATCACCGCAGCCTGCTCAGAACGAGTGGGATCTAAGCTCTTGTTCAAATCCACCATGATGCCAGTGTCTTGTTCCAAGAAGACGAGATATTGGGGGGGGGGGTTGCTGGTTGGTTGTTGCATTCTGTCATTGGTCTTCCGCTGTGGTCTGTAAGGGATTTTTGTCTGTGTCCTGTAGCCTTTTGGGAAGCGCCAAGTTCAAGCCCACGAGAGAGAGGACGCCACGACAGCCAGGCTACTGAGGGCAGAGAGGGAGAAATCCAAGGTGAATGCATCTTGTTTTAAAAAAAAAAATCGAAAATGAACTCCTCTTTGTGGAAGTTTGATATATATTTATCGTGGGTTTGCTTCCTTTTTTTTTTTTTTAATGCGCAATTTTACTGGGAAAAAAACAAATAAAGGGCAAGAAAATATTTCCAAAAGTTTTTGGCTTGAATCTACAATCCAATTCCAGAAATACTATGTAAATCGTGTGAAACCATCCAATGATACGAAAATCTCATAAACCAACAAAGCATAGAGCACACAAAATGTAGGAAGTGAGACTCGGCTGTTTCTTGAAAAATATTAGCTTCTCTCGACGGCAGCAGCATGTCTCCGCCATGTTAGGAAGGGGGCAACAAAGGTGGGAAAAGTAAGTGCTTCATGGCTAAATGACGATGGCTCATTGTTGCTATGGTTGGGTTTAAAGAGAACACTTTTAAGAGGCAGAGTCTCTCGGGAGTAAGGATGGGCAGAGGTTCAGTGATCTGCAAAAAAAACTTTGTCTGCAATTTGTGGAGCAGTTTCCGAATTATGCTTCCCAGTGTTCAATTCCAAAGAGCACGTTTACTCCATCGCAAATGATGGAGACGGGTAAAAAAAAAAAAAAAAAAAGGCCTCAAAAATCTTTAGGCCATAAACAGACATGATTCTGTCATTGAATTCACTGCACGGGACTTTTAATTTCTCATCGCGTCCCTACGTTTTAAGAATCGGGATTGTAGATTTACGTTTTTTTTTGTGTTTTTTTTTTTTTGTTTTTTTTTTATTCCAATTTTATGCATCAACAAAATGGTTAAATATTTAGATTCCACACTGCCTTCGCATCAGATTCAGAATTGTTCTGTTGTCCTCAGATGGAGCAGGAGCTAGAGAGAGCCAGGAGGTTACTGCAGCAGTCGGAGGACGGCAGGGAGTCCCTCGTTCAGCAGGTTTGTTTCTGGTTCTCCACCTGATAAAGTGTGCAAATGTGCAGCAAACATCGCGGGACAAAACGGGAACCTGTGAAGGCACCCTCACTGTTTATTTTACCCACTGTCAGTTAGATGTCTCGTCTGTGTCTGCTCGCTCTGCTGATGAACACTAGGTGGGGGATATGCGCAGTGAGCTGCTGAGGACGAGGACGGAGGCGATGGCGCTTCAGAGAGAACAACTGGAGACGTCTCAGCTCAGCGCTCAGCTCCATGGGAACCACACTGTCCGGGAAGTGGGAAGAGGTGAGCTGCGAGGGTCAAGTAGCGACGTCTCGGGGGGGATCGAAGGCAGAGGAAACAGGAAAAAGAATGGATTACCGATTTGTTTTACCTGACGTTTTACGCTCAGTTCGGAGCCAATAAAGAAAAAGAAAATCTCCCAACCTGAGCATGCAGGAGGTGATGGTGAAGAGAAGAAACCTCTATCAGAGCCAGACCAGGGAGACCTGCTGAGAAAGAGAAACCCAAGTTAATTCCAACGATAATGTCATGATGCCTGATAAATGAAGGCTCTGCCTCCCATTCTGCTTTTGGGCAAGGCAAGGCATCTTTATTTATATAGCGCATTTCATATTACAGGCAACTCAATGTGCTTTACATAAAGACAAGGTATTTAAAAGAACAGCATAAAGCAGCATAAAAACAAGCAATTTAAAGAAATAGAATAAAAATTAAAACACACAGTTAAAAGCAATCAAAGAAGAGGGGATGTGTATATATATATATATATATATATATATATATATATATATATATATAACAATTAAGAAAACAACAAACAAAAAAAAAAACAATTAAGAGGATTTATAGCATTATGCCTTAAAAATATTTAAAGGAACTCAACCATAAGCACACCGAAAGAGAAATATTTTTAACCTGGATTTAAAAGTGCTTACAGTTGGGGCTGATTTCAGTTCTGCTGGTAGTTTGTTCCAGTTGTGTGCAGCATAACAGCTAAAAGCTGCTTCGCCGTGTCTAGTTTGAACTCTGGGCTCCACTATCTGACCTGAGTCAGTAGATCTCAGAGCTCTACTCGGTTTATACTCTACTAGCATGTCATTCATGTATTCTGGACCTACACCATTCCGTAATTTGTAGACGAGTAGCAGAACTTTAAAATCTATTCTGTATCTGAGCGGGAGCCAATGTAAAGACTTGAGAACTGGGGTGATGTGATCTGATCTCTTTGTTCTGGTTAAAACTCGGGCTGCAGCGTTCTGAATGAGCTGCAGCTGTTTGAGACTCTTTTGGGGGAGTCCAGTCAGAAGACCATTACATTAGTCAAGTCTGCTGGAATGAAAGCATGAATCAGCTTCTCCTGATCTGTTTGGGACATGAAACCCTTCATTCTGGATATGTTCTTAAGTTGATAAGTTGTTCTCAGATGGAGGTCCTCAGATTTTAAAACTCTCCACAAGTAAACCTGCAGTCTGAGAGACATTTATTCTACTTGTGTTCTACTTTCTCGTTCTACCTCTGTCGTCTTTGGTCATTTTAAGTCTGTCTCTTGGTGTGCTCGCTTGCGTCGGCATAGATCGCTCGGACCTGGAGAGAGAAGTGGCAGAGCTGCGAGCTCAGCTGCGCAAAGCTTCCGTTCTCAGTGAGGTCGAAGAACTGAAGAGGGCTCTGGACTGCAAGGAGAAGGAGATTCTCCAGCTCAGCCTACAGGTGAAGGTGCGTATCAGAGAAATCCACAGGAGAATGTGTGTCATGCCTCTCCTTTGTTCTTCAGTGTTTTCACTTTCTCCTTTAGAGCAGCACCTCCCAGCCTGGGGGCCGCCAAAGATCACAGGCTGAGTTTTTTTTTTTTTTCGTTTTAAATTGGATTTGCACATGTGCAAATATAATAACACATTTACTGCTTCATCAAAAGTGTGGATGGGGATGAAGAGTGTCAAACACTGCTGTTCCACGCAGGTATGTTGGTTGTTGCGTTGGACAAGTACACGTTTGTTGAATGGATTTGCAGGAATATAAAAGAATTCTCGAAAGTGGAACAGCGTGCGGATGCGTTTTCAAAGCTGCACTCTTCAGGGACACATTGAATCTCTAAAATGAGACACAGGAGGTGCAGGTGTCGTAAATCGAACAACACACACCTCAGAGATGCCTTTCGTACGCAAACGTATGAAAATGTCAGACGGGGGGGCTACAACAATTTCCACTCCAGGTGAAACGATCTGGCGGCTGTGCGTGTATTCGCAGCTTTATTTGGTAGTAAATGAAGTCTCATCATAGTAAATGTTGGCGCTTACAAGTGAAAGGATTTAAGAGTGTTGAGCCTCGAAATTTCCACCTTGAGAACGCGGAACTCCTCGTCCGTGAAGGCGAGCTCAAACCCATTCAGACAGTTTTGGATCGTCAAAGGGACGCGCTTTCTCACACCGACCAGCCATCCATCTATTTCAGGTTATTGTCCTGTTCACAACTACTTACCTGCCGGGGGACAGACTTCAGCGGCTTGTAACAAAAGCAAAAGGCCATAACGGGCTGCCACAAAACATCAAGGAGGCATGCGAGCTCGAGCTGGCAGTTATTATTTTTTATTTTTTTATGAAAGGTGATAAAGTCTTAGAGATGTGTGCGGGGTCTTTGTGAACCACTGCCTTAAAATATGCAGCAAAAGCAGCCAAATGAGTATCCCCATGGCTGCAAATGAGTGCAAATGATCACAACACGAATGCCAGTGCTGCCCTCGTCACCCTGAGCAGGGTTATTTCAACGCGCGGGTGTCTGTCATCTGCGGTGGAATCCTCTGCCAACGCTGCGTCGCTTGATCCTCTTAACCTCATCAGATGGAATGACTGTTTGAATAAGGGGATCAGATGTGAACCAGCTGTCATTGTCCCTCTCAAACCTGTGTCACTTCACGAGCGGAACACGTTCCTATTATAAGCTTTGGTATTCCTGATTGTGGTTGGCTTCAATCGAAAGCGGAAATGGCTTCAGTTTAGGCTTTTTTTTTTTATTTTTTTTTTTAACAATCCTGTAATCCCTGGTGATTCTATAGCTGAAAATGCATTTAAGCACCCCCGCTGCAGAGTAGGTGTAAAGAGATGAAGTGGGTGTTTGCATGCATCACCTGAGGCAACTCGTACAAATTTTTTTTTTTATATATATATTTGTCTCATTTTAGTGTTAAATAAGCAAAAAGGGAAGCATAATGAGGAGAAGCGGTCTTAGTTTGTCTAAGACTAATCACTGGATGACTAATTACCCTGAACTAACAGTCTTATTCCTAGCTAACAGTTTAGCAAATACCTAAATGGTGGTTTGTTATTTTAGGGTAACCTTGCTTGATGCGATTTTTCTGGGGCATGAAAGGAAACTGGAACAACTCCCCTTTCAGACCTCGACTCTGAGCATGCTTATATATAATCCAGTTTTTAGACAAACTTGACCCTCTTTGCCAACTTTGTGTCCTCCCCCCTATTTGCTCTCCCTACCTCTACCTGCCCTGTACTCCTCTTTTCTTAAAATCCATCATATCCTTTTCTCTTTGGTCCCTTTTCTTGTTTTATCTTTTAACCCCACACCCATTATCTCCTGTAAACCTTTGCCCTGCTTTTCTTTTTTCTTTTCCCCCTCTACCAGCAGTAGTATTTACTCAAATGGCAATCCTTGACCTTTCTTTTTCTCTACATGCAAGGAATTGTCATCGGACCTTGCAGGGCGTGAGCAACAGCAGCTACGAATGCTGGACCAGCTCAAAGACATACAGGTAATTTAAAAGGAGAGCTTTAGGTCTCAAAGTTTTTCTGTGGACATAGGCTGCTTTTTTTCACTAATTTTCAGTCCTTGTACATGACTATTTTCAGAGAAATGGATTTTTGCGTGATGCTATTAAACGCCGACTTATGAATCATTTGAGCATAAAAGTGGCACCTAACTCGCCGGATGAACCAGTGTTGTGTCTACACATCTTACAAAGAGCCAATTTTATATTTGTATCTTTGGGTCCTTTGTTACGAGCAGCCTGTCAAAAACGCACGATTTGTTTCCATTTCCCTAGTTTCATCTACAAAAATGTCAAAGACATCACAGTTTGACAGACACAGAACAGTGTTTTTTGCCCCAACAAGGCGATCCCCAAAGAGCTTTTAGATGAAAACCCGGCATACTTCGACATGGTGTGAGGAAACTGGACAAGTGTAGGTTATAAAACAGAAGTGGCAGGCCTGAAAGAAACTAACTTATAGAAGATGAACAGTATCTAAAAGTGAATGGTGGCTGTCAAGAAGCCATTCGTAAGGAAGGGAATGAGGGAGGAAAGGCTGAGCTATGCCAAATGACCCAAGAAATGGACTGAAAATCAGTGGCAACAGGTCTTATGGAGGGATGAATCCTCCCCAGAGCCCGGACCTCAACACTATTGAAGCAGTGTGGATCATTTTGACAGAGAACGGAAACAAAAGGCAGCCAACATCCAAAGAAAACCTTTGGGATGTCCTTCAAGAAGCCTGTAGAATTATTCCTGAAGACTACTTACAGAAATTTTCAGGAAAGCTTGTCTAACAGGGTTCAGGTTGTGTTGAAGAATAAAGGTGCTCGGACCAAATATTGATTTTCAAACTCATTAGAACTGTGCAAACAGTGTTTTAGCCTCAGAAACTGTGTTTGTCTCTGCACATATTTTAATAAATCGCTACACTGATCTCAATTAGAAACGTGCTGTTTCTGCCCCCCCCCCCCCCCCCCCCTTTTTTTTTTTTTTTTTTTTTTTTTTTTTGAGCCGCCAGATCATAAAATTCTGTCACGAATTGAAAATCAGATATTGCCGTGAGGACATCCTTCAATGTTAGACTTAGAAAACATTTTACCCCGCAGAATGAAAAGAAGACAGAACTAGGATTGGACTTTATTCATAGATCGTGTCATCCTTTCAGAGCCGAGGGCAGACGGAGAGGAGAGAGATGGAGGCCTTACTGCAGGAGAGCACGAGGAGCAGAGACGACCTTAAGACGAGAGCCCAGGAGGCCGTGCGCCAGTGGAGGGCGAAGTGCAGGAGGCTCGAGAAGGAGCTGGAGGAGGAGAGAGCCACGGCCCAACTTCATACCAACAAGTCCGTGCAGGTTGGTCGAAGCGGATGCGTCCATCACAGTTTTTGACATCGCAGACATTTACAGTCACAGTTTTTGTAATTGTTATGTCGACTTTCTTACGCTGGGAAAAAGTAACGTTTTCCCTTTGCCTAATTCTCGAAAGTGAGTATTCCTAAAAGTACATTTTAGGTTTCAAAAAGTCAGTCCCACACTTGAAATTGGGCACTCTATTGATTTTACACATGAAGGCTAGTTTAGACTTGATGTAAAAATGGATGTAACTCTTAAGAGGACTATAATGTGTTGAGTGTCTTTCCTGTTGATAAAGAAAGTGGCATTTTCCCTGCTTTCGCCTGCCTCCGTCTGTCAGACGAAGAGACGTGCACATGCCTATCAGTCAGCCAACATAAAGCCTCTGGCATGTCAATCTGCATTGTATTATACACTGGAAATATCTGGACACTCAATTTTGCAGAACCCACAAAACACAGTCCCATTGGACCCTCTGTCCAAGTGAAGAAGACAACCTTTATGTTGTAGAAGCCAAACAAATCCATCAAAGATGGTGGGGATAGTTTAATAACGTCTGGAAGAGAAGAATGTGGCGGTCAGCTTTAAGGCAAAGATAACTTACAAAGGCATTTTTCAGAGTGACAGATGATCTTTTCTATGGTAATGAAGCCACTCTCACAACAACCCCTTCTGCTAGGGAGGCATGTCTTTATCCAAGTCTAACAGAAGGGGTCGGGCAAAAACATGCTCCATCGTGCTATATCGCAAGGCGAATTTCTTTAACTAGCATAGTTTGACAACAAGAAGACTTAAAATGCTTTATATTGTACATAAAAGCATTATAAAAACTTAAAAAACAAGAAATTTTACATTGGAATGAAGGGGAAAAAACAGAGTGAGGTACAGTGCAGTGAAAGTTGTTCATCAAAGTCCTTTAATTGAATGAAATTAGTTTTTTAGATGCAGTGGTGAACAGGAAGGTCTTAAGAGAGTTCCACATACATGGTGTATAAAAACTGAAAGCTGCATCTCTGTATTTAGTTCTGACTCCGGGGACAGAAGGCAAATCTGTTCATAACATACCTCAAGATCTTAGACGTGGTTTGGCCCGAAACCGTTTAAAATTCTTTAGAAACCCCCAGCAGCGTTTTAAACCAGCTCTTTGACTGACAGCAAGCCAGCGCAGATACCTCAAGACACGAGTGACATGATTCCCTTCTCTCTTCTTAGCGAGGACTCTGAATCATCTGACCGGCTTTTCTAAATCAGTCTGACACATAAGTCCATACGATATTCTTCTGGTGAAAGTTGGCTGACCTCACAACTGACATGATATGGCAGTTAAAGTTTAGACGCGAGTCCATAATTTTGTATACAAACCAAGCCAGATTTCTGGCTTGGTTTGTGCTTTTTTTAATAATACAGACTGCAGTTGACAACAGATTTTCAACTGTTTTTCTTTGCCTTCAAAGGCAGTAACCTCTGTTCTGTCTTTGCTTGACTGAAGGAAATTCTGGACCATCCCATTGTTTGTTCGTTCAAGGCACTTAAAGAGTGTTTGTAAGGGGTTATAAACCTCGGAAGGTTGGGTGATGCGCATCTGTGTGCTGTTCATGATCTGAGGCAGTGGGAGCATGCAAGTGTCAAATAATAGAGGCCCCAGAATTTAACCCTGAGGAACTTCACATGCTCATTTTGCACCTAGTGACACAAATTAGTCTCTGTCCTTGAAGTGGAACTTTAGAGTCCCACCCAGTTATCCGGTCTGTGTTTGACTGTGTCAAAAGCAGCGCTGAGATGCATAAACATGGAGCCCCCTTAACAGTGTTTGCTGAAACATGACACAAGACAGAAGCAGCTAAATAAATTCAGTCTTTTGTCATCTCTGTCCCAACCTTTTGAAGCCCGTTGCTGCCATCAAATTCAGGATGAGCTAATATTCTTCACGAAATTGCCAAACGTCTTAGTTTAAGCGGCTCATATTTTTCTGCGTTATCATGGACGAAATATTCGTTGATGAGTTTTGCAGATTGTTGTATTTTGTTTTCATTTATGTTTTTACACGTTTAGACTTTTTTGGAATTGGTGTCCTAACATAACTTCAGCTTTAGTCACCAAATGTTGTTATTCGACCACGTGTTACTACTCCAGCTTATTTGGCCATTTAATTTTCAATTACAATTATTGATTTAACAATTTATTCATTAATTTACACGTGTTCTCTTTTAACCCTGCATTCATACCTGCGTTATTTTTTTCTGCTCATTTTCCCTGAATTTATTCTCCACAAACATTGTTATTCATGTATTTTATTGTATGTTTACAATGTGTTTCTAAATGAAATCACTGTACACGTTGCTGTTTTTTTTTGTTTTTTTTTAATCTAGAGGATGGATTTATGCCTCTATTATATTCCCTTTACGCTTTCCCCTTGTTTGTTTCCCTGAGGCTCATTTATGTCCAAGTGTTCTTTTTACATTTATCCGTCTCCTCTTTTACATTCCTGTATGTGTTTCAGGGTTCTTTGAGCAAATGAGGAGGCTTTCTTTCAGAGTGTTTCAGAGTTACATTAATTATTGCATGAATAACTCTTCATTTACGGGCATATTACGCGTAAGCCTCTAACTTACTTTGTTGTGTTAGAAGTAGAATCAGTAATGCTTCGGTGGGGACTCCCTTGGGTGGCGAAGGAAACACAGTTTGAAGCGGAACGCTCTGTAATTGTGCAACTCAGAATAAATCAGTGGATGTACTCTTTACAGTAATTGACAGAATATTGACATGTAAAACTGGCATTTTGGACAACTTACACCTCAAAACTGCTAACAGCTCGTTAACGGTTCTCTGATATCATATATATAATATATTAGGGCTGGGTGAGTTAACCTGTTATTATCGCGTTAACTCGTTAGTTATTTAACGCTGATAAATATTTTATCGCGCATTAACACAGGTTTTATTATTTATTTTATTATTGTAAAAGTCTGTTGCTCACAGGCTTTTATTTTGTAAAAGTCTGTTGCTGTTTGCTGTGGAACTGGAGAAGAAAGTAATTGGCGGATCCACCAAACATGGAGAAGGGTACGGAACTTTTACTCTTCCAGACGGCGGAGTCGACAGAACCAAAGTCATCTGTAAACACTGCCAAGTTGAATTGTCTTCTCACCGTAGCAGGTCCAGTCTAAAATATCACTTAAAGGCAAAACACACGATTGATACCAGCAAGTCATTCAATGAAACAGACAGTGGAGCGAGGCTTCTACATAAAAACTACATAAAAATGCTGATGTTAAAAGTGTTTGCACAACAAATGTTATGGCACTTTCATTCATATGGCAGTACATTTAAAATGAAACTAAATGCTAAAAGATATACACTACTTTTGAATTCATTTTTGGAAATGTATATATTATAGCTCTGTTCATAAGCTGTATTTTAAAATTTATTTAAAAAGATAAAATAAGCTCTTTGTGATAGTCCCATTCTATAAAACATGGAAGGTCAGGAGGACTGTTCGCTTAGATTGTGACTTTGCATTGTGTCCTAACATCTTCTTCTGTTAACAAACTCCCTTTAACTTCCCCTTGAGGGACAAAACCTTTTGAGCTTTAGAGAGGATGTTTAGTTTATTTTACCCCGTGGGAGATATTTGTATTTAGGACTTAAATTTGATTACCTGGTGAGAGTGAAGTTTTCATGTGGAGTGGGGGTGAATAGGTTGTTTTCAGCGCGGACATTTTGACTTGTCACAGAATTAAAGGTGGAATTAATTAAATTAAAGATGTGCTACAGCAGGACCTTCACTCAAGTCTATCGCAACCATCATTAATATGCCTGTTCTTTTTTTGGTGAGGCTTGGCAGAGATTACCCCCCCAAAAAAGTAAATTTTCTTGGTTTGACACAGTGATTGGGTTTAGTTAGATAACAAATAGTTGACAGTTCCTATCTTTAGGTTAAAAAGTCACCTCCCAGTGACTTTCAGTCAGTTTGAACAGAGGGAGTCGCCTCCAAACTCAGTCAGCACCGTCGTGCCTCCTCTAACAGACACAGAAAGAAGGACAGACTCCCACCTGGCACATTCTCTGTGATGCGAATTCATTACAGAATAATTTCTGCCCTCTTAATGAATTAGGGAAGAGAATCAAGTGCTCAATTAAATGATTAGGCTCTGAGCAGCAGCAAAGTCTTTGCAAATTCCAGTCAAAGCTGGAGCATTAAAAGCAATCTGCCTTCAACAGACCTGACCATTGTCCCTTATCAGAACGCTGAGTGTTAGCATTTTCCTATCAGCTGAGAGCTGGTACTGCATATGTTTCTCTCCCTCGGTCTTTCTGTCACTTTTTCTCTTCCTCTCATCATTATTGTTAGAACTCCTCTGTGTACGCCATCCTCCTCTTCATTTGTCATTCCTCATTTGCCTTTTTCCCCTCCCTAACCACCCTCCTTCTTTTGCTCCCATCCCTTGATTTTTCTCTCCCTCCAGGCAGCCAGGGAACGAGAGACCTCACAGGCCCAGCTGAAGGCGCTGAGCCAGCAGGCCGAAGCTGCCCGCAGGGAACTTGCTGATATACTGGGCCGCTTGGCCCAGCGCGAAGAAGAGCTCCACCGCAAGGGCGTGGAGCTGTCGGAGACTCAGCAGCGCCACTTGTCACTGCAGCAGGAAATCCGAGAGGTGTGTGGTTCAACATCCAGAAATGGAATTTCAAAACAGTTTTGAAACCATTCAGGTTTTCATTGAGCGATGTGCATAGAAATCCATGTTGTTCCTTCAACTTGTACTGAACTCATTAGAATGCCTGCATTACCTTTTCAACTTAAAATGGAAACTAATGTAACAAAGCACCTTTTGAGTGATTAAATCGAGCTGATAAATCCTAACGAGGCTCCTAACCCCAGGTGAGGGAGGCTTCAGCTGCCCTGGAGCAGGAGACTCAGCATCAGGTCGCCTTCCAAGCCCGGCTGAGAGAAGAGAACCAGAAGTTACAGGAGCAAGCTGAGACCCAAGCCCGTCGGTGTCTGAGGGACCAGGACGCACAAGCTGAGCTCCAGGCTGCCCTTAAGCAGACGACCACAGCACACGCGCAGCTCTCTCAGCGGCTGGCTGAGGAGGAGAGCGCCAGGAAGGAGTTGCAGAGGGGCGCCTCGGAGCTTAAAGCCAAGGTGACAGCTCTGCAGGAAGAGCGGGCTTCTCTGGGCCGGCAGCTGCAGCTTGAGAGAGAGGTGCATCGGAAGGAATTGGACGGCCTGAAGGCCACAGTGGAGGACAGCAGGATGAGGAAGGATCGCGAAGTGCAGGAGATGCTCAAACTGTGTCGTCAGGACCGAGATGAAATACAGGGACAACTGAGAGAGGTTACGGTAGGGCCCTTTTACCAATATCTGTGTGCAGTAGGTTTATAAATGGAACCAGCAAATGGTTAGCTTGGTTGAAAAGTTTAAAAAAAAATCTTCCTGAGTTTCCACTGGTTGTTCGGCAGCTATTTCCGGCCAAGAAATATCCTGGTATTTAATCATTAAGTGCCGATTAAAAGGGAAATAGTGTGTTAATTTGTGAGCTTTAGAGGGGCTGTTAAAGGCAGGGTAGGGGATCTTTTTCTGGAACATTTTTTTACAAATTGCTTGAAATACTCTTCACACCCCCATTGCAACCAATTAATTAAAAGTTTTGACACAAATATGAAAAGTTTTAGTGGCCTCTAGAACGTACAATCTAGGAAAAACAGTATCCAATCATTGTGAACGGACCGTTCACAATGATTGGATACTGATGCCGTCTATCAAACTGCAATCTGCTCCTCCCTCCCCCCACGCCCCGCCCCCCGTGCGCGTACCCTGCTCCGTGAACGAATTACGCGCCCAGAAGCTTGGCAGGAAGCTAAACTAGAGCCATCTTGGCTAGCACCTATTATTATTAAACGTATAGTTAGCATAAACGAAATACTAAATACTAAATACGGCAACGATCGATGCTTGCTGTCAGAACAGCGCTCGTGCACCTTCGTGCTCGTTCATGTACTCTAGAGGCGTGCCTTCGGGGGGAAAGTGAAGAAAAGGGTTGGGACTTTTTACCTGTGTATTTTCAAAATGCAGCTTCGCTGGACTCAAAATCCAGGATCTCCTACCCTACCTTTAAACTGTTATTATTACCTCTGAACAGAGCCATTCAAACTTAAGCTGGCTATACTGAGGCTACATATTCAGTGTTCATACACAAGGGTGGTGTTAATCTCCCCATCTGGCTGTTGTAAGAAAAAATAATGAGCATGTGTTTTTTTTTTTTTGTTTGTTTGTTTTTCCTAGAAATGCTCAACAAATCCTCTCAAAAGCGCTGCTGATCGCTGGATACTTTTTCGATTGTCACGCGTTTCCTAATTTGTGAAATCTTTTCACCGAATGCCACGATCTAATTGACATTTAGAATATCATTGGCTCCCACCTTACATGTGGAGCAGGGCAACTTGCCTCAGCCACGAAACAGCTGGCACATTTCTGAGTAGACAAAATTCTCATTTAGTTCTCAATAATTATTATTATTTTTTTTTTGGCCAGGCGTTTGTCCTCTGAGTACAAGTTAACCAAGGGTTGCTAAGCTGTTAATGGCGTGCATTGCCCCCATGGATTTCCTCGTCCATGCCAGAACCACAAGGCTGAATATTTAAAAACCAACACATCAGACTTCAGAAGACTCATTAATGCTGTGCTGGAGATATGAGACTCCTCTTAACTCTCTCCCCCGGCACCCATCCTCCTCTTTACCTTCTGTATCTCAAATGGTGAGCCCCCCCTGGGCACGCTGTTCCTTAAGGGGCATGGTCCTCCCTGATATGGTTGAGTTTAGTCCATTAGCTTTGCCGAATGGCATTAATATCCGACATAGCTCATTGTGATGGTGTCGTTTCCTTGTGCGGAAAGGACAAGGGCGTTTGCTGGAGTGTTTTTAAAATGCCAGCCTAAGGGTGCACCAGATGTCCCACAGAAGCCCACCTAATATTCATGCAGCATAGCTGGTAGCCTGTGTTGCAATTGTGATACAGCTACCTGTCAGTAAAAAGATGAAGATGTTCTAATTCATTTCTTTGTCCTCTCACTCCTGATTTCCTTTTCACTGCCTTCACTCCTCTCTTTCTGCCACCCTGTGATTCGGATTTTGCTCTCTCACTACCAGCTCTTCCCTTTTCTCTTTTTTCTTCCCCCCCCCCCCGAATTCTCAGTCATTGTTCAGTCCTCTTTATTATAGTTTCATTATGTTGTGATGATGACATTAACGGAGAGGCTTTAAAGTGCGGGACTATGACTTCAGAATCTTGGTCTTCTAAGGCCAGAACCCACCTGTGGCCAGTCATGTGACTCGAATGAAGTGCCCCTGCTAGCACTATTAAGAAGGGTCTGTATGTGCCTACACAGATCACAGGCTGTGGGAGTGTGTTTTGAGCTGTGATATAGTGTCTTGAAATCAGCTGAACTACCTACATAGTTCATAGGAAACCCTATAACACCTAATCCTGACTGAAAGCGAGCGAGCGAAACTGACGCGATACGACAATGAAATTTCGCGAGGGTGTTCTGATATGTAGCGTGACGATTTTGTCGGGAGTGATTCTATTGGTTCAGAAAGTACTCACTTGAAACACCGAGTTCTCTGGCTCCCTTTGGTTCAGATCTTTGTGGTACGGGTGTTTGGGGTCATTAACCATTGGGTGCTGTTCCACGGTAAAGATCAGCTTCTCCTTGTCCATTATTCCCTGAATGATGCTAGCTTGTTGCTAACTAGCTGGTCAACAGGAAGCAGCGTCTTCATTTCAACCAATAAGAAGTGTTTAGGGGCGGGCCGCCGCCGCGAAATGTCGTCCAGATAGAGACGGCGCGGGCGATTTTTATAAGGGGTCTGCGTCATCGCTGGACTGAGCGACATCGCTCAGGAAAGGCTGATTGAAAAGTACGCATTCTAATCACTTTGTATCAATCGCTCGCTCGCGTTCAGTCAGAATGAGGTGTAACAGTTTTTTTTCTCTCTTTTCTTTTTATAAAGCCTAAACTAGCCTGCCAGCTTATGCCAGCAGGCGGCATAGCTGTACCTTTTTAAAGCGACTAAACTCAGATTTCAACTATAAAAATCACGACTACTTTTATTTTCCTAAAACTATTTGTGATGACAGGACTGTGGGTCGTATAGCTCCGGTTATTTCTCTGCCTTAGTAGTTCACCGCTCCTCAGCCATTTATTGCAGATGTGTTTGTGCGACAGCATTCTAATGAAGGCAAAGAAGGAAAGAACAAAAACTGAAGCACCGCAGTGGAGCTGCTGTGGAATGGCAGCAAGGATCTACGTACCTGTGTGGAAGCGAATTCAGGAGCAGCGACGGTTGAAAATAAGACAAGAAGTTGCACCGGGCCACATGCCATAGATGTTCTATTGGCTCATTACACAATTATGTCTGTTTGCACAGCACAGAATGACAGAATTATGAATTCAGCCTGTCAGTAAATGTAAATGTACTTTATTTATACAGCCCTTTACAGATAATCCTAACGATGTACCAAAGTGCTTAACAACAGAATAAAAAATAAAGAGAAGAATGAGTAAATACAATAAAAGAACAGTGAAAGCAATAAAATACAACAAAATCGAATAAGATAAAATAAGATAAAAGTGTCATCATACTACTGGCTATTAAAAGCAATCCTAGATTAGTAGGTTTTTAGCCTAGATTTGAAGAGGCCCAGGTCAGAAATAAGACGCAGTTCGACAGGGAGCTTATTGCAGAGCCTGGGGGCAGCTTTGGGAAAAGGCTCGGTCACCCCAGGGTTTGTATTTTGACCTGGGCACTTCCAGCAAAAATTGATTTGTTGACCTCAGAGCTCTACCAGGATTGCGGACTGTTAAAAGCTCAGATAAATATGATGGGGCGAGGCCGTTAGAGCTTTAAAAACAAACATTAAAAGTTTAAAATCAATTCTATAAAGGACAGGAAGCCAATGGAGGGAGGTAAGAACAGGAGTGATGTGCACATGTCTGTTAGTGTTGGTTAAAATACGGGCAGCAGCGTTTTGCACAAGTTGAAGGCGACTGAGAGAAGACTGGGAGACGCCGACATAAAGTGCATTGCATTAGTCTAACCTTGAACTTATTAGGGCATGGATGGCTTTCTCAAGGTCATGACAACTTAAAAACAATTCAACTTTGGCCAGGAGACGCAACTGGAAAAAACTAGTCCTGATGACATTGTTAATTTGTTTGTCCAACAATCTTAAGAGCCACCAAACGTGTTTGAGGTGCGCAGGTGAATTGGGCATGCTCTATTGTATCTGATCTCCGCAGCCGAGGTTTATTTTTTAAACGATGACTCTTGAAAGTACCGCGTGCTTGTGTTTCCAGACAAACCCGGCAGCCTCGATGATCTCAAATGATGTCAATCTCTTCTCACCGTCCATTCTCTACTAGGACGACGCAGCGTCGGACAAGGAGCTGTGCGGGGCGCTGCAGATCAAGCTGGACAGGATGAAGGATGAGTGCGACAAGCTGGCGGCACAGCTGAGCTCAAAGGAAGAGGCACGTTCAATTCTTCACAGAAAATACCAGCTCCTCAAACAGGAACTGGGAGAAAAAGTAAGCCGCAACCTCATCTGCTGTGTTTTTGAATGTTTTTCACCTGCACCTCGCAGGTTAACAACCCCAAAAAGTGTGCTTAGCAGGTTTGCTACTTTTCCTCTGGACTTTTGAGCTCATGTCTCGTAAAATCTATTATTCCACAAAATATTATGGATATACTTTGTAAATAAGTTGCAGTTTAACAAAAAGAAAAAACCCTGAATTTAGAAAGAAATTTAGTTGATCTGGTAAGGTTGCGTGATCATTTAAAACAAAGGAAACTTCGAAGGTTAAACAATGTTTAATAGGCTATATTATAAGGAGTATTTTTTTTTTCAATTTGTCCTTAGGTGTTCTTACGCTGATGAAGTATTGAGCTCGGTTCACCTTCCTGACAGGGCCCTGATAAGACGGGAGCATGTATTGATTTCATACTGGTTGATTGCAGAAAACAGGCTCTTTTTAATGTAACATGGGAGCTTTATTTTCTCAGAGACAGGATAATGAACCACAGTCCCAAGCCAGCACTGATCACCGGGTTCTTGTCCTCTGATATATCGATTGGCTTCGTCCTGGTAGAGATCCTGAACTTATTAAAGCTCCTGGCCCAGGAAGGAAACATTCCGAGTTATGTTTATTTTTATTTTTTTATTTTATTTTTTTTAAAGAAAACCGACTGCCTCTCTGAGGTCTAAAGTTTTCTGTCTGTAGGGGCAAGAAAAATACTGCGTACTCAGATAGATAAAAAACCTGCTCTAAATCAATGTCTTGTAAGATGCAAATGGCGCTGCTGAGACCCCCAGGAAGTGATCATTTGCAACGATTAGCATCTCTCTGCTGTTCTCCACAGGTCAGGTCGGGTGAGCAGAGACGTGCGTTGGAGTCCGAGAAGAGAGTGTTCCAAATGGAAACCGAGCAAGAGGCCCTCCTTTCATCTTTGGGCGAGGAGCTGGACTCTGCGTGCCGAAGCCTGGCTGTGAACGGAGAAGACAAACTACAGGTATTTCCTTTCCTTATGGTTTCTTTTTTTCCCTTTAACTTGGTCATTTAGAAGAATAAGAAGCTTTGTTGTCATCCCACAAGAATACAACAAAATTGCGTTTGGCAGCATCGCTTGTAGCGGCTACAATGTCACAAGTATAGAACATAATACAGGTAATAAAGGTGGATCTCCTCTAGGCGTGGGAGTGGGGAGCCAGTGATCCACTGAGCAGTCTTGATGACCCGCTGTTGTGTTTAAAGCTGCATTTAGAAAATTTAGACAACAAGGGTACAAAACAAGGATTGGGTCCTTATTCACTACTTGGCTTTTAATTTACAAGATGCTGAATTTTCTTAATTGGCTCTTTGTCTGGGCTTCTCCGGAGCTCACTCGCACGAATTGCACCCTTCGTGTTCAGGTTGAAGCTGCGTGTCTCTTTCTGTCTCTTCTTATTTGGCCTTTCGCCGTTATTAGGAAAAGAAACAAGCAAACTGGAGTCTTACTAACTTTGGCTGTCTGTCAGTGCTTTCTGAAAACAGGTCTCTACAGTTTGTAGAGTTACTGAGAGAAGGGAGACCTTTGTTTCTTTAGCAGTCTTGTTTTGTTCCACTGTGTTGCCTCTTGCTGCTGCTTCTAACTGGCTTTTCTGTTGATGCAGGAAATCGGATCAGATAGAACTGTCACAGATGTGTTCATCTAAACACTTGTTTAATTTATGTTTGCGGGCAAATGGTCAGAAATGCAGTTATTTTGTTACATTTGTGTGCTCCTACAGAAACTGGCATGATGTGAAGCCTTATTTGCTGCTGGTTCGGATGTGCACAAAATGAGCAATGAGAAAGTTTGTTGAGTCTGGTTTTTGCTTTTTATCCTTGTGGCTCGCATTGGTAAACAGCTGCAGGGTCCTATGTCTGTCCAACATGTTGTTTTATTTTGTGGTAGTCCATTTAGCCTTTATTGTTTTTAGTTTTTTTTTTTTTTTTTTACCCATTGCAGGTATGACAGACTTTATATTTGGAGAAGCCAGATCGAACTGATGTCCAGTATCAAGTTATCGGTTATGTGTCGTCTATGGGGCGGTGTCAGGAAAAAAACAGAAACTAATTATCAGATGCTTAAATGTACGCTTAAATACTCATTTGCAACAGTATCGATGCCAACGGTGCTGTTTTCCCCCTTTTCTCCAGTTGATGCACAACTTTGCACGGCACCACTGCGCACACTCGGGCCGAAAGCCCCCCCCTCACTCACAGCTGCCGTCAGCATACAACTAACCCTGCATTATTGTTATTCTAAACTTCACCACGACTCCAGACTGAGAACACTTCGATGTATCCTGCCGCCAAATTTGGAGACAACTAGGTGCGACTTGTGAATATGACTTGACCTCAAACTTTAAACACAAGACCTTTGTAAAGCTACGCTGATGATTCGCCAATGATGCGTCAGCTTTTTAACGGCAAGAATCACCTCATCAGTCGGTAGAGGAGTCTGTATCCCAATAAACGCAGATGTCTCCACCCTGATGACTTGACTCGACACAAAAGCACACATTGATATTTATTCCATCTCGAACAGGAACAGATAGTTTGGCCTACAGAAATGGCACACTGCTGTTCTATCTTGAAGGGTGAGATTTAAATCCAGTTTGGTTTTCTCATAAAAAGTCACATTTGTGACATTTCCCCCTCAGAATGAAACAGAAGTTTGATTCTTTCTGTAAACTGTCTGTTTAGAACCCAAGCAGCCTTGTAGTCCAGATGTTCGAACATTGATGATGAAGACTGTGGCCTTATTTATTAAAGACATTTCACGCCTTTATTTCAAACATTTATTCATTTCAAAAGTGGGAAAGAAGTGTTGCTACTCTCCAGCGTGTTTTTTATTTTTATTTTTTATATAGCTTTTTGAGTACTTTTTGACGTACATGGGAAAGGTTCGTTCTTAAATACATGTGTTGGTTTAAAATGTGTTATAGTCTGCAGCTTAGATGCCACTTAGTGTCTGGCCCAACTGAATTTGTAGTTGAAATAGCCCTGGTATAGACTGTTGATTATTTCCCTGGGTGTAGGTTTCAAGTTTGAAATTCTAGTATCGTGACAACCCTAATGAAGCATACAGAACAAATGAATATATACTACAAATGTACTATATAACCATACACCCATGCAATGATATTTCAGCGCTGTCCAAAAGGAGGGAAAAAGCCGCCCTGCAGAAGCATCTAATTCCTAATGCACTGATAAATAAATGGCATACACACACACACACACACACACACACACACACGCTTGAAGCTAGTTTTCCTCTGCTGCTCTGGGCTAATTAACCCAGCCTGCTCTGATCTGCTCCTATAGATTTCTCATTCTGGTCCAGTGGTTACGCCTTCAGACATGCGAGCCAACACCTTGGCTCATCTGTTATCCGTCATGTAGGAAAAGAAGTCAAACTTACCAGCGATTGGCTTAATGAGGGTGATCATTAACAGTTAAAAGCTTTTATTAGGAGTGTGTTACCCCCTGTTTGCTTAAGAGGCACTACTGCATGTGTAAAGATGGCAAAAGTCAAATGGAACCCTGACTAATATGATCTGTATGGCTTATCAGATTACAGGGACAGCCCACTCGCGTGTTTTTATGCTTTACAATCCAAAGTAGTGAAATCTACGGCTGTTAAGCTGTGTGTAATGCTGCGATTCAGCCCCTCTCTCGCACCCTCACGACACATCATAACACACAGGATCAATACGCAGTCACGCCAACTAGATTTAGCTATTTTTAGACCTCTTTTCAGATCTCTTTTCAGATCCGTTCAGCTCATTTTGCTTTGCCGTAAAGCAACCAGCGAAAAATGTAGCAACCTTTGAAACAAAACTGAATCGCGCTCTCTGCAAGACTAGCAAGGCTGGAATCCCTGCTTCCCTCTGCTTTCTGTGGGTAACAGTGACTTTTAGACGGTGTGTTTGGCAGCAGGGGTATGGCCAGCAATTAGGCTGCATCCACATTGCTCTGAACTTAAAGGGATAGTTTGCCTCTTTTGACATGAAGCTGTATGACATTCCATACTAGCAATATCGTTTATGAACATTGACTTACCCCTACTGCGTACTGTGAGCCGAGGTCCGGCCTCGTTTTGGCATTGACGAAAGTAGTCCGGCTTGTTGGCTGGGGTTTAAGAAATAAAGCGTTTTGCTTCTCAAAACAATATGCGTTCAAAAGAGTAATACATTTGCATCACAAAATCATTCTCCAGGAAAAAGTCTGACCTCACAATTGCTTGGCGCTATTTTCTCTCCCTTCGTATCACTGCGTGCTGTATAGATCGTGCAGACCGAGCAGTCCCCTGCTTCCGAGCAGTAAACACCGTGAAACAGGCGCACAGGTGGCAATCATGGAGTGATACGAAGGGAGAGAAAATAGTGCCAAGAGGCGAACTATTCCTTTAAAACGATGGCAGAAAATGCCAATATGAAGTTATTAAATAAATCGGTCCATAGTCCATCATGGACACTTTAACTCAAAATATGTGATGAGCCTGAAGGAGTTTTGAAAAAAAAAAGTTTTTACAACATATGTAATTACAACATAAAAGTCTTGTTCGTGAGGGTTCCTTTTAAGAAAAACTGAAGAAAATTGTGTGTTTGCTGTTGAGGAATGTTGAGAGAAAAAGAAGGCTCTTGTTTGAATCTACCTGTAGTGGGTTTAGATCTCATATTTTGACTTTTTACTGCAGAGCCACTGTCCAGGATCGGAGTTACAATTGGTCCCACAGATTTAGTTAAACCTCTGTTCACGGCGTGAGGTCTGGATACGGCTGCGTTTTTGTCTGAGTGGAAGCCGTCACGCATACCTTCATCGCTTCGATCTAGTCGCAACTTTGTCGAGACTTGCTAAATAATCTTTATGGACAGACTAGGGGTGGGCGATATGTATCGTTTGCGAAATTATCGTGAATGTTGTTTTGACGATGAGTAATTTTGCAATATCGAGATAGATAGATATATATATATATATATTTTTTTTTTTTTCAATCGCCAAAAATCAATAAAGTGCGGCGCCAGTGGTCCTCTACCCTTACCACGGCGCCACGCCCTGCTTTGAACACTCTATTTTTTTCAAAGTAAACGCTTCGGACCCAGCGGGACACTCAGCTAAGAGCATCGAGGTGGCGCCGAGAGGCAGGGGCTGGGAGATAGACGGCAGCTCGCCTCACGGCGGACCGTCACCTCGATCACGAGATCCAACTACCAGCTTTTTAACTGCAGCAACTTTAAGATACGCTATTGGAGCTGGAATTACCGCGGCTGCTGGCACCAGACTTGCCCTTCAATTGATCCCCGTTAAAGGATTTAAAGAGTCCTGTATTGTTATTTTTCGTCACTACCGGCTCCCCGAGTCGGGAGTGAGTAATTTGCGCGCCTGCTGCCTTCCTTGGATGTGGGAGCCGTTTCTCAGGCTCCCTCTCCGGAGGGAGAAGTAGCCTGAGAAACGGCTCGAGGTTATCTAGAGTCATCAAAGTGGCCGCGGCACCCCGAGAGGCACCCCGCATGGGTTTTGGGTCTGATAAATGCACGCATCCCCGAAGGTCAGCACTCGTTTGCATGTATTAGCTCTAGAATTGCCACAGTTATCCAAGTAACGGTAGAGCGATCAAAGGAACCACAACTGATTTAATGAGCCATTCGCAGTTTCACTGTAGCCTACCGGCCGTGTGTGCTTAGACTTGCATGCTTGTGTTCATTTTATTGTGATCTTAATGCAAGTTTTAATTTTTTTTTTAAAATATCGTCAAAATGTCTTTATCGTGAAAATCCTAAAAAATATCGAGATATTTTCTTTTGCCCATATCGCCCACCCCTAGGACAGACTCGCTTTTTTGCTCGTGAGAAAACCGACATTTGCTGGCAATCTGTCTTCTGACATTAAAGGGAAGATTTGCTTTCTCTTGCAGTCAGAATTTCTAACCATGATGAATATTGCAACGTACGGCGAGATGTTGGTAAATTACACCTCGTGATAAGTTGTGCGTCCGCTGAGGAGTCTCCTGATTGTGTCCCAATTAGTGAAAAGTTTCCTCCTTTATTATCCACTGAAGAGCTGATCACACGCCAGATTAAGATGACTCCGTGTAAGATTGAGATTGCGCACCTCCTGTGGACACTTATCACGTTTCGTTTTCTTCAGTCTCTGCTGTTAACTGACTAATGAAGATGAATACCAAAGTAAGAAGCTCTTTCTTTGCCGTCTGCCTGAACGTTCGCCACTTTTCCTTTTTTTCAAAATCTTGCCACCTTTTCTGTTTTTTCTCAGTGGAAAGTTGGAAATGTCGTCCTTAAAAACAACACATCCACAGATTTCCTCCCATTCCAGAAGTGATCCACGCGGCAGCATATTTAGAGGAGCAGTTGCAGGTCTGCTGAGAAAATAGTGGCATTTTGTTCGCTTCAAGCCCACAGACGGCACTTTCAACTCCCTGCTTACTTGTTAAGTTTTTCCAAACAGTTTCACCTCCGTTTTGTCTGCCGCTGTGCCAAGCAGCCTTTGATGGTTCAAGTAAGAGTTAAGGGAGCGCGAGCGAGAAGCTCAGACGTGTTTCATCCTCCTACACAGTCACATGATCTGACGTACGGCCTGCGCTGCCTCAGACAGGGAGCTCTGCACAGCAATACCACTCCGATGCCATACTTTGAGCTGCCACAGCGACAACCTGTAAACATTTGCAGGAAAAGTCTCTTTAACGCCTGTTTGGTGGCGGTGTTGATTGCTGAGGATCGGGACAGAAAGGGTCCTGATAAGTCTGCTGTTTTTCAGTGTTGATTTGGGTGTAGTTGGGCATGAAAAAGCGGCCTTGCTGTTTTGTGTCAACTCTCTTCACGGCCGTTATATTGGACGGTAACTTTAAATATGGATGTTTGTGCAAAGACACCACAGATTTTAAAACGTGGATGTTTCAGATACGTTTTCAACAGAGAAGCACAGGAGATCTGTATGATTACCACCGTCTCCCGGTGGACATCACAGATTACTGTGATTAATTTAGTTTTGCCAAATGTCATAATGACTGCTGACAAAAATGACTCTCCTCTGTTAATGATGAACGATAAGCAGTTAGGGCTAGAGGAAGAGCTTTCTTGTAAAGTCTTTCCAGACAGGAAAACATCTAAATTAGTGGAACACCTTCTTCTCTCTTGCTTTCTCTGGGTCTACTTTGAACCCAAATTCATGGCATACTCGGAGTAAATTGAGTGACCTATCAGTAACCATCAGAATTTTTTTTATTTTTTTTTAATTTTTATTTATTTATTTATTTATTTTTTAAATATTTTTTGGGGCTATTTATGCCTTTAATGGATAGGACAGTTGGAGAGAGACAGGAAGCAGGGGGCAGAGAGAGGGGGAAGACATGCAGCAAAGGGCCGTCCAGTGCGGGACTCGAACCGGGGCCAGCTGCAGTGAGGACTAAGCCTCTGTACATGGGGCGGCTGCTTAACCCACTACGCCACCGACCACCCCTGTGCCATCAGAATTTGAGTATGAATTTCTAATATTGAATTTTTATAGCATCAAAATCAGACTTTCAACATCTAAAAAAAAATTCAGTGGAAAAAAATTCTACTTAAAAAAAGTCAGTGGAAAAAGAACCAGACAGGGAGAAGCAATCGATCCCTGTCTCATTTAATCCAACGGCAGCCAATCAAGTTACGCTCCATTGGAAAGATATGCAAAATTGCTTTGCATATGTCGAACTGTAAGAATCTCCTCTCTCCAACTGTGTTTGCGTTCAGCAGAACTCGTGTATGACGCAAAGTGGCCTCGACACTTTGGCAAAGAGAGGGCTTCACACTTCGGCTGACTTCATCTACCCTGTTCCTCAGTCCTCAGTGAAAATGCAGACGGCCAAGAGCTGAAATAACGTGTTAGCTCCTTTTATTTAAAAAGGAAAAAAAGCCCCGGGCTGTTTCAGTTATGCGGTGCTTAAGCTGTGCTTATAAGCTGTGCTTATCTGCATATCTGTCTTTTTGTTTTTGAATGTGCGGCTCGGGTGTCTGTGTCGGCCATTAAAAGTCGGCAGTTGGTTTGCATTTCTGATGCTGACAAGCCTGCGTGGCAGGACGGAACACAGTCCCTGAGCTCATTTTTATGACACACAACCCCTGCTCAAAGGTGTGCATGCGCCAGTGTGTGTTGTGCGATGGGCTGTTTAACACACACACACACGCAGCAATTTAAGTTGGCAGCTGCTCCTCACCAACGTTAGGGGTTTGACTGGAGGCCCTTTCTTTCATCTGATTTCCATCTTCTTGTTTGTCCATCCACATTTTTATCCACTTTGTTTCTCCCGCAGTTTCTCTGTATTGATATTTTTTGTCCATTCAGACGACTAACATCCATTGTATTCAGATTTCATGAAAAAAAACTAGATGAATGCATATGCATGCTAGAAATGGGAGGAATGCTCACATTTGCATTTAACTCTGTCCTGCTTTAACAGGCCATCTCCCAGAGACCTGGATTAGCGAAGGATTCACACCGCTGGCTCGCTGAGACAAAGGTAAGGTAATGCTATTACCAAGAACATCGTGCTTACTCCTAGACACAGAAACCTGCTGCTTTATGCCGGCTGCTTGATTGACTATTGTGTCGGTGTCAGATTTATTTGATTCTTCTCCAGACAAATTAAAACACGGTTTTCTGGTTTTCCACAGTATGTAGTAGATAGCAATACTGGCTTAATCTTTATTGTTACTCAGCCGACGGTCCAAGTGAGCCAGGCTCATAAAGGGCTCAACATTAGTGGTTACGCGCTGCCCGGGGGAACTAAATTTCTGTGTTTGGGCAAATGGAAAGTGTCATGTCGTTGTCCGATGGAGCAAGTGAAAATAAATGTTTTTGCTTTTTTTTTTTTTTTGTATGGTCATTAGCCGTCTAGCTGCTTTGTGCCCAGTCTGTCTACCAATCGCAGACTGCGTTAACAACTCGTGGACCAATCGCACCCGTTTTTCTCCTGCTGTGGCGCTTACAGTGTCAGCTGGATGAAATTGGGTTTTAAATGCTCCTCAGGCCAATAAAACTAAATGGGGAAAGAAAAGAAGAAGAAGAAGTGGTGCAACATGAAACGAAGTAAAAGTACAGAAAGTTTCCCTTAGCTTGCTACAACAAGGAAAAAGACACAAAGTTGTCAATTGTTTTTACCAGCTGCCCCCTTCCCAAAAAAAAAGTTCAGTTACCAACGTATTCTGTAGATTATCAGTTGATGATCATCAAATTTAATGTATGATATCGTGGTAGTGTCAAAGGTGGGCTCGACTCAGAAATTCCCCCATTACTCGAGCAGAGACTGGCTTAATTGAATGGTCAGCACTCACGAATAAGTTGAACAACACCAACTTTAAGGTTAAAAACAAGCGCATCTGCCATGCAATATAACATCGTTATTTAACGCATCATCAGTGCTGACAATTTCAATAAGAAGTGGTGGTGTTAGCATAGTGTTAATACAGCTGTCTTTGATAGTTTACATAACTAGTATAATTGCAGACCATAGCATATAGCCCTCTGAACTAAAATCAAGTTGCAGACTCATTTAGTGTAATATCCACGAAATACTTGTCACTTTAGATAAAAAAAAGAGTCTGCTGCACCAGTGTGACGCAAAAAACACGCGGAAGCTGCCTCATCTCTGAGTAGCAGCAGCAGCAGCAGCTTCGCACAAACTGTGATGATAAACGGCAGATCCAGCCCATGTCGAGGGGATTCTGTCTGCACTGGAAAACCAAGCGTGGAAGGACGAGGGAGTCGAGTTAAACCAATGCAGACCAAAACACTGTATCGTGTAGGGCTGAGCAATTTTATTTATACCGCGATATATATATATCGATATTTCGTTTCCCGATAAAGTATCGATTTTTCAGCCGCGAGCATTGATTTTTATTTTATTTTATTTTTTCAAAGAAAACTTTATTGAAAAGTCAGACGTTACAATTAGTGAAAACACAGAACATTAAGGTAATACTATACAATGCCAGGGGGTCACATTATACAAAACAGTGATAAATTACTTCATAAAAAATGTTATATAAAGTGCTTAGCTCTCACGTTTGTGACATGTTCGTTTGTTTCTGTTTGTCTGACTGTGTTGTCCTTCCGGTTCAAAGATTGGACCACCAGTCCAATTAGCGACGATTCATGTCAAATCACACTTTCTCTTTTTTCCCCCCATAAAATGATGTAAGTGCATCGAATCGTATCAAATCGTATCGTTGGCTGAATATTGTGTATCGTATCGTGAGATTAGTGTATCGCTACAGCCCTAGTATTGTGCCATGTGTGGGAAAAAAAACTGTAAAAACGTGGCAGCGTGCCGTCGTGTTGTGCTTTGAGCAGCTACAAAGTGCGATGGCAATGCGACATAAAAGGAGAGTGACTGTCAGTCATTAAAAAAACTATGGAAACCTTCATCACAAAGTAGCAAACTCTAGATTTCATGTTAGGTAGATTTTTGCTTGTTTAAGACAAACCTTTCTCTGGTAATACAATGTTATGATTTAGAAGGCTTAGACACAGTCTGAACCAGTCATTTAGTCTCATTTGACTAAAAAGTCTGCTCGCAGTACTCATCCGGCATTTTTTTGATGAAGTGGAGCGCATCAGATGAGGTCTATGGTGACATAAACCTCCGTATGGACTCGATTCCCCAAGTTTGCAATAAAGACTTTTGTCTCGGAACAAACTAGAGCAAGCTCCGCTGGCTGTGTGAGGAGGTGCGGGAGCGCGACTCGAGGGATCAGCGCCTTAGGAGGCAGCACCAGCAGACCAGGGATCAGTTGAAGGCCCTCAGGCAGAGCCGGGACTTGGAACAGGCGGCTCTTCTGCAGCGGCTGGATCAGAAGGAGACGCTGCTGCACTCCCTCGGCACTGACAAGACAGGTAGTAGTTTATTACAGAAAGAAAATTCATGCCGGTTTCACTCATGGTTATTATGCCACTTTTTACCTGTATATGAAATATATCGGTCCCAGTTGAGCATTATCTGATACTAAAGAGGGAGTTAATACAAGTTAAAAGCTTACAGCGTACCTCCTTTGATGCATCCATGTACGCTAAACTAATGATTGTGAAAATGAAGGTGTATTTGTGCCACAGTTCTAGACAAAGTTGAGTCAGACTCTCCTCTTTTGTTCCCTTTTATCTCATTTACGTGTACTCAGACCATTGGTAAAAATCAGAAATGCTACTTAATGTTTTTTGTGTGCTTTGTTGTAATCGATGCTTAGGAAAATGGCTGTCTGCGAACTTAATGCATTGTTGTTTTTTTATTTATTTTTTTGGGGGTCTGTACACTTACAAATGTTGGAGAAAGCACCTTAATGGTTTTGAGCGTTGGATTTTCGGTGGCAAATTGACTTGTTTTTCCACCCTCAGCCCCGTTTTTGACTGAATTTTCCCTAATTAGCTGTAAATGGCAGAGAGAGAGAAGTAACGTGTGTCCCATTAGCTCAGAAAAAGACGCAGTGAGGCAGAGGTAATGTTGGGTTTAGTCACAGACGGAAAACCTTCATAAGAGGATGTCAGCAATGTCTCTGGTTGTTGTGGTACTGTTACACTATTCAGATGTGCATTTTGATGATACAGCCTCACCCCAGGATATATTGTGGAATCATTTTGCTCGGTTATTATTAGAGGTATAACGGCTCATCTATCCATCCAATTAAACTCAGCTGAAAGGACATTTTACAAATTATCGGAATCTGTAGAGTTTGGCCCACGGCACATGGGAACACATCACTGATTCAGATGCAGGTTCAATACATGCAGTCAAAGATCATGTCGTCACGTGTTTCCTGTTCCTCATTTATCTCAATGCTCCTCAGTCATGACAGTTTCCCCAGACTACTGTGCTTTGCAACCAAGCACAACATCCCAGGCAAGGCGTTCACATGGCGCAGCACATGGCTAATTAACATATCAATGCATGTGTGTGTTATTACCTATTAATAATCGAGCTATTTCTCAGCTTGTATTGACACACATTCTGCCTACACCCACAGAACATGATAAAAGATGACTCAACAGATGCTCGGTGTCTGTGCGTTTGGGCAGAAGGTTGGTTAACATGCTAATCCTCTTTGTATGTCTGTTTATGCACAGTTCTGTATGACAATATCCCTTCAGCTGCAGCCCCGTGAACCACTGACAGTATTCCCACAGTTATGATGAAAAGCTGCTTGTGCACATTTCTCCCTACACTTTTCCCCTCTGCTGTTGCATAGCAACACACTTTACACCCCCCCATTTACTTACTTTTGATGCTACTTTCCAATGATATTCTTTTTTTTTTTTTTTATTCTGTCGCTATCAATCGAAACTTTGATTTTTAGTGTTTTTACTGACCAACTCAATTTTACTTTGATGATATAAATAAAATTAACATTTGATACACACATGCCCCAAAAGAAAAAAAAAAAAAAGTTATGTTAATGTTGAAAAAAAAAGATGAAACAGAATTCACAAGCAACAGCGTTCTGGACGATTCTCCAAACCACAAATTATTCAGGGACAGGTGAGGGTGTCAGGATTGGGTATAAAAGGAGCATCCACCAAAGGCTGAGTGTTTTCCAGCAGGGATGAGTCGTTGCTCACCTTTTTCAGAGAATCGTCCAATCAGAGAATCATCAGTAAGTTCCCCAAACTGATTTTTTTCAATGCCAGACTGCAAAGAACTTTGGTCTCTTCACATCTACAGTGCATAATATTGTGAAAAGGGAGTCTGGGTGAAACCTCCGCTGGATGAACACACCTTCGAGCCCTTAGGCAACAACGCACGAGAAACTGCAGATATGTGGGCTCGGGTGCACCTTTCCTTGAAAAACCATTTTCACTCGCAGTCTTCTGCTGTAACATGGAAGTTTCTTACACAAGGAGAAAAGAGAAATCCGAATATTAACCACGTTTCAGCTGCTTTAAGGAGATAAACATCCGGGTCGTTTTCAGAGAACGCTGCAAAAGCCAGCATTTGTGATGGTGCGAGTGTGAGAGTGTGCTTTACTGAACTGCCTGCAGTCCAGATCTGTCTCCTATTAAAAGTGTAATGCCACATCATGAGGAGGAGAATCAGAGACCAGCAGCCGGATGGACACAGATTCCTCTGCGACAAATAGAATCCTCAGTTCCCAAAGGAATTTAAAATAACACAAGAGTAAACATGCCTCTGTTGCAACTTTTTTTTTTTTTTTTCAGGTTGTGTTGCAGACATAAAGTTGGTCAGTGAACCAACTAGATCCGGTGGACATTTTGAAAGGAGGAGGCTTGTCTTTCTTCACTGCAGGCAGACGCTCTTATATGGAGTCTGTAGCAATTAAAGCAGCAAATAATGAAAGTGTCGTCTGAATTGAGACGTTCAGGTTTCTGTATCGTGTCCCGTTTCTGCAGAGCAGACAAGGCGTGTGAGAAATGCAAATTCATTAACGCACCCTGGAAACTCTATTTTTTTTTTTATATATATATATATATATATATTTTTTGGGGGTTTTTATGCCTTTTAATGATAGGACAGTTGGAAAGAGACAGGAAGCAGGGGGCAGAGAGAGGGGGAAGACATGCAGCAAAGGGCCGTCCGGTGCGGGACTGGAACCGGGGCCAGCTGCAGCGAGGACTGTAGCCTCTGTACATGGGGCGGCTGCTTAACCCACTACGCCACCGACCGCCCTGAAACTATTCTCTTTTAAGTTCTTACATGTGCTTGTTTTAACTCCACAGATTACCCCCCCTTAACTTTGCAAAGCCAAACAGCCCTTCTGTCAGAATTTATTTTGTGTCAAGCAGTGGTCTGTTCATTTTCTTTCAGAGCTCCCTGTTGGCCTCCTCCCTGCATGTGTAGATAACCGTGGCTCTAGTATTACAGAGCCTGCCACAGCTCTCAGGTGAGATGAGACTTGAGTGTGAGTCAGCATAGATAGCAGTAGACTGCTATTCCTATCTTCCCTCTGCTGGCTTCAAAGTTGACTGTAACAGACTTGGAAGTTGGCGTTGGTTTTTTCAAGTATGTCTGTCAAGTGGCTTGGCCCGCGTGAGTTACTCACATCTGTTTGAGGAGGTGGAGGTGTCGAGCGTCCTCAGGAAACTGGATGTTGAATTTGTGGACATGTCATGAGGTGGGCGTCGTGTCAAATGAAAGGGCAGTGTAGATAAAAACATTTGCAGAGGCTGTTGTTGGCTGTACGCTGTCGGAGAAGTGGTATCGGATGCTCAGCTCTCACGTTGTGTTGGTTTCTAGAAGCATGCTGAATGAAGAAGACGAATTAAGATAAAAATGTCTTTCAGCATTTTCCTCCCTGCATTATCGCTGTAAGGGAAACATTTTGTCTGAACCATTCCCACAAACCATTTTCTGCTTGGCGAACTGCCGTGCTGAAAAGTTTGGTTGGCATATATTCAGTAAATTCAGAATTATTCCTCTTAGTCAACGTCTCAAGTCGCCTCTGATTTAAAAGTTTGGTGCTGCCGTCAACAAACAGGACTTTGTAGAAGAAACGCTTTGTGTTTATCTACATTTTAAGATTAAAATAATCCATCTCTACCAGACTGAGGCAGTCAGATACACTGGATGAGAATTTCTCACTTGACTTAATCAAAAACAATTAATCAACACGATCTTCTGTTATTTGCTGTGAGTTTGTTAATCCCAGTCCCCTAAAATAGTCACTGTCTACCAAAACCTTTAGTTCTCATCCTATGTTGAAATAAAGAATATTGAATTGCATACATTTAGTATTTAGGAGTATAAGCATTTGACTTGTATGGTAAATTACCCTTTGTTACAAACACGTTGCAGGTCTGAAAGGAAAGTGTATCAATGGAATTGAAATATACTGTAAATGTGTCTCAAAATGAAATAAGACGGCAAATAAAAACTGTCAGAAAGTTGAAAGGGCGGAAACTCGCCGCCAACAGTTCAACATCCATGGTGCAGAGGCGCTCCTTCACAGTAACGTATAAAGAATTATATCATGTGTCGTTAACCAGCACTGTCATCCCCCGTCCTTTGCTCCTACCGCTCTGCCTGCGGTCTCTGTCTGCCTGTGTGATGAACTGCATCTTATTTATAAAGCGCTGATGCACGACACGCATCATCTCAAAGCGAGTGCCATGTAGAGAAGTGTAGGGGTCCGTTGTATGTTCTATTGTATTCCTGTGAGCTTGTCCATTGGGTATCACGCAGGCTATAAACATAACCATATGCGCTCACGGTGGTCTCAGCCGCACCTCTGTGCTGCACTCCCAACTTTATAACAGTTTAACTGATTTTTGTTTTATTTTATCTGCATAATCTCTGCTGGAATAGTGTCATTTCCCTTCAGGGATAAATAAAGCGTCGTCCAATTAATTTCCCCATGATTTTGTACTCCTTTTCTCTGTGTTTATTTTTTTCTCCTGCCCTACATCTTAAACATCTCCACTTCAGCTTGTCTTCCTGCAGGCTTTACTGGGGCTCAATCAGCGGCTCCCTTGTGCATACAGCTTTGCCGTTAGGACAGTTACGCGTCATGGCAGATGTTAAAATGTGCCAGAATTACCAGCAGCGATGATTCCAGGAGCACAGCATCCAGAGTAGTGTAGGAAATTGTTTTTAGAAAAAAAAACCTCCGAAAACCGCCGAAAGAAAACTTTTTAGAAAATTAAAAAGTTCAAAACAAGAGACGGAGCTGCTTCCTGTAACCGGCTGCTGCGCCATTCAAGAGTCTGCTTGAGTTTGGAACTGAGCTTTGAGAGTTGCCCTGTTGGGTTTTTCTGTTTGTGCTTTGTTCCACACAGTCATCTTTTAGATTTTGTCTTGGAATGTCATCATTTCTTGACCGGTGTGCTACTTTTTGGACTACCAACCCCAAAGCTGTCTCTGGAAAATGACTGGATACAATCAATTTTTTAGAACATTTTATCAGCAAATTAACCAGACAAAAAAATTAGATTTTTAACAAATTGTGAAAACGTTAGTTATTTGTGTTACTTCAAAGAGTCTTCTGCGTCACTGAGAAATATCAGCAGAGTTGTTCTTGCCAATGTCAAAACAGGAGCCACAGTGGGTAGCCAAGTGCAGTCAGTGTGTTTTTCCACGAGCAAAGCTGCACATTTGAATCAGCAAATTTGGAACTTAGATGCCTTTTAAGAAGCCATGCCAGCGTGACTACAGTGTTTCTGAGGACTGCTTTAGTTACCTCTGCAACCTACGCAGATAGCTTGATGACACGGAGAGACACACACACACACACACTCATGGCGATCGCTTGTAAAGTAACAGTGAGGGCTGCACAAAGAAAACGCAAAGTGCTTGCGGTCTGACCCTGGCCTGATGGCCTCGGCTTTATAGCTTTCGAGATAACTGCCGCTGATGGATTGCAGGTGGAAAACAAAACCGTTGAGTAGTGAATAAAATGGGAGGCTTGAACTTTATATATCATTATATTCAGAGTTAATGGGGATCTGAGAACTCTGCTCGTGAACAGCGCCATGTTATCTAACACCCGAACCTCTCTTTGCAGAGCTGTTGGAGAGGAGTCGCAGGAAGGAGGAAGAAATGAGAAGCCTTCAGGTCAGCGTCGTTTATCTTTATTAATCCATGCAGCCTCTGTCTGTGTGCACTGGACAGAAAAGACTCCACTATGAGGAGATGCTGACTATATACACCACTTTCCCTGTATTTTTTTTTTTTTTTTTTTTTTTTGCATGTCAGGTGGGGCTGTTTTTAAAGAAACTGCCAGGCTGAGGGAGATTTCAGATCCGTGGTGCTGTTCCCAACATGAACGCACAGCTGTGAGCGTGACAGGCTCCTTGCAGCCTCGCTTGGACGACTCGCTAAGTACTGCAGACACGAGGCCTTGCAGTTTAAAAGCCACTAAAGGCTGCTACATTTTGCAGGCTGCCCACTCACCTCGTCCTGAATAAACTGGCCCCCAGTGCCTCACAGGCTCTTAACTCGCCATTAAACGGGAAAGCAGATGTGTGCACATATAGCATACACAGCAAAGAGTCTGCAAAGAAGCGACTCTTTCCAGAAGTGTGTGTGCGTCGGGTGGCGAGGTTCAAAGTGTGGCTGCATGATGGCACCTGTCAGAACCTGCACTCAGTCTGAGAGTCAGCCAAGCTTTTAATCATGGAGGATCAGGAGAGAGAGATTCACATGTAACGAGGAAAAGACTGATAGAGTGAGGGACACGGAGGAGCTGGATAGAGCTTAGGAATGAACTGATGGGGGCTGGATGGGGGGGGGGGGGGGAGCAGCTCTGTCAGAACTCATCAACACGTTGCAGGCAGAGGTGGAAAGGCAGGCGGTTGAAGGAAAGAGCAGGTGTGCATTTGAGTGGCAGATAAGAGCCATAGCATCACTTATGCATCGTTAGACAGGGAACATCAGTGAGGAGGCTGGATGAGAGGCGAGACTATTTTGTCTCCGTGTGCGTCTGTGTGCGCGATAAGAAGTTTGGTGTGTGCTACAGACTCTCCCGAGCCCCTGCATTTCCCTCCCTCGTTATGTTGGAACACCCCATTCCACTCTTCTTTCAGGTTTTTCCTCCCTCACATGCATCGACCGGGCTTCTCTTTGTTCAGCCACTGTTTTGAGCTGTTGTCTGGACTCGCTGTTGCATAGTCTAAAGTAATATTTCTGTGTTGCATGTGTCCTTCCAGGATCGTGTGCTGGATCTGGAGATGGTAAGCTGAACATTTCCCCAATTCAGACAGATTGGACACTGTGCAAAAACACAAATAAAAGCATAATGGAACGAGTTGCAATTTATTCACGACAGAACACGGAAAAACCGATCAAATGTTGAAAGTGAAACATTTTACTGTTTCCAGAAAAATGTTTAGCCCATCTTGAATTCGATAATAACATCTCAAAAGAGTTGGGACAGGATCGTGTTAACCTAAAAAAAGTCTTCATCTGGGTGGGAACATATGTAGCACTGAAACCTCTTCATACCTCTCTGCATTGATGGTGCATTTCAAGAAATGCAGGTTCCCAGTTTCATAGGCACTAATGCACCTCAAAACCATCAGAGATGAAGGCTTTTGAGCTGAGTGCGGAGGACACGGCATCCATCATTTCCATGACAACAACATATCTCAAAAGAGCGGGGACAGGATCATGTTAACCTAAAAACGTCTTCATCTGGGTGGGAGCATATGTAGCACTGAAACCTCTTCATACCTATAAAAGAATTTCAAATTTTGATTAGTCTGACCCCAGAACAATCTTTTTTTTTTTTTTTACTTAGTCACTGAGAAAGCAGCTACATTTCTGGGTCACATATGGATGGGATTTGGCATGATGTAGCTTTAACCTGTATTAGAGGAGGACAGAGTGAACTGTTTTATCAGACAATGATTTCTGGAAGTGATTTCCATATTTGAAGCATGGCTGTTAATAACGCAGTACTGCCTGAGGGCCCCCAGACTTAAGCATAAAGTATTGATTCATTGGCCGTGTGCCTTGCACACAGAGACGTCTCCAGAGTCTCAGAATCTTTTGATTATGTTATTTCATGGAGATGATTTTGAATGTTCATTCTTCACAGCTTTACATTGAGGATTATGATATTAAAAGATTTCAGATTTCTACAGGTTACCGAACCTCTGCCCACCTTTACTTCAGAGAGACTCTGCTTCTCTAAGGTGCTCTTTTATACCCAATAGAGTTTCTGATTTGTTGGCGGTTAACCTAATCAGTTGCGACACCAGCTGTTCCTCTTTAGCACCGCATACTTTTCCAGCGTTTTGTTCCAGCCTCCAACTGAGACGTGCCGCTGCCGTCGAGTTCAGTTTGAGCGAATATTTTTCACGAAATGGTGAAATATCTCACTGTCAGCATTTTCTGTGTTCTTCTATTGAATAATATGTTGGTTTGTGAGATTCACAAATCATTGCATTCTGTTCTCCTTTTCATTCTACACAGCCCAACTTGGAATAGAGGTTGTAAATTTGATTCCCGCTCAGAAAAAAGGAAAAGTTATCCCCTAAGTGCCCCGGAGTTAAATTGGAAGTCATGATGACTTTCATCATGATTTGATTTAACCGCGGCAGGCTTTATTTGTATAGCAACCCGTGGAGGCTAACACAGGGATAGAAATAATTGTTTTAGTCAAGGCTCAGCGCTCTGTTAATCATCATACGTCTTCCTGATGGCGCTAAGAACCGAGCCGCGCTGACAGCACCGTATTGATCTCACCATCCGCGCTATTGATGTCCACCACCAACATCCTTAATCAGCCATTAGATGCCAGTCAGCAATTTGTTAATTAATTAATGAATTACTACTGAAAGGTCATATTAACTAAAGCACTTTTTTACTCTCCTGGAAAATAAAAAAATAAATTGTCAAAGGCACGCTGGATATCCGTCACAATTATGTGCAATGCTTGTCTACTTCAGCCTTTAAGTAGCTGTTACAAGAAATGAAGAGGGGACGCTTTGGACTGCCGTCAACTCACAGCCTGGCAGCTGAGGATCATCCAGCAAATCTCACTAGTCTCGTCAGCGTGCCATTCAAAGCGCCGGGTCTTATGATGCTTACATGTCGAATTCGGATGGGAAGAGGGAGGCTATTGAAACGTTCAGCGGAGGGATGAATTGAATGGAGTGCAGCTCGCGTGGGTAAATGATTAAAGATCGTGCTGAGTGTGTTGCGATGAAAGTCCTCAATTGCCTTTTGAATGAACTAGGCCGTGCGACTCAGCGCTTCCACAGGGAAGGACTGCAAGTGGTGTTTGAATGCAATCCTGCCAGTACTAGTTTAAGAGGGGCGGAGAAGAAGCATCGGTATTGCCCAGGGATGACAGTGCTCCATTAAAGTTATAATCCATTAAAAATGTATCTCTCAGGTCCCGGTGGGAAAGAAGTTAAGACGCAGTGTATATCCCCGTCTTTCCCAATTTGATTCCAGCGAAGCTCATCGTTTATCGTGTTTCTCTTCTCGTCTTCAGTGAGAATGCCGTCTCTCTGCCTCTGTCCAGTCGACATGCTCCTGAAACAAAATGTCCTCTCAGCATCTTACATAGGGAACCGGCCTGAAATACGTCGGCAGCATTACGAGATTTACTGTCGTCGCTTCTGGTTGTTGTTTTTTTGTTTTTGTTTTTGTCATAAAATAATTAATTCAATTTCTTCCATTCCTTTAGCATCAGGTGTGTCTGTATAATGAAAGATGTGTGAGAGAGGGAGCTACCTGTGAAATAATGTTTAAGCCGTATAAGTATACCCCCGGGCCAATATTTTATACATTTGAATGAAAACAGGATAAAACTCTTAGGCCAAGTCAGTGTGCCATGTTGAATTTGGCTCCCCCTTCACAGGCGCTGGGCGGACCCTCGACTGATGCCAAAGCTAGTGGGAAGAGGAGCCTTCCCTGGGGATTGCAGCAGTACCCTCATAAAGACGTGAAAAATAAAGTCCTTTAACCTTTTTCAAGTCTAAGGTTTTATGTATCAGGACATGATACGAATATACGAATATAAATTAATATTAAGTAGATTAATAGAAAATAATCTGTTCCTCACCGGGTCTAAAAATGGAAAATGGCGCGTCACTGTGTCGTTATTTATTTAAGAAAACTCAGCCAAAAATGCAAGCAGCTTGTAGAAGCTATTTTAGTGACAGTAGCTTGAAGTATTAAAGGCAGGGTAGGGGATCTTTTTCTGGAACATTTTTTTACATATTGCTTGAAATACTCTTCAAACCCCCATTGCAACAAATTAATTAAAAGTTTTGACACAAATATGAAAAGTTTTAGTGGCCTCTAGAATGTACAATCTAGGAAAAACAGTATCCAATCATTGTGAACGGACCGTTCACAATGATTGGATACTGATGCCGTCTATCAAACTGCAATCTGCTCCTCCCTCCCCCTCCCCCTCCTTCCCCCTGTGCGCGTACCCTGCTCCGTGAACGAAGCTTGGCAGGAAGCTAAACTAGAGCCAGCTTGGCTAGCACCTAGCATTATTAAACGTATAGTTAGCATAAACTAAATACTAAATACTAAATACGGCAACGATCAATGCTTGCTGTCAGAACAGCGCTCGTGCACCTTCGTGCTCGTGCGCGTTCATGTACTCTAGAGGCGTGCCTTTGTGGGGGAAAGTGAAGAAAAGGGTTGGGACTTTTTACCTGTGTATTTTCAAATTGCAGCTTCGCTGGACTCAAAATCCAGGATCTCCTACCCTACCTTTAAGTTTCCATATGACGTTATAAGTCTCCCACATTGTTGTGGAGGAATTTTGGCCGAGTCTTCTTTTACCTTCCGTCGGTTCATTGAGGTTTGCTCACATTGCTGAATACACAGCTCCCAACAGCGCTTTTCAATCGGGTTCAGGTCTGAACCATCTTAACACTTTTTCAGACATTTTGTTGTAGATTTGTTGCTGTGAGTGCTGTCAGACAGATATGCTGTTTAAAGCATGCTGCTGTGCAACATGACCAAACATCCTCCGTATCGGTCTCGTCTGTCCAAAGGACATTGTTCTGGAAGTTTTTTAGACTTTTTAAGTCTAAGTCTAAGCTGTGCTGCCGTGTGAGAAGAGCCTTTCTCCTGACAGACATTCCAAACAAGCCACACTTGTTCGGCCTTTTTCTGATTGTACTGTCGTCAACTTTAACATTTAACATGCTGACTGAGGCCCGTATAGTCTGAGATGTAGCTCTTGGTTTAGTTTTTTTTTTTTTTCAGTTTCTCTGAAGATTGCTCGGTCTGACCTTGGGGTGAACTTGCTGGGACGTCCGCTCCTGGAAAAATCACCTACGATCTTGAATCTTTTTACTTTGGGAATAATCGTCCTCATTGTAGAACGATGACCTCATACCCTTTTTCCTGATTGATGGGCAGCAACAGTTGCTCCTTCAAAATTGCTGCTGAGGTCTTTCTTCCTTGACAATTTCGTAAACACCCGTCTGAATGTTTCAGACCAGCAAAGTGATCCATTATCCGTGCAAATATAAAGGTGCCGGCCGACTGTACAGAGCAGTCAAATCCAGCTGTGTGCTGTCACAGGTTTTCGCAGAGAACTACGTCTCACTTTCCCTGCGTTTCATTGATTATTCCCTCCTTTGCTTCCCAGCCTTTGATCTTGTTCTTAAGTGAGAAGTGCTGACCAATCAGGACACGTCATGAGAGGGAGCGGGCCAGGAGATACACGGAGGATGTAGCCACAGATATCATCTATAACTCATTCTCCAGCTTTTAGCTTTTATGTTTTGGTGTGGTGCCCTCTTCTCGTCCTTTATATGGTTATTACATGGTTATTAAACGGTTATTACATGGTTCCTTTTTGCCGTGTACTGTTAAAATACACTGACTACCATAGAAGATGATTAATGTTGTGTTATAAACTGAATTTTTCTTGAACAAGTTCTGAAGCTTCACACTGAAGTCTATCTTATGTTACTTAGGTATTAATTTAATTAAACTCCTGTTTATTTTTGGTTTATTTTCAGGTAAATCTCCCTAAAATCTCCTTTTTCTGTCAGTCTGATTTTCTATGTGTGGTTTCCAGAACACGAGAGTAGCACTGGACCACTTGGAGTCAATTCCAGAGAAAAATATTCTGATTGAGAACTTCAAAGATTTGGAGGTGGGTGCGCGTAAAGTCGAGAATGTATTACTTTTTTCCTTTCTCACAGTGTTACGCTGCATGTTTCAAGCCTGTTCAGGCCTCCGCTCGGTCCTCCCTGTGCTTTGTTGCGATAATAGCCTCCGTGTGTTTGTTGTTTTGTTTTCTCAGGAATCGCAGCAGCAGAAGGAGATCGTAGAGCAGCGCTACACTAAGTACAGAGAGATTGTCGGGGACCTGCAGCACCAGCTGGACGAGTCCAAACGCAGAATCCAAGAGTACAGAGTACGTGACACGCACACGGTGTCAGTGCTGTGATGTCAATGAGCTTTGTAAAGCCAAACAACACCCCACGCTGATTCTGTTTCCATCACTAATTGTTCAAATGGCCGTCGTTTGGATAAGGAGGGTCTGACTTTGAGAGCCTTTTCTTTACGAGTGTTACTCGCCCACACAGATGCCAGCGTACGCTGCAGCTAATCTGCAACTTTCATGCAGTGTTAATGTGTCATCAGTGGTCAAAGTGAGCAACGGCACAAGCGTAGGCTCAAACGAAGCCTAAGTATTACCACTGTTAATTACTACCATCATGTTCTGTGTTATAAATCAGTCAAGGGAGCCATCTGAACATTATTGTTTGACAGCTGATTGCCATCAGCAGTTTGCAACCTCCCCTAAACAGCCATACAGCCTCTTTTTAAATGATTTTACTCGTCTCGATTAGCCTGTTGGCTCGCCAGACGACTCCAACGCTGAATGATAAGTGGCCATTACAGGAGCTTATTAGCTGTTGCAAGACAAGGAAAGTTTATTTGAATTGCACAATTCAACAACAAGGTGATTCAAAGTGCTTTACAGATACATTAAAACAGTAGAAATAAAAATCATGATTTAAATTTTAAACAAAAAAGAAAGAAATAAGAACAATAGATAAAATTTGTTAAAATGTGATTAAGTTTTGAAACTCAAGCTTCAGATTTTGGAGCTTTATTCAAATGCAGCTGAAAATAGGTGTGTCTTCAACCTGGACTTAAATACACTGAGTGTTTCAGCTGATCTGAGGCTTTCTGAGAGTTTGTTCCAGACATGTGGAGCATACAAGCTGAATGCAGCTTCTCCATGTCTGGTTCTGACTCTGGGAACTGATAAAAGACTGGATCCAGATGACCTGAGTTGTCTGGAAGGTTCAAACTGGGTCAGGAGGTCACTGATGTAATTTGGTCCTGGACCATTCAGAGCTTTATAGACCAGCATCAGAACTTTAAAGTCTATCCTCTGATGGACAGGCAGCCAGTGTAAAGACCTCAGAGCTGGGCTGATGTGGTCCACTTTTTTGGTCTTAGTAAGGACTCGAGCGGCAGAGTTCTGAATAAGCTGCAGTTGTCTAACTGACTTTTTAGGTAGACCTGTAAAGATGCTAATCAAGCCCACTAAAGATGAATGCATGGACTAGTTTTTCCAGGTCCTGCTGACACATCAGATCTTTTAACCTTGAAATACAGTGGAAACCGCTTATAGTGGTCACGGATTTAGTAATCAACCGCTTATATAGATCAAAAGGCTTGGGACAGAATCATTTCTATACAAATGCTGTTTAAATAATTTGTTTATAGTAATCAAGAAATCCGCTTATAATGTTAATTTTTGGCCATTTTATGAATGTAAACGTGCAAAAATAATTTAAAAACTACGTGTAGCTATTTTATTTTTTACTCCCTTGATTCCTTTCTGGACGTCTGCTTCTGCCCTATGCTTCTGCCTCGCTAGCTAACGTAACGAGTTGACACCGGGCAGCAAGCGCGCGAATCATGGCTGGAAAAAGGAAGTCATTTTCTCTGAATGAAAAACGTAGTTTCCTCGAGGCGTATGACAAATTACCAAAAACGAGCCAACGAGATGCTGCGGCGAAGCTTGGCATTCCTCCGGTGCTTTTCCCGGGCGGCGTCGTTTTCTTTCTCCGTCGTTAGCATTCATGACTGTCTCTCGTTGCTTAATTAGACTACACAAGGTAGCCTGAGGAATGCCAAGCTTCGCCGCAGCATCTCGGCTTGCTGCCCGGTGTCAACTCGTTATGTTAGCTAGCGAGGCAGAAGCATAGGGAAGAAGCAGACGTCCAGAAAGGAATCAAGGGAGTAAAAAATAAAAAAGCAAAAAAATCAAATAATACAAATTCGGTTTTAGTAATCAACCGCTTATAGTGTTCAAATTGGCTCTGGACCAACGTGATCACTATAAGCGGTTTCCACTGTATTCTTAAGGTGATAGTAGGCTGACATTGTTATTGCCTTAATGGGTTTTTCCAAATTTAGGTCTGAGTCCATAACTACACCCAGATTTCTGGCCTGGTTGGTAGTTTCTAGGTGTATAGATTGAAGCTCTGTGGTGACCTGTAATCATTTCTCTTTTATGTTTCTCTTTTTCTCTCAGTTTTGTTTTTGTTTAGCTGGAGAAAGTTGTGGCACATCCAGTAATCTCCTCAATGCATTTACCAAGAGCCTGTACAGGGCCGTGGTCTCCTGGTGACATTGTAATATATATCTGTGTGTCATCTGCATAGCTATGGTAGTTTATTTTGTTGTTGTTTTATAATCTGTGCCAGTGGGGGAGCATTTACGTGTTAAACAGAAGAGGTCCCAGGATGGAACCTTGGGGAACTCCACATGTGTTTGTTGTCTGCTCAGATGTAAAGTTACCTATTGACACAAAGTACTTCCTGTTCTCTAAGTATGTTTTGAACCAGTTTAGCACAGTTCCGTAAACTAGTACAGTTCTGCACACTCGAGGTCCGTTTTATAGAAAATGAGAAGAGGTAAGAACCTCTTTAAAGGTTTTTACTTTTGATTGCTCTGCAATGCTGGCAGTGGCGAACAGCTTCCGAAGGTGTTTTTTTTCAATTGAAACGGCTGTTTTTAAAACCTAAAAAACAGAATTCCTTCTTTGGGCGCTCCCTGTCCCTACAGTCAAAGGCCCTGGTTGCCCTGTTTCAGACGAGCAGATTCTGTTTGCCGTTCAGTTCTGGTCCACACATTTGTTTCTTTGTTGGCTTACCTCATACAGTGTGTTAAACCTGAACAAAACAGTGGAAACAACGGCAGCTCAAACTGAAGCCTTGGCACCAACTAAAGAGCCGGATCAACAAACTATTTCAGTAAAAACTTAAGTAGTCTTGGCTCTGTTTGTAGCCTCTGACAGAAGTCTTGCCCGACAGTTCTTTTCAGAGCAGTGCTGGAGATCTGTTGTCCAAACTGTTTGGATTCATTAAAAATCTCTCAATGAAAAGACGGCCACCTGTTTAATGATTGATTTTTTTTTAATTAATTCATTAATTTATTTGTCTTCCCAGGACGAGAAGTTTGACGCCACATCCAGGAGTTTGAGACTTGCTGCTCTTTCGTCCTCCATCAAAGGCCCCGGCACGTTCCTCAGCAGCACACAGATGTCCGACTCACTGTGTGAGTGTTCACTCTCTGTGCGTTTGATGCTTGTCAGACCTTTTTTTTTTTCCCAACATTTTCTTAAAGCAACATTTTCACTCATTCTTGGACCACTGTGAACCCTTTTTTTTGTAACGCCATCACAAAGGGGAAGAACGAAGCTTTGAAAAGAGACAGATCTTCACAGACACTGTACATTTCCCAGATGTTTGCTTGTAGCCTGCAACATGTCTATAAATATTTCAGCATCTGAAAGGTCTCTAGTTATGTAATGTCCTAGAAATATGATCTTATTTCACACCTTAAGGGACAGAGCCGGACTGAAAGAAAACTGAAAGTATCAATTTTCCGTCGCCCTTATTTTCTAATCATCATAACATTACTCTTTTTTGGATTAAATTTGATGTTGAAGCCCACACTGTGTTGTTAAATAATGCAATAATTGTCGGGTAAGCAGCGCTACTCTTACAGGAAATCGGTAAACCCTCAGCGTGCGTGAGACGTCTGATGAGAAAACTAGCAGTCGCACACCCTGTATGGCTTCTGTGCAGCTGCAGCGATGGTACAGAAGTTAGATAAGAAATGGGAGATCAAAAACCTCCCTGTTGAACACACAAAACAGAACTCCACACAGGCCGAAGCTGACATTTCACTGTGGTACAGATGTTGAGGTGCACGGTGTGCGTGGCTTTGTATCCGCTGACCTGCCAGAGCATATCTATGGCAGTGCAGATGCTGATATGCAATGCGATTTTCACACATCCATGTCATCTATGGCAGTGAGTGGCAAAAAAAAAAAAGAGCTGGTGTTTCTGTTTCTGTTCTCCTCTCTGCTACAGCTCCTCTGAAACTCCTGACCACTTCAGACCTGGAAGACTCCAAAGAGGGCCGACTCCTCCCGCATTAGTTCAGCTTTGAGCAAAAACCTTCATGTGGATCCCGACGAACCCAAACGCACCGCTTCTCCTCCCGCTCGGCGCTCATCCGTAACGAGCCGGCCTCCAGTATGAGGCCCTGCGCTCAACACCGATCCTACTCAATTACCTCAAGCAGGCAGTCGCTGATGGTGCTCGAGAGCACGAAGGGTAAGCCTGAGATTTCACGGCAAACTTTTAGAAACACTTTGGAAGAAGAGACGTGGCTCTTCACGCCTATTTATAAGCAAATGCACTGAATGTATTTAATGTATTTTAAGAGCATGAAACCAAAGTAGTTTCACTGTTTGGCGTCTTTCCATCGTTTCATTCGACCTGCTCTGCGGCTGCTTTACGTGTCTGTGATCATGCCAACATCTCTGTGCTAAAATGTATAGTTTATGAAGCCCGACCTAAACTCTGGTGCCTTTGGAACTGCCTGCAGTTGTTGTTTTTTTTAAAGATTTTATATCATGAAGGCTTCTCTCTGTTACCTTCTCTTTTAATGTATTGACCAACTTTCTGTTTTTTGGTGTAATGCAGTATGTATTTGTAAAAAAAGTAGGTGCAAATGTATATTTTTATGAAATTTGCTGGAAGATTTGCACTACAAATAAATCTGATTGCAGTTAAGGCTTGGTTGTATTTGCTTTTAGATGAAAGCCTTCAGGGGAAGTAACTAAAGCCAAGCAACTGTTTTCAGTATAAGCAGAGGTTGAACCCTCAAAGCAGACGAATAAGAGTGCAACTAAATGCTCCTACCAGAACAGGAGCAACATGTTGGGGTGTGTAACTGTTGCTAATCAGGAGCACATTTCTTTAGATTTAGAGCAGGGTTTCTTTTGTTTTCTGGTCAGATATTGTTCTGCTCTCTCAAAGCTGAACCTCGCACTCTAAAAGTTCCGAAAGAACGCGCCCGTAAGGAAGCTGTGACACGGCGCCGGCGTCATAGGCATGATCCCAGGCTTTTGTGTTTGTTTTTTTTCCTCTCGCAAACAATTCAAGAGCGAGAAGGAAAGGAGTGAAGGAGAAGGGGCTTAAACGGGAGAGAATGTAAAGGCAGCAGTGAGTCTGACGCAGTTTTCAGGCCAAGTCGAGCGTGCCTGCTGACCAGCGCTGCGCCTTTCTGAGTCAAAGAGTGTTTTTTTTTTTTTTCTTGCCTACAAGCAAGAAACCCTGCTCTCAAACCGATAAAAGAAATTAAAAAAAAGCTTTTGATTGAAAGATGGGAATGTGCTGCCATATAGACGCTGTGTAAAAAGGGGAATAAAACCAATGCTGTGATTTTAACTGTTGGCTACAGCTCGCAGAGTTTTATTTTGACCTGACAAGTCCTGGATTGATGTCGGTATGTAAGAGCCGATCAAAGCTCTGCTGCTTCCAATATGAATGGAAACGCCCATCTCATCATATTGTCATGAGCAACACGCGACACAAATAACTGAGGTTCAAATTAAAGCGTGCAGTGTTGACATTTTATTCACAATCTTCTATTCATCTCGCCCCACTTATTCAGTTAAACTCCCCAACAGGACGCTATGACTCCTCCGTAACCCATAGCAGTCAAATCCACAGATGTGGAGAGGCTCATCGTGGTCCCAGCTGCTTCACAATCGGCCACAAAGGTCATCACTGGTTGAAGCCAAAATATTCCAACCCTGAGCAAAAAGAAGAGATGGGATCCTCCACCGGCACACATGCATTGATGTTACTTTAGGATGTATTCAGGTCCATTTTCACCCGTCGGATAACATTACACTTTCACTCTGGGGCTCTTGAATGAGGTCGGACCGCTTGCATCCATGGAAAAGACGCCACCTAGATGGTATCTAATCTAAGATTAAGATTGCTTTATTGTCATGTAGTCACACAAAATGACTCATCCAGGTTGGCACCTGTTGAACACACACTCATAGAGACAGGTGCCACACACTGGAGCGGTGGGCAGCCAATCACAGCGACCCGGGGAGCCGTGCCTTGCTCAAGGGCACCTCAGTCGTGGCAGGGAGGTGGACCGCCACCCCTGCAGCTGTCAGTCCACCAATTTTGAGCGGTGAGAGTGGGGATCGAACCGCCAACCTTCCACTCTAACCACTGAGCGAGGCATCGTTCCAAATTGCCAATACAACAGTACCTTTAACCACACCCCAAACAATCCCAGATGCAGGTTCATGACACCCCAAACAATTCCAGGTGCAGGTTCATGACACCCCAAACAGGTTCATGACACCCCAAACAATTCCAGGTGCAGGTTCATGACACCCCAAACAGGTTCATGACACCCCAAACAATTCCAGGTACAGGTTCATGACACCCCAAACAATTCCAGGTGCAGGTTCATGACACCCCAAACAGTTCCAGGTGCAGGTTCATGACACCCCAAACAGTTCCAGGTGCAGGTTCATGACACCCCAAACAATCCCAGGTGCAGGTTCATGACACCCCAAACAATCCCAGATGCAGGTTCATGACACCCCAAACAATTCCAGGTGCAGGTTCATGACACCCCAAACAGGTTCATGACACCCCAAACAGTTCCAGGTGCAGGTTCATGACACCCTAAACAGTTCCAGGTGCAGGTTCATGACACCCCAAACAATTCCAGGTGCAGGTTCATGACACCCTAAACAGTTCCAGGTGCAGGTTCATGGCACCTTTTGCTCGTAACGTACTGGATGGTCATTCATTTTATTTGTGTTTTTTTTTTTTTTTTTTCCAAAAGCATTTGAAACATGGACAGAGTTTGGTGCAAAGTGGTTAGCCGGCACACATCCTTGTTCGCTCCTTTTATACCCAATCCTGACACCCTCCCCAACCACCAGTTAATCTGCTGGTTGGAGAATTTTCCGAGTTACTCGTTTAATCTTTAAACGTTCCCGTCGTTCTTTGACTCGCTCCTAATGTATGGTGGAATATATGTCATGTTGTCCCCTATGGTGGCTGCTTTCGCTGGGGTTCAGTGTTTAACACAGATCTCACAGATTCGGGTTTCAATCGTCAGAAATTTGTTTTCTCATAAAGTTTGGAATCTGCGCTCAGACTCGGATTAGAAGATTTAACTTAGATTTTCCCACAATCTAATCATTCATAAATGCATTTATATTTTCATGATGGCTTTAAAAAAAATTGTATTCGTTAGGCTTGATCCCCTCAGAAAGTCGCAAACAACACCGTCTCCTTAATGTGCTTCTTTGCCCCGCATCTGCTTATCTGGGCTACATTAGGCTGCAGAACACATGCAAACTCAAAGATCAGTCCTGCTGCTCCCAGCAGACCCCTTCCTCCATTTACATTCTGCTCCACCATTAGTCCAACTTTACTCCACTTTGTCAGGGTGAGACGCTAATGAATAAACTCTGTGCTTTCCTCCTGGTTCCTGTTTGTGTGGAGAGAAAAACGGCGGCAATAGAGGCGAGTTGCATTTGTAGCATTTGCACGTGCATGAAACGCACATCTGCCCGAGCTCATTGAAATAAATTGCCACACGGCAGTGAGAGCTATTTGGCGTGGCTTCGCCCAGACTTATTCATGAGCACACACACAAGTCATGCGGGCATGCGGAGGGGCTGAGAATTCAGGCCATTAGCAGGACGGCGTACATCCGCCTGCCCTGAAACATTCCAACACATCAAACATTTGCATCCCTTTCTGCGACTGATGTGAGATTTCAGAAGACCGCTGACCTTCTGTGCGTCCTGCGCCCTGCAGCTCAACACTCCACCTTCAGGTCCCTTGGGTGCATTGCAGCAGTCGCTAATTAGGAGACCCCCCCCCCCCCCCCGTTGATATCAGTTTTGACCCCCCCCAATCTGTTCGTACACATGCTGCGTGACATGATGATTTGCATACACAAAGCTGGCGTTACACTTAACCGAAAGGGTCACTCTGAGTCTGCCATCTGTTGAGAAAAATCCACTTCATCCCTAGAGAAATGGGAATGGATGCGTTTGAAGTCTTATTATTTTTGTGTGTTTCTCAGTTTACCTTTTAGTGGTTACAGTCGCTTTCCTGTTTTTTTTGTTTTTCAATATTGGGTAAGTGTAACCAAACATATTCATGGCTCGAAATCAAAAGGAGTAAGGACACCTTCTGCCCAGATGAAAACGCTTAACAGACCCAGAGCTGGAGCAGTTGTGTGCTGTGCATCATCTTACTTCTGCATTGTTGTGCGTACATTTACTTCCAGCTGGGATGCGTAGTTTTCTGAGGAGCAATCGCAAGAACCCCAGCTGAGAATCCTGCATTTTGTGCTCCAAGGGTTTTTATTGAAGTTAAAGGGATAGTTCGCCTCTTTTGACATGAAGCTGTATGACATCCCATATTAGCAACATCATTTATGAACATTGACTTACCCCCTGCTGCGTCCTGTGAGCCGAGTTCCAGCCTCGCGTTGACGAAGGTAGTCTGGCTAGTTGGCTGGGGCTTAAAAAACGCTTTATTTTTTAAGCCCCAGCCAACTAGCCGGACTACCTTCATCAACGCCAAAACGAGGCTGGAACTCGGCTCACAGGACGCAGCAGGAGGTAAGTCAATGTTCATAAATGATGTTGCTAATATGGGATGTCATACAGCTTCATGTCAAAAGAGGCAAACTATCCCTTTAAGACCCAAAAAAGACTTAACTTCAAAAGTAAAGATGGCGTATGCTCGGTGAAGCTTTCCTATATCCTGTTACCGCATTATGGTATGTGGTCCTTAAAGCTGCAGTCTGCAACTCTTTTTCAAGCATAATGCCTGGAACTGTCCGGGGATTCTGAAAGTAGTACATTAAATACCCCAATACAAAAAAAAAATGAGTTCTCTAGGTCCCCTATATGTCCCGCTAGGTCCCTCCAAAGCCAGCAGGTTTGTTTACAAAATTGCAGACCGGACCGGTAAAAGGTAACCAATCAGGTTTACGAGCTGGGCTCTGCTGCCTGTCAATCACCGATTGTGCACGCGCGATACAAGGTAGGCTCGTCCCCACGCTTATTTATCTAGACTATTGAACTTCATTACGGGCTAGTCTACTTACTGTGTCTTCCATGATCGCAAATGAAAGGTGAGTTGATGAATGAAGAGTCCTGTACGCGCATCTGGCGTGCACGTAGACGTGCACGAGTTCTCATGTGTTTTGATGGGCGGGACAGTAAGTTGAATAACTTTTTATTTTTCGGTTAAAAAATAAGCATTTCTTGCATTTTGCGACTACGGAGGTCACCGTTTTCAACTTCAAACGTTCTGATAGATCATGTAAACTCTTAAAATGCCAAAAAGTAGGACTTTACGTATGACAACAACAAATCCTGCAGACTGCAGCTTTAAGTTCGTGGTGGTGCATGCTCATTAAGGGCTTTACATGTTAAGAGAAAGATTTTAAATCCTCTGCAATGGATCCAATGACAATGGGCCAATATCGGAGAAAGTCTGATTTCTCACCAGCACTCTTTAGTTTTTTTTCTCTCCGGTGTTGCAGTTTGGATTTACATTATGTTCTAATGACCCTCCCCTTCTAAAATATGTTGTAAAAAACCCACATGTACCACATATTCAGGATGATATTCCCAAGTTTAAGGCAGGCTGAATGTTAGCCCACTGTTGGCCCTTCAGTGATGGGGTGTTCACCGGCGCTGCTTTGCTGCTCTCAGCCTCTGCAGTCATCACCTAAGCTGATTCCCATTAGAACAAACCTGTTTGGCTTGCTTTACAAACCCATTCAATCAAGCGGCCACGCTCTGCTTTTTCATTGAAGCCCAAAGGCTGACGGTGTATCCAGCTGCGCTCCCACTTTAAGTAAATGGGTTACTGCAGCTGAGAGTCCACATCAAGCTCATTTTCTCCCCGGGCTTAAAGAGAATGTTTTTTTGTCTGTGTGTGTGTGTGTGTTTGTTGTTCGACTATTAGTATTTATAACCCGTGTTGAAATAAGATGGAGTGCTGTGACCTGTGTTTGCACATTGAATATGCAGCAGTCACGGGAGAGTGGAGCGATTTCAATGTTTGATGGCAGACAGGTGGAGGAGCAGCCAGTTGCGATGCCAGAGTGACCTCTCCTGGCTCTGTGAGCGGGAGGCTCATCACGTCCTTTATGCTGCCATCAAATGTCATTACTCGGGAGGACCTGCGCTAAATCACGTGGAGACAGCCTCACAGCAACCGGTGAGGCCGCTGTTACGACAAGGCTGCGGCGCGACTGGAGTGACATTAACGGCCTCAAATTCAGCATCATGAGATCATCACTGATCGCATGATGCTGGTGAAGAAAGGCTTCGTCTGGAGAGGGGAGGGGAGAAATGACATTAAAACTAAAGCGCCGCATTTCAGTCATTACTGAGGAGATTTATACTAATCGTAGTTAAGTTGTGATTATGTCAGACAATGGCGACATGAGACCGAGAGATCAAAACTTCTGCTCTGTCAAATTCCACCAGTTCCTGTTGAACTAAGGTTCAAACGAATGAACAAATGATGTATTTATGTTTGCGTTGCACTGTTCATCACTTTTTTTTGGAACTTTTACTTTCATTCCACAGTAACTAGTGTATGCAGCATTTGTTTTCATTGGAAGGCTTCTTTTTTATCTTAAGGTTGCCTTTTAGATTTCAGTATGGCCACATTGGATTTTGGTAAGGGATCGGCATCTTGTAGATGACGCAGGTCACTACTGTATCAGCTTGGCATGTTTTTTCCTGGGGTTTTGTTTGTCATGCATCCACTGCCTGTTCTGGCTTTATTATAAACGGGTTGGGGCGTATCCCAGCTGACATGGTGGCAAAAAGGCTTTTACACCTTTAACAAGTTGCCCGTCCATCACAGAGGAAGACATTCATGAATCTATGACCAGTTAGCCTAACATCGATGTCGTCGGACTGTTGCTGCCTTTAAAGATCCACAATTATTTATTCTCAAGCATGATGAGAATGCCTGCGCCATTTAGAGTATAAAGGAGCCCCATCTTCAGACGCCATCCAGTCAGCTGCCACCATCAGTTTGCATATTTCCCCGCTGGCTTTGCTGCATTCACTTTCCCAGCAGCTAAGATAGTTTGAAGTTCATTCCCCTCGTCTCATTCTCAGACCCCATTGCTTCTCGCCTCCCATCTGGTCTGAACAGGCGAGGATGGGGCCGTGCGGGTGGGGGTGGGGGCCCTGGGGAGCAGAGCTGACGCTGAGATACTTATTGCTTCATTGGGATTCTCACTGGATCCAATCACACTGTCAAGCTTGGGTAGGAGGCTTGTCTCCCAAGGTAGCAGATGCATCACACAAGCACACAGAGCTTTGAACATCACTCACCGGCTGGCAGACAGAGACGCAGACTCGCAGTGTAAATGTGCAGCCAGCGGACTCGCGCAGCCTCTGCTGGCATCGCGCGCTCTGTCAGCATCCGCCTGTCCACGCTTCTGACGGCGGAGCCAAAGCGAAGCCGTGTTTTGGTATTTGGCTCAGGATCACTCCTGGGTTCCGCTGCCCAGTGAGGAAACTAATCTGCTCAGACACTTCTCACATTTTCTTCCAGTTTAGAGATGTAAGAACTACAAACATACTACCTAATTCAAGGGCTGAACCAGTGTGGTCTCACAGCAGGATTTAAATGAAATATTTAGACATTTTATTGCTTGTGGCCTGTTGCAAAGACGTATGATTGAATTCCTTTTCTTGAGTCGCATTTATATGAAATGCAAAAGATAACACGTTTTACAGACAGAACAGTATTTTTGCAACAAGACAGCATCTATTAGCTGAAAACTATATTGCTCTGCTGCCTACTATTGCATATCTCAGAGTTTCACTGAACTGAACAAGTGAAGACCTAAACAACTATTGGATAGGTGAACAGTATCTGAAAGTGTTGTTCTTTAAGAAAGACCTCCTACAGAACCAGAGAGATGCATCTGGACCTTCGGTTGATCCATCGACTGTTGGCTCAAGCCAGTTTAGAACTTCTGCACAGTCGTGTATGTTTGCGTGGCCACGAGCTCCTCCGGCTCCTCCGGCTCCTCCGGCTCCTCCGGCTCCTCCGGCTCCTCCGGCTCCTCCGGCTCCTCCGGCTCCTCCGGCTCCTCCGGCTCCTCCGGCTCCTCCGGCTCCGGACATCCTGAGCTGCCAGACCCGGTCCCTAGATGGCGCTGTGTCCACTAAGCGAGAGAGCTGCCCTGCTGTTTATCATGCAGCTTTGACGGCCTTTAAAAGCTTTTGTATTTGGAATGGAAGATTTAGAGCCCAGATTAGCGCATTCATATCTTGGCAGTTAATTACGCCGAGCCGCTAACTAAAAGCTTTGACTGCGGAGTGATGGAGTGGAAGAATAGGAGGTGTGCCCCTAGCAGTTCAACACAAAAGTGAATTAGGTGTGTGTGTGTGTGTGTGTGTGTGTGTGTATATAGCCTCTATATATATATATATATAGCCTATATATAAACCCACACCTGACTATTCTGCAAATGTGTCATCATGTGCCCCTACTGAGACACGTGAATGCTTAACCCACACAGACCGTTTTCTTTCCCAGCAAACTTTGATTTAGCTTATTCATGCCTAATGTGTTTATATCTCACTGCACACAGACGCAGAGACACACACACTCCTCTTTTTAAGGAAGGGTGTGTGTGTGTGTGTGTGTGTGTGTGTGTGTGTGTGTGTGCCCTTCATAACGCTGGTGTTGAGGTCAGCGGGCTCATATTGCACCTGTCAGGACTGATCACCGTCGCCTTCACAGGCGCTTTGCTTCACTCCGTGGAGGATACAGCATCTATCCTGAATCTTTACTGGGAGACAGAAAAAAAACTGCATCGCTACCATACGCAAGAGGTCTATAAAAATGTTCCAGCTGCAGACGTTTTTCCGTTTTTTTTTCCAGCATCCTGCCTCGGTGCAGGGAGCAACAGAAACAGATTCCATCTGTAATCAGTGGCAGAGCTGATGTATCACTCTCATAAAGCCGCTGTTTATGTGAAAGGGAAAACATGCCGTAAAGTGTTTAAGTGGAATTAACCAGTTCATTAGTTGAAGTGAAATTTCATGACGGGTCAGCTGTCAGCCTCTAAATGCACAAAGCATGGAGCTGTGCTGTTCCCCCGCTGCTGTTCCAGGGAGCCTATGGGCCCACAGGGAACAGGCAGAGCTAATGCTGTCAAACGCACACGGAAAGCCATTTGGAACAACCATTAGCAAATGTAAATTGTTTTTCTGTCAATTAAGTTATGAATTATCCAGCTGACATCGGCGCGCCTGATGGAATCTGCATCTACTAATTTGACTAAAAGGAAAAGTAGTCTCTGCACATAAAATCCAATCAATAAACTTTGTCAGCCAACAACTGTGTAAGCAAATGGATTGTTAATATCAAATGGATACGTTTCCTCTGCTGGCACCCTGCTGGTGTAAATCTGAAAGTGACTAATGGTTGAGAAAATAGCAGCAACTCACTGATTCAGGGTTTCGTGCCCGTGGGCGTTGTCGGCACTAAAGGCTCGACTCCCCTTTTTCAGCGGCACACGCTTTTTTTTTCATTTGGGATCATGAAATAAATCGCACTTTATTTATTTTCTATTGGAGAAAAAAAGGGTTTTGCTAAACCAGAATGCCCTTTATTTACCGAGTTTCTTTCAGCTGTGATTTATGCTCCAATTACCTTCACTGGGGCTTGTTTTTGTTTCTCGGTTCCCTTCATGTTAGAGTTTAAGTAGCCTGCTAACTGCTTGTTTGAGGTGGCTGATGGAGCTTAACTTTTCTTTTCCTTTTTCTGGCATGATATGTAAATACGTAGAAGACAGTTATGTAGACGGTTCCTTATTTACAAATAAGCTCCCAATTAGACAGAGATGCATGTTCCAAAGTAATGTTGTACACGAAGTCTGTTGCAAATGCTCTTTTACACAAGTCCTCTCCGACTGAGGTAAAGCTGGAGCAATTCAACCACTACTGCATGTGATGCTACAGCCACAAGCAGAAGATCAAATGAGTATTTATTGATTTAAAAATAATAAATAAATAAAATCTCCTTGTGGAGCAGCTAATCAGATACGAAGCACCTTCCCTGGAGCCCTAAAGTTTCTGAAATGAAAATGCATTATACCTTGATTCAATTAACACAGTAAGCTAACTATCAACATTTGCTCAAAACTGAGTAAGGTTAAAATACCATGAAAAGTTCCATAGAAATTAGCATGCCGTACTGATGAGCAGAAAAGTACTAAATACAATGCTAAATCATAGTTACTGCCCTCAGTTTGGTAGAAAGTGAGCTAGCGACATAGCTTAAGCAAGTGAAAGTTAGCTGGGAGCAACAGAACGTCTGTTTTTCATTTTCTGGCTGCTGCTTTGATATTTTGTTGTGTAGACTTGAAATCATAAACCTGTATTAGCTGACTTTTATAACACTTGGGCAGCAGAAACAAGCTGTCGAGGTGATGCGCCAATGCGCTATTCTCAACAGTTGCTAACTTTGTCTGTCGTGTGGTGCTTGATGGGTTGTGTGTGGTGAGTTTGTTGTAACTTGACACGTAAAATAGTGTTTTTACACCAAAAGTAGCGTGTTTAAAACGAGATTTTAAAATGAGGTAGATCCGCTAAGACAAGCTGATTTAAAAGAAATTTCCAAACTGCCAGTGTTAGCATGTTAATTTAGCATGTTCTTTGGTCTGAGGTTGACCAGTGTATTCAAAAAACAACAACAACAACAACATGAAGGTATGGCATCACACTGTGTCCAGTTTCTGATGAGCGAAACTTTCTGGGATTATTCAGGGGGCTCATTATTTTTGACCGTACCATCAGACATCAGACTCACACAGTGACAAACGATAGTTAGTTTGTCACTGTGTGACTTTACATGGAGAAAAATGTGCACTTCTTTGAGGAAAAAAGGGAGAGCTGTGCCCACTCTTTTAGCCCAGACTGCAGCACCCTAACTGAACTTTTGCTCGGACACCCACGTGTTGTTTTCCGTTTGAAGCGAGGGCCAATAAATACCCACGTCTCGTTTGTTGTGGGACTGAATGCCAATGAAACATTTTCCCCTTTCCCCAAAGAGCCAAATTTAGGTGAAAACCAGCTCTATGCTATAGGAGCAGTGAGAGTCCACAGCACAGAGCTGAAGGATGACCATATCGTGTACTTTGACTTTCTTTTCTCGGTGTTCGGGAAAGAGGAGGGCAACTGCTGATCTGATGAAGAATCTGTCTTACTGCCCTTTGCATTTCGAAGCATTACATGCAGTTAAATAGACTGAATGTCTGCCTGTTCAAATGAATATCGCATCCTTACACCTAAACATTCTACGGTCTAAACTCAAGCACAGCAAATTTCCGCACATTCCTGGCAAAGAAAATCTAATTTCTTTGGATCAGAAGGGCGAAAAGATACCCACGGCTGAACAAAAACTCTGCTGGCCCTCTTGCTCCATTGCCTGTGGCAGGATGAATGAGTTAATATGTAGTTATTGTATGAGCTGGATATACTCACACACGGCGCTCTGATATCCTACATCAATGGGCTATTGCAAGTTAATGACCGGCTGTGTGAAGGCCCATTTGCACGAAATATGGACAGTGTAAAAACGAGCTGGGAGAGCAGGTGCTGTTGCCATTGAGTAGCTCATAACTGGGCCATATGGCTTTGGAAAATCTCATTTGGCTGTTCACACTCACAAAGACCACACTCATACTGCAACCCAAAGCCATTCCGCCAATGTTGTGAAGACTCTGGACCCCCTAATAACTGTTTTCTCTCTATGTCCCTGGTTCTCTTGTTGCATCAATGAGCACTGCATGCATTTGCATGATCGTCTGCAGGTAAATGATGGCGTTGAGTTGCTGTGCTCTGGAGTTCATTTGAATAGAAATGATACCACTTTTAGGTATAAAAGGAAAGCAGTGGCAAATGGATGAGAAACTGTGCTTTAGTTTGGGTGGTATCTGTCTCCTGCTCGTAGCGCAACATGGAAGAATGAGTGACAGCCCACCTGCAGTCTAACACCCAAAAAGTTTGGGAACAACATTTTCTTTTTATTTCTGGGAACTGTTTGGAGTCGAGGGAGCATAAGACAATGATCAACTGGTTGGGGGGGGGGGGGGAAAACAAAAACAAGTACCAACACAAAAAAAAAAATCAAAGTGGACATTCACACCATCTGACTGATTTGCATGAAAATGAATGAGAACTAATAATCTTAGCAGTAAATAAAGACATAAAAAAACAACAACAACCACAAATCTCCAAAACATGATGCCATATAAATGAGACATGAAATAAGCAATACAATAACCAAAAAAAAAGTAGAATGACAAGCTAAGCAGACAAGACGTTACGGTAAAAAAGAGCACATGAATAAATAAAACCAAGAAGAAAAGATCAGTAAGGTGCTCGCACAAATCTTCAAATCCACCATAAATCTGTCTTTATTCTCTTGTTCTATTTTTTTTTTTTCAATTCCAATAAAAAAATAAATGACATGATGAAAGTAATTCCAGACGAAGGAGGATTCCCCTCACACAAGGTCGGAGGGAGGTGTTTCTAGTTTGACTAACAGCTTTCGATGGTCAAGTATTCATGCGACTGCAGAGAAACGCCGTCCAGAGACACCAGACTTCTAATCGAACAACACTTAACCCCCCCTGCCTAGACAAAGGTTGCTGTGAACATCGCTTCTCGTCTCCTTGGCAAAAGAATACAAAAAAATAAATAAAATAAAAATCACGTTGCTACAGCAGAAAGGTCAAATCGGATGAACTGCCGACACACAAAGAAGATGAAAAAAGAAAAGCTAACTTAACAGAAACTTGAATTGTCTGTACAATATTGACCGCAAAGCACAACGGCTGGATGTAATAAAATATGTAAACATATTTGCTGCTTTTGACACAGTCGTCTGTGATAACAGATAGAAATCACACCTGTTCACACTGCACTAAGTCTGTAGCCTGGATTTCTTGCTTTCCTCTTTCTTTCTTTGTTTTTTTTTTTTTTTTTTTAAAGATTATGATGGTTACATCATTGCCAGACACAATTCATGACGACCCCATTTTGCCACAGAATATCATTAAATGCAAAGAAAACTCGACCAATAACTGAGAGAAAAAGAAAAATGCTTTTGGATTTCAAACTGATTTAAAAAAAAAAAAGAAAAAGACAATGTATTGTACTTTTTGCCTGCAAACGCTGAATGCTGTTAGCAATTTGGATGCCTTGTACAGAAGTCCAATTTTTGAGACGTGAAGGAGGGAGAGCAAAAACACTGAGAAACACGACTGTATCACCTCCTGCTGAGCACTGCCAAGTCGACTTTGACGGCCCACCGTCCTTCAAACACAGATGTTAATTCAATAGATTCAATAAATAAATAAATAACTCAAAAAATGAATTTAAAAAAAAAACAACAAGATATAGAAATAAAAAGACAGCTTTAAGTACACATATACTTTACCTCATGTCGCGTCCATGAAAGCTACATTTAATCAAACCTTTAGGTATAGCCAAAAACGTGTTTTTAACTTCCAACTTTTCCGGACAATCGTAGTTTCTCGGATCCCTCACTTACACAGATGCCAGCACCACGTCACATACACCTCACATGCATGCTCAGAATGGCCGAAATGACAGTGATCGTATTATACAGGGTTACAATGGACAAGGTCATTAGAACTCCAAGGATCACACACCTCTTCACAGTCACTTGGGGTCGTGTGGGTGTTAGAGTGATGTTATTCACACTGCCAAATGTCTCCAGCTGGCACTCCTTAAAAAAGTCCACGCCGAGTCCCGATAAGGTAGTATCGCATTGTCTCTTGGTGATGCTTACGATAGTGAGTTTGCTTCCAGAAGCCAGAGTCTATTTGGAAATGTTTCAGTGACTCAGTGAGTCTTGAGTTCTCAAGAGATGTCGTCCATTTTTAAATCACAGTTGCCAATATGGTACTGTCAAAATGTTTATAACTTTGTTCCAAACTGTTTATTTTTTACGTGTTGGGAAATGACTTGATTTCTATACATAATACTCCTTGTCCTTATCTTTTGGTCTCTTGCTACTGGCACTGCCTTTTGCGCTGCCGCTGGGTGTTTTATCCTTCACCACAGCGCCATTGGTTTGCGCCGAGTTGCTGATGTAGTTGCGCGTTTCGTCCACCTGGTAGGAACCCTCGTCCCTGTTCCTGTACTTGTACATGGCATAAAGGAGGATGAGGATGCAGAGGGCGGCGGCTGAGACTATGCCCACCACCATGCCCGTGGTACTGCTGGATTCCCGGATCACTTCTGAGGCCCCCGGGGGCACTCGCCGCACCACGCCGGGCACCGTGGGCAAGGCGGCAGGCACCGTGCGCAGCATGGGCGAGGTGATGAAGGGGCCCCGCGGCTTGGTACCATCCAGATCAAAGGTTGTGGGCAGGGGCAGCAGGACTATGTCCGGCTGTGGGGGTTTTACCTCGCGGTTGTTCATTTTCCCTGCAGGCAGCTTGGGTGGCGTGTCCGAAGGGACCGCCGCCGGCGGTGTGCCCCTGATGTCAGGCAGAGGCGAGGTGGGTGTAGTCCTACCTGCCTCTGAGGCTTTGCTAGGCCTCAAGTCCTTGGCCTCCCACTTGGGCGCGAGGGCTTTGTAGCCACCTTCATAGGCCGATGTGGTCAAGATCTTATCTGTTACCAGGGAGAAGGTGGTGTAAAAATCTTCATCGTCAGTCGGGGGCAGGCTAGAGTCGAAAGCTTCGCCAGAGCCAAACCCCGAAATCACCATGCCATCATCATCATCATCATCACCATCATCACCACCATCACCACCATCACAATCATCGCTGCCTCGGTCCGACAAGCAAGGTACCCCCGCCTCAGTGGCCATGGCCAAGGATTCTTTGGTGGTCTCAATAATGGTGAGGACGGGGTGGAGGGTTGGGGGGAGGGGGATGAAGGGTGAACGGGTGGATACAGAAGGGATGTCTATGGGGTCCTCGACTAGCACGGGGATGACTAGCTCCCCTCCTGCCAAGTGAAACAAACAGAAACAAAAGTCAGAGGGCGGAAAATCTTCCGCGGACAAAAAGCAAAAAAGCAGTCCGACACCAAAAAGAATGTAAAAAGCACGTAAAAAGCAAAGCTCAACAAAGGGTGGAAATAAACTGAAGATAAAGAACGAAAGAAAGAACAAAAGGTACTGTACCAGTGCAAAAACAATGAAACTCAGAACCAAACAAGACCCAAACTGAAAGAAAACAACAGCCATAAATAAAGTATACATTGCATCAAAAGGCTTTGAGGGATGCACAAGGGTGAGCCACATTAAACTGACTCGGCATACTAACATATCCTACACGTTCTCAGAGAGCAGAATCGCCTCCATATTTAATGCGCCGCACACTGATGTGTATGCGCTGCATGTTCAGTCACTTTTTACTTTGTGTGGGCCCCATATTTAGCTTCGTCTACATATTCTGCACGTGTCTCCTCCTCGGTGACGTTTCTTTAGTCTTCCAGAGAAAATCCTTTTTTCGGTCTGTTCAAAAACCACGAGCAGCCAAAGATGCGCTCTGTGGAATGCGAGGACGCCGAGGGCCTTAACATTTTGTTTGTAGTTTAAGTGAAAAGCAGTGGGCCTTGAAAGCAGGTTAACTAAGTCTGAAATGAGAAACCATCTCAGGGAGCGTTTTCACCCCTCTGACCTACATGGGCCGACGAAATACCAACAGCTGCTGTGTCACAAAAGGAAAAAAATAAAAAATGACAGACTGGAAGTGCTCCAGAGTCCAAAAAAAAAGTGCCTCTTTAAAACCCGATTGGCTCTTAAGGTCTATCCGCGTCACGCTGATGAACGATAAGAAGAAGTAACACCTTAAAAGCTGTCCCAATTCTTTTTTTTCTTCAGTGTTAGTGGGCTCCCCTATTTGCCCCGGCCTCTTGCCTTTTGACCCTAACATTTACCACAGTGGCACAAAGTCACCGGGCAGTTCAGCGACACCTGAATGTTTGCTTGCCTCGTTACGGCTTTTCATTTTGGAGTCAGAGCAAAAAGAAAGGGAGGCCGCGTCGGCCGATTTCTTTGTGCATTTTAGCTTTTTCCGGGTCAAACCTGCGGCGGGACAACTACAAAGAGTCTGAAACACTCAGATGTCGCCTGAAGCTGCTTATCCTCTTGCCAAAGTGGCTTGTTTTGCACATTGCAAAGGCTCACAAACAGGGCACTATAAAAGATGCAAACCCTTTTGGAACAATAAAAGAAAGGAACACAACATAAACCAAGGAACCGAATGGGAAAAGAAAAGAAAAAAGAAAAGAAAAGATAATTAAGGCATTGCAAAAAAGACTTCAGAGTTAGAGCAAACATCGGAGTAAAACATTCACAAAGTAAAGCCACAGATAGAGTTATCCGGTAAAAAAGGATTAGTAGTAAGTAGGTAGAAAGACGGGTGAAAGCAAAGTCAGCTTGGAAAATCATAAAAGCCTACAAAAAGAAAAAGAAAAGAACAGTTTTCAAAGGAAGAAGGCATACCGTCAGTTTTGTCAACTTACATCAACAAATTGCCCGCATGATTTTGGCAGGAAGGAAAAAAAAATAAAATTTTTTAACAAAAGAAAGTTGTGGAAGAATGCCTTTGGACAAGTTAGGTTAGATTCTTCTTTAACAGTTTCTGATTAAGTAGTATATATTTCTCTTTTTTTTTTTAGACAGGATGGCACAGGGAGGCAACAACACATACATCCACACATCATGACATGAAAATAATCTTCACCATTCTGTTCAGGATTTCTTTTTTTTTTTTTCCTTTTTTCTTTTGTAAGTAACTTTGTTTTCTATATATATAAAAAAAAAGAGAGAGAGAACAGCATATCTATGACTCTTGCTTCGATTGATCAATCTCCATAAATATCTACAGCCAGATCGGTTGACTTTTTCGTCTTTTTTCTTCTTTTTTTTGTCTTCCCCTAAAACTTTGAACTTGTTCATCGGTAATGAACAAAACAATGGATGGCTGTACATATCTTAAAGTCTCTATGTAAAGGATTTGGGAGGAGGGAGCGTGAGACGGGGTGGGGGACCTATGAACATACTAGGAAGGAAATGACATAGATGGGGGTGAACGTGTACATCAGTTGCCATGTCCATGTAAAGGCGGCACGAAGCGGTCGGGCGGCATTAGAGCTTTTGGCTGTAAGGAAGGGATGGGGATATACAAACAATGAGCATATACATGCCCATCTACAGAAGAGAACAGCACTCTCAACACTGACATGTTTTACAAACCCTAAGCTGCAACTTCTTTGCCATGCAGAAAAAAATTAAGACTCATTCATTGATTCGATCCAAATTTCAATCAGAGATGGCTCTTGGAGAACAGGTGAATGTTAAGAGATCAGCATCAAGACAGTTTGGAACAGCTTCCACCATAGTGGGGAGGGTCTACTTTGGAGGAGTCTTCTCTTTTTTCTCTATGAGAGTGTCGATTTGAGCGCAGCTGCGTTCAGGTTGGACAACCAGGTTTTTTTTTTATTTATTTTTTTTAAATCTACTGTTTATTGAAATGAAAAATGAGCTCATAGAGAAAAGAGGGAAGTTTCGTTCTAATTTGGAGGGGGGAGAGGGGGAAAGAAATCATTAAAACATTGGCAATAGTGATTCTTAGCAAATTAGCAGAGAGTTAAAATTTGAACATTTTCAGAAAATTAAACAGAGGCTCACATATATGTGTGCTAACATATATGTCCGAAAAAATAAAAACAAAATCAGAAAGGAAAAACAGAAAAGAAAAAACAGATTAGCAAGCAAGAAAGAAAGGCATTAAATCTCTCACACTATCAAAGATGAACAACCAGAAAGCACACACTGAGGCAGACAAAGAGAGGGGGGGGACAGTTTATAGGCAAAGTGTCACCACCTTCGTATAACTAATAATAACCTCTTTATTATTAGTTACTCCAATACATTTCTCTTGTTAGTATTTGTTAAACACGGGACAGGGCGTGCAATCTGGATGTACGTCAGAGAAAGAGAGGAAAAAAATCAGACACGTTTCTTTTTTCTTTTTCTTTTTTTCCCCCTTGGGATTTTAGTTCCACTCTTGGGTCAAGCATGCTTTAGTAAGTTGCATTTAGGGAGAGTAAGATACAATTACAATACAGCAAGCCATGGGAGAGGTGAGGGAGGGGGCTTTAAGAAGGGGGTCTGTGGTCAGTAAAGGGCACCAGCACCAAGGGCTGCGGGATATTTTCTCAAGCAAACCATTCATCAGCTTTCAACCGGGTGAGAAGGTGCACTGCGGGTGATGTATAACCAACATTAAGTGGCATTTAGGCCCACTGCATTCACTAATTAATCAAGAGGTGGAGCAGAGGGATAATCAATGAGCTCCTTTTTATGAAATGGTTAGAAGCCTTGTGTGCATAACCAGCAGCCTTTGTTTGGCGGATAAACGTCTGGAGTTCCACAAGAGGGCGCAGGTTGGTGGCTTTATTTCTGCCTCTGGTGAATTTAAAGAGATGAGTACATTTATCTTCAGGTATCAGGTGTGGTTACAGAACCCCCATTTCATTTAGCGAGCTGGATCTGTGAGCCCTGTTCTGTTGAGCTAAGATGGCACGTGTCACGCTTTGCTGACGTCTTAAACGTGAGTCCCCTGGCTGCCCACACAGCGTGGCGTCCTCTCGTCAACTAGCAGCTACTGCTCATGTTGCTGGGATAATATTCCAATAACAGAACCTGCCCTTGTAAATAAAAAAATAAAAAAAACAGCAGCACGGAGTAACTGATTTCATCTCAGGTTTTTATTTGTCCAACTCCCCAAAGCTAACAGTCGTCTCTGCCTTGTTTGCACCCTTTCATTCCTTACTTGGCAAACAGGCAACTGTTAGCTTTGCGCTGTATCAACAAAGCACTTGAATGGGAGGGGAAACATTGCAGTGAAGGGTCTCCAGTAAAGTCAGTAAAGCTGAGGACCTCGATGTTTTGGTAAACACTTTAATCCTGTATAAGCTCTTACACGAGAGTTGCATGTCGTTCTGCATTTCGGAAGCAGGCAAACACTGCGGTTGCTAATGGGTTTGCTCAACCAGATTGCGTTTGTTTTACAAACTCGTCGAGACGGCTGTCCAATCTTACTCCAAGCCCCTGCCTCTCAGCCTACTAATTCTCCACTCCGCTAGACCTGCAGCCGGTTGTCTTCCTTTTTAAGTAAAAGGGACCCCGACCTGTGATGAACAAGTCCGCCTTTGTGCCCTCTGAATGGCCTTCGCATCAATGAGCAAACCTCATCTACAAAACTGAAAACACTTGATTTAAAAGCTATTCGTCTTCTCATGCCAGCGTGTGAGGAAAGGCACAATCTGCTGCCTGCCTGTGTGGCTTTTTGACGAGGAATTAAAGTAAATATAAATGGCTGATTTACTACCTCAGCAGCTTCGAGGCTAGAGATGCAGAAATCTAAGAGCAGCACTTTTTCTTTACTTTCCTCCGCTCGCTCTCCCCTCTCCCTCTTTTTTTCTCCTGGGACTGATCCGCGCCCATCCACCATTTTGTTGTGGCTTCCGAATGGAGATGAATTCTGACGGTGCGTCAGGGATTTGACAGCGCGGTTCCATGAAAGCATTAAGTTGGCACCCCAGCATCAATCGTGGATGAACGTGAGTCAATAGGATTTTGACGCTGCAAATAGTGGGCGAGTCAGTGGTTTACGGGCCCAAAATCCCATTGTGGTTTGTGCATTGTGCCTAGAGACCTGCCATAGCAGATTCATTCAACCTCTACCTGCTACAGGTAGTGAACTGATTACCAGAGAGCAAGCATCGCACACATTCTCGGTGTGGACACACTTGCAGGGACATGGCAGGGATTAGATTGGCGTTCTGTTGAATCGCTGAGCTTTCTGGAAACTTGCACCCAAAAAGCACTTTACCCCATTAAACTATCTTATCTGGCCGGTGCACACCGATGTGCCAAGAAGAGCCTAATTTCTCATTTCCATCCTAAAACTAGAATGATGTAAAGCGAGTGGAGAAGTCTACATGAAAAGGAGTCAGGGACCACCGCTGAAAGGAGGAGGAAGTCTATGAAGCCGCAGCGCATGGTAGAAGCCACCTAATCCGTCATCGCACGGCTGACTGCAGGCTGCTGTATTGAACTGGCATCTCCAGCGGGTGTGGCGACTCATCCCTGTCAGACGGTCGATTTGCTGTACAGCCATTAGGCTACACCTCTGCACTCGGTGGGCATGCGTTAGTTGGATAACCTTTAAACTGATCTGAGGCCTGTGCTGAAGTGAGAGCCGGCCCAGTGGGCCCTGACGGAAGCCACAGTCGAAGCAACAGGAAATCTCAGTGATCCGTCCCTATCACACCTCACCCTTATGCTTGTACTCTTCATATTCGGAAATGAAGGAGTCACGCAGCATTACATTGGTGCCTTTGGTGTAACATTAATGTGAGTAATAGAGCCTAGACTTTACCTTCCAAAGGCCAATGAGATGAGGAGACATTTATAGATGTGTTCCATCTTTTTGATCTGTGTTCCACTTGATCAAAGGCTGGAGGTAATGATGCCTGCAGGACCATTTATGGCCTGTTTGTTAAAAACACAGTCTTTTTAATGATGTATTTGATGGACACATAGAATGCAAGTTACCCTCTAGGAAAACGCCATTGTTGGTCGATGTTCAAAAGGACTGAAACACCTTATATGCTGGCTTGTGTTCAGTAGAGATACAGGAGACAGTTTTGTGCCCTTACTACCTGCTGAGGTGGTACGGATACAAGGTGGCCTCGATCAGGCTAAGGCCTTTGCTACAGTGTCTTGCCAACGCAATCCCCACCCGATGCTCCTTCTGGGGGAGGCCCTTCGAGGTGTCCAAACAAAGTCATCCACATGGGCGTTTGGCCTGGCTCATTTCAAGTACTTTATTGTCTCCTGTCTACAAGGGTCCCGCTCCATACCCATCCTACCATCCAGAGTATTTGTTGCGTTTCGAGAATGGCAATGAACCAGCTGTCCACCCAGAGACCGGGAAACTGGGTATCCACAACAGGGAACGTTATAGCTACAGAGTAAAACTACAATAAACTTTTCTAAAACAGATTGATCCCCAAAGATATCATTAACTTACATCTTCAATTTTTTTCTGATCTGAAATAAAGCTGTTCTGTTGGAACATGGCTGAGCTAGAACTCTACACCTATAACTCATTTAATGATGTAGCTATGAGTGGGCGAATTAGCCCTGCTGCTGTCTCCATCTCGTACCTCGCTGTAGTTTTTCTTGCTCAGACACTTTTGATTCTTCAACGACATCATCAAACAGCTACTAATTGCTACTTGTTAGACAAACCTCCTTCCCCATCACCAAGTCCCACTCTGCAATAGGAGAGGATTGGTTCCTTTTGTTTGTAACACATTAAAACCCTTGCAGTGTCAACAGCTGCTTTGGAGACTGTAATAGGAGCCCCACTCGCCTGGGGGATAGGGCTTAAAAATAAAATCCGCCTCCTTTTTTTACACTAAAGTCGATTTACAATTTTACGATCTTTGCTTTCTTAAAAAACATAATACAAATGGCAGAAATGACTCAAAACAAGTTTTGCTTTTATTTTGATCATCCCTTCTGGGAGTTTACCTAATTTCAAAGTGCAACTAATCACCAGCTTTGAAACGTGCTTGTAAAACAAGATGGCAGGGCCTGCCATTGTAAACAAGAATTCAATTAGAACTTTGCCACTAGCTACAAACAAAGTCCCAACTACCAAGGAGCTAGTTTATCTATTTTGAGAATACATCTTAGAACAGGCATCACTTGACACCGTGCAACGTCAAACTAACTTAAAAAAAAAAAAGTAAAAATACATTCTCTCCAGCTCTCGCGATATTTTCTCGTGTGCAGTTGTGCAGGTAAGGCGAGGCAGCTTTGGCAAAATATTTCAGGCTTGGTAGCACACACCGAGGTTCTAAAACTTTCTGCACGTGCTTCTCTAAACTTATTCACCTGTGATTTCCAGGTAGTATTTCTTTTTCCTCTTTTTGCCAGTGATTTTCTACATAAAGCTTTACTTCTTAACCCATAGTGATGTAAATGTGTGCAGGTTGTTATTCAGAAGTTATCCAGAATCTGGCTGCACACTCCTTATTGGCACTCTTGTGGAACTCGCATGGGGAAGAGGGCAGAGGGAGGGGCGGGGGGGGGGTAAGGTTTAACAGTTTTATCGAACACACAGATGACACAAGACTTAACACGTGGAGCAGACAAGACAGGCTGTTTGGCAGACACGGACGTAGCAGGCACGGGCACAAACACAAGACGCCTCCAAGGGAGGAGCTGCTGCTGCTGCAGGGGGCGCCGGTGGGGTGCAGACCCACCGCTGTGGCCCCCAGCACGCACACCGACATGTAGTAGGAGCCAGGTGGGTGTCAGCTTGAGACTTATGGGTGGAGTAGAGACAGCACATAAAATGGACGCCAATTATATTCATGCAGAAGCAAGGACGTGGGGGGGGTAGAGGATTATTAGTTGGTCTACAGAGCTGTGATACAGTCCAGTACAACGCATGCCACAAATGCCTTCTACTTGGAGCAACAGATAGAATAGAAAAACAGATATACTTTGTGGCAATAAAAGTCTTTTTATGCCATCTGCATTCAAACAGACATGTATATGCAGAAAGGCTAAAAGAAAGGAGGTGGCTGTGTTGGGATGGAGGGAAGGAGGAGTAGGTAATGCTCAAAAAGGGAGACGAGAGGGGGAGGGTCATTCTTTCACACACAACTTTCTTGAGACAGAATGGGGTTGCCTTCACTAGGCCAAAAAAAAAGGATGATGGCAAGAAAAGATTTTGTTGCCGTTCATTTCCCTATGTTGGATTGAAAATGAGGGGAGGATGTTTCTTTAGAAGCCATTTGGCACAAAAAAAATGAACACAAACTCGATGAGGAGGAGAAACTTTGAATTTTCCAACCACCAAAAGTTCATGCGGCACAAGATGAGGCAAAAAACGGGAGGAGCGGCTCTATCCTTGCTTGTAGGATGGACGACGGATGATGAGGACACCAAAGAAATCATAATGAAAATACCAAAGAAAAAGAAAGAAAACAACCACAACAAAAAAAGAAGAAAATAATAAATTAAAAAAATCCCCCTCGTTCCACCCGCCCAGACCCCAAAGAAAATAAAAGAAAAAAAGGAAAAGCCCAAATCTTAAGCAACCCAGCTCATGTTCACATATGTGCATCGCAGGAGGGAAAGAAATAAACCAACAAAATGCAACAGAAAAGAAACCAACAGCATGTCATGCAACTGGTCATACGACTGGAAGCGGGGCGAGGAATGAGGATATGAATTTCTGTGTCAACATGGTGAAATGTACAGTAGGTATGAGTGTGTCTATGTTGCCACTATATGAGGGGAGGGTACCGTGTTCTGTTGGTTAAAAAAGTTCCCACTACACTTGGTCGCACTTCCACTTTGAGAATACTTGGGTTTGAGGTTTTAACAGTCTAAGGATGTGGCAAAAAAAAAAAAAAAAACATGAAACTCACGAGCTGTAAAAATTTCAATTTCAGTAATCGGACTTAAGAAAGCAACTCGTGCTTGATAAGGCGCCTAAATACCGCCGGAGAAAATGGCTTTCGCTTCACATCAATAAGCCCCCCGAGCACAAAAAAACCAAATGTGGTCATGATTTTAAGGAAAACAAATGCTTCAAAGCAAAAGAGTCCCCCTCACAGAATTGGGAGAAGAGGTAACAATACTGGAAAAACATCCACTTCAATACGCAGGAATAAATGCTCGGTTGGGTTCTCCACTGGCAGTTAACAGGGGGCAGTGCATTGTTTCAGTTTAGGCTTATTATTAGCTGTGAAAAGTGGACATATGCTTAGTGTTAAGCCGAGCCATGTTTAGCCAGATTAATGCAGCATCAATTAGTCTGCAGTGACGGTATTTTGAAGGACAGTGAAGCAATCAAATAGCTCGAGCTGCTAATGATTTCCAGAGTGCCTTCGGGGGGATCTGCCTGTCAAACGCTGAGCCAGTTTTAACACGGCTCACATTCACTGACGGCTGCTTCCTCAGTAGTGATCCAAACCCAAGTTGCCTCAAAATTACCTTTCAAATCTGCTGTGTTTCTTCCCAGCTCTGTTTTTATTTCCAAACTCCGGTGTGCGAGTGTCTTATCACTTTGATGTGATCACAAAGTGATACCTGTGGTTGTCTGTCTGTGTGTGCGTGCGTGTAAAAAGGAGGGGAAGAGAGACGATGTGCACAGAAATTCGAGGATATCTGTTCTCTATTAGAATGTTTCAGGTGAGGCAAGCCTCCGACGAAGGAAACAGAGGTACAAACAAGAGAAGAAGGGGGAGGGGAGGAAGAGGCTCTGTTGCAGTTAGTCTGCTACATATCACAGTATCTAGGCTGAAAGCATCTTTGTTCTCAAAGGAATCTCAAAATGTATCCTCTGTCAAGAGAGACGCACACACGCACAGCAAGAGGAAATCAACCATGTACAGGACAGATACATTTTGAAGCATCAGCGTGGGCGACATGTGGCCTGATACTAATTTCGTACTTTGTTGAGTAAAGTTTTGCTCTCAATCGAATGCTGAGAGAACAAAATTAGTATCAACGCTTCGTCATGTCTGCGACCTGTGGCCCCATAGCTAAGTGTAACTTTGTTCTGCGCATTTTAGGCTTTGAGCTTCGACAAGTCCCGACAGCAAGCTGTGTGCTCCTCCATCTTTACAGTTAAAGGTGTGAGTACAAAGAGCGTGTTGAGGATGCATATAAAATGTTTACTCTTAATGCTTTTTTTTCCTCCAACCCCAATTCCAAAAAAAGTCAGGAGGCCGGATAGAATATTCATAAACGCAGAAGTCAATGATTTGCAAATCTCGCGTGTCAATATTTTACTCACGATCTAACACAAAAAAAAAACACATCGAATGCTCAGAGTGAGACATTTCACCGATTTGTGAAAAAAGTTTGCCCGTCTTGAATTTGTTGGCAGCAACATGTTTAAAAAAAAAAAATTCATGGGGAACTAAGTGGTGCCTAAAAGAAACAGCTGGAGCAACACGTGGCAACTGATTAAGCTAACTGGCTACCGATGTTAGTAACGTCATTAGGTATGAAAAGAGCACCTTACAGAGGCAGAGTCTCTCAGATGTAAATGAATGCTATTCTATTAAAAATTCCAAAGACTGCACTAAAGACAGGCATGATTCTGTCATGGAAACTTGAAAAGCCTGCATCTCTGATGCTACGAGAGGCACGTTAGTGCCTAAGGAGCTGGCAACTTGCACATCTGTACAGGCACCAATGCTTAAAGACACATATAGGTTTTAGAGTAACATACGCAGCCATTGGGATTCTTTTCCAGGGAAGGCCTTGAACAGTTCAGCAAGACCATGCTAAACCACATCCTGCATCTATTTCAACAGCACGGCTCCGTAATTAAAGAGCTCGGACGCTGGACCGGCCTGCCGGCAGAGTATGACTAAGAAGACTCAGGTCTGTTCCGCAGCTAGAATTCTCAGATGTTGGCAGACTGTTATCGATAAAAGATGAGACGCTCGTGTTAATCTAACATTGGCCTTTCCCAACTCTCCCTAACTCTTTTTTGAGATGTGTTGCTGCCATTAAATTGAAGACGAGCTAACGTTTCTCTTGAAAAGAAAAAAATGTCTCACTTTCAACATTTGACTTGCTTTCTCTGTTCTGCTGTTGATTAAAATATTGGTTTACGAGCTGTGTAAATCACTCAACTCCGTTTTTATCTCCATCTTACACAGCATCCCAACATTTTGGGACTGGGGTTATATCTCAAAAGAGTTCTACCGAACTCTTAATATGTACAGAGAACTCCTCACACAAATGTATATTTCTCGCAGTGGCTGCTTATCTGAAGTTGTTTTTTTTTTTTTTTTTTTAAGTTACACTTGAAGCTCCCATGGGGCTTGATGCTAAGAGGAGAAGCTCCTCGGTAGCAAATCAAAGAAAGATAAGGAGGAATAGACCAGGTTCAGAGCAAGCACAACTCGACAATCTTATCCCACCTGCGTGTCCGGAGTCGCACTCCTCCAGATCCTCGTCGTCGCTGGAACACTCTGCCGATGAAACGATGTCATCTGTTGTCTGTGGACACACGCACACACACACACACACACACACACACACACACACACACACACACACACACACACACACACACACACACAGCAGAATGTGGTTAGACTCTGGGTAAATATAGTTAGTCCTCAACATGCACGCAGCTATTCCATTCAAGGATATCTCTGCACACACAGACCTCTCCACCTGTCCTTCAGCTCCCATATATCACTTGGAGTCAATCATATTTCACAGTGTTTATCATTCCTCACTTTATGTGCTTTCCACCTCCACAGATAATTGTTTTCCCTCACCCTCCGCATTCTGCCTCTGAGTATTTATCGCCCCTCTCCTCCTCCATCGTCCACAATCAATGGACCCACCGCGCCCACACAGATCAACAGCTTCCCAGCTTCTGATTTGTGCTAAAGGGTGCAGAAGGAGGGGAGGGATGGGGCGGCAGACTCGCTGGCTACACCCGGAGCAGCGATGGATTATCTGCACCCTCCAGTTCCCGCAATTCAGATTTATCCCCTCGCGGCCCCTCCTCTCCCTTTTCCCGGGTCGAGCCATGGAGGACAGAGTCGGGAGGGGTAGAGGGGAGTTGGTTGTATTTCAGCAGCGGCGGTGCTGCACTGGGCAGCCGGCGTTTATTAGAATGAATCAGTGGGGCGATAAAATAGGCCCTGTCACCAAGCTGGGTTATGAAATCAGAGTGCTGATTGAGTTTTCCCGTCCTGGCCAGGGGTGTGGGGCTCTAAATATCATTGAGTTTGACAGACTAATGAAACGCGCCCCCATGCTTGTTCTACCGCATTCAACAGGGCCAAGAGAGAGATGTCCACATCCACCATATGCTGATGTTCAACTAACAGCACAGTGAGAAAGTAGATGTTTCAAATGTGCACTGCGATTACACATGATGGGCTGTGCTGTTCTCTGTATCAGTACATCTGATAATGCGTTAATGCATGTTTGTGCTGCCGTGCATAATGCACCACATTATGCACCGTACTCTGGCACAAGAAGGCTAAAAACCAAGCAAGAGGAGAGGCTTGAAAGTAAAGTGCTGTAAAATATGGCCTCTCTGTAAACATGACATTATTTATTGAAGCCAAATTATGGGCGTAAAAGTCTCGGTTATTGGTGAAAGAGGGTTATTGCTTGTTATTATCATCGCAGCAGATGCGGGAGGCAGGGAGATGGAGGGAGACCAACCACCACTTCAAAGTCTGTTCCAGCAATTCCAGCTTGAGAACGACACAAACGGCCCTGCATCAAGCGGAAAAAAAAAGCGCTTCTTTTCTCTTGTCCGCTCATGCTGCGTGTCTCTGCAGCTGATGAATCTCAGAAACATTCCGCCTTGGATGCGCTGACTCTACAGAGATTTCCATATTTATGTCCCCAAAAATACAAGATTTTAGCTGGATAACATTCCGCCAAAATAAATCGATACATAGAAACAACAGACATTTACAGTATCTGCATCCAGACATGTTCTTAGCTTTAATAAACATTAACAACAAACTTGGTCTTACTTTCAAACTGTTGGTGTTCTCCAGGAATGCCACCACTGAGGTGAGAAAGGAGGAAGGCAGCAGAAATGCTAAGCAGGGAGCGCTGCTTTAGAATAGCATCACAGCAGAACATTTTCAACAGAAACATATGCTTGAATGCCAAAGAAAAAATCCATCTACCAAATAGATGGTGCCAGCAGTGTTACAGCTTCTAGGTCTGGAAAGAGGGTTAGTCCTATTAAAACAAGAACGGATACTTCCATGACTGTATTCAAGAAGGTGTTTGGCAGGCATATCAGTGCTCTAACGGTGTAGCCCCGAGCTACGCCTCATCACACATTTTATACTCTGCTCTCTTGACTTGTTAGCAGACACAGATGAAAGCTCTGGACGGAACTGCAGAGCTCCTGTAACAAAAAATAACAAAGAGAAGAAAAGAAATCCAATGTAACCCCCTTTTCACTGTAGAAAACTAAGCCCATTCGTGGCAAACCCAAATATGGAGCCTTGTTTTGGCGTCTCTGGAATAGCTCTCTTGTTAATCCCGATGACGGATTCTACTCAGGAATATTGAAAACAGATTTTGAAGTGTGATGTTTGTTATGTGGGGATCCACTACAAGCTCGTTTGATTCATTTTCAACATACGATTGCGTCCCGCCGGTCACATGAGCTAAGAATGAAGGGCTTCGGGTGCCATTCCTCTGCATTCAGACTAACGCAGAACCAATGAAGTGGGTCACGCACACATACACGGCTCACGGTCTTCTCTAAGTCGACCCGAGACGCTGATAATAACATATGGCACGAGGCTAGATGCTGTGAATGCAAAGAGCGCTCGTGGAGCGGAAAAGGCAAGTGCGGCGGTGGGAGCCTACAGCAGGGGATGGCATCATGACGCGGTTGGCCAGCGGGACTACAAAAACTGATTTCACAGCTGGGGGAATCCAATTCTCTGTCTAAATCTCCATAACACAGAGCGGCGTATATTTTAGCAGCAAAGTGTTTTTGTCTTTTGATGTAATTATTCCCAACAAATGTTGCAATCGTCACTTTTGAAGAGCCCGGGTGGTGGGGCTCGCGGGCTGATTCGCTCCGTGCGTGGAAGTCTTTAATGCGCGTGCACACGCCTCCAACTTCCCGTGTGCGAAGGAAGCGCGTCAGACACAATGCATTCCTCCGCCGGGAATGAGAACCAAGCCTGATTACTCAGCCTTTCGAGTGGCGCTCAAATTCCAAACTGCACAAACAAAACGCTGCGGATGAATCAATAGCCAGACCTCATTAAAACAGCATTTACCTTTGACCACTTCAGCACATCAACTGAAGGGATCACGCAGGCGGTCGATACAGATAGACAGCCTCCCTGGGACGTGAGTTTCAGAACGCACACACTTTCAGTTTGCAGCTGTTTGGATGTGACACAGTCAAAATGGGAGAATGTGGCGTGATGCTGGGCTGTTTTTCTGGGCTGAATACTGCCAAACAGCCTGTGCCGATGCAGAAAGCATCAATGGGGGAAGCTGCAAGTACCTCTGAGGGACTGGGCACAAAAAAAGGAAACTAAGAAATACACAACAGAATCCAGAGATCCAGAGTATTTGATCAAATAAAGATCTTTAGTGTCTGTGTGGGACACGAGGATCAGAAGCTACGGTGGTTCTTTCTGTTTGCACAAAAATGACCTCTTAGTCCTGCTGGAGCTCATGAAATTTCATAGGCGCGAGATTTCATTTATGAGGATGACTTTCAGTGATATGTGTGATCTAATGGAACAGCTGCGTTCCTGTTTTAATCATTCCAGCTGTTCACATGTGTAAGTAGTCTTCAGGAAAAGTTCTCCAGGCTTCTTGAAAGACATTCTTAAGCTCTTCTTTGGATGTTGGCCGCCTCTGTTGTTCCGTTCTCTAGCAAAATGCTTAAAAAATGTTGCCCGGGCTCTGGGGAGGATTCATCTCTCCATAACACCACTAATTTTCAGTCCACTTCTTGTGCCATTTGGCCTACCTCAGCCCTACCTTCTCCCTGTTTCCCTTCCTTAAGAACAGCTTCTTGTCAGCCACCCATCCATGCAGACCATTTCTGATGAGGCTTCAGTGAAGAATCAGATGCATCTCTCAGGTCTTTGCTGGATATTTCCCTCCATCTTAAGGACATCACTTTCAGAAAGCTTTCATCTGCTGTTGATGGGTTTTTCTTTCTTCCTTTTTTTTTTTTTGGGCCAGCTTCTTCTTATTTTGTCCTTCCATTTTGTTCAGTTTTCTCAGATTTTTCAAAGAACACCCAGCACACCACGCTGAGGTGTGTGAGTTTTCAGCAAATAGCTGTTCGGGGCGCTACCTTGTTGGTGCAAAAATTCTATTTCATGTCTGTCAGACTGTGTTATCTTCTTTTTTTTTTCGTAGATGGAACTAAAACAAATTCTGTCTCCGTGACAGGCTGCTTGTAACAAAATGTCTAAAGATACAATTTAAAACGGGATCTTCACTAAGTTGTCTGTTCCGTGTTAGACCCCTTTAAAATATGAGAAGAAAGTCTGGCTCCTTGGACAGAAAACATAAAGAACGTAATATTTTTCACGGTAGTGTATATTTCTCTTTCCATTTTGTGCCTAATTACAGTGACGGAGTTTGGCGTTTTAAGCACTGGGCTTGAACACATGCTGTGTAGTCACTGATGGAGGACTAAAGCTGCTGTTGCCGTTCTGTTAATGTGCCACTTTTTCTATAGCCCCGTCACTCATCACTACACTAATATCACATCGAGAGGGGTAATCTTCCTGCACTGACAGGCTGAGCACTTAAAGCAACTGGGTAAGCTGGAAAAAACATGAACTTATGCTTTAATTTTCAGCACATTAGGAGGAAAGAAAACCTACCTAGCAACGGGAGCAGCACTGCGGGCTGCCCCATTCTGCTACATCAAGCAGGTAATTGGAGCTGGTGACTGACAGATTTCCCATAAAACCAAATCAGATCCTCCGTCTGATACAGAAAATCTACATTCTTTACATGTTTTAAGTCTTCTGGCACAGTCAGGCCAACTTGGTTGAAACAGAAATCACTCGACTGAGTAAAACAGACTTGAAGATCAAATTATTTTCATGACTTTGCTTCATTATTTTAGGCTTCCATCTAACATGGTGTCTGCAAAGGGGAAAAAAAAAAGAGTGCATTCACACTGCCTCTTCACACTTTAGTCTCATAATAAACATGACTCAATTCGGGAGATCCGCGTGCTACACCATCGCCACTCGCCATTTACAGCATATGCTCAGAAAGCTGTCCAATAAGCCACTGTGAACAAAGCTGTTTTTACAGACCTGGAGATCAAATTATATATAAAATATAATCGAATCACATCAGTGCAAAAACCTACAGCAAGAAAACAGGCTCGCCAATGCCAGACTTCATCTTGGAAAAAAATGTCACAGTTCCAGCTAATGACCGACTATTTCTAATCTATTGTGTTCTGAAAGCCAGTGTCTAAGGGCCATACCAATTAAACAGGGAATGTTTCAAGTTGGAATAATGCTCATCAAATACATGGATCATAACAAGAGCAGCTGCTGCATCTGCGGCCGCGACTCTGCCTGAATATTCTGCTGAGCATGACAGTGATTTGATCGGTCACATCAAAGCAAGCGCTTGTGCTCGGCGGGGGGAGAGAAAGACAGAATGTACTCGACCACTGTCTGTAGTTTCCCCCACGGTCAGTAAAAACAGTGCAAAGGCTAAAACTCAGCCACAGCCCCGGGATACAAACATGACATGAAATATGAGTGTGAGCAGAGATGCTGGGAATGTGGGCACACATGCTTAAGTGCGGCACACTGAGTCACGTCGTCAGGGAGGATCGCTGCTGAACGCTTCGCGGCCTTATCATAACAAATGACCTTCATGTGTTTTTTTATGGCCGCAGGCGAGCGGAAACGCTGAGAAACAAAGCCTTTTGAGAACACTGGACATAATAGATCCACTTTACAGCCTCGCTATCAAACCCAGTTTGGTTGATTTACATTGCCAGAGCGCTGAATGCCGTAAGCACATTTTATTCTTAATGATACCAATGAACCTAAACAGATCAGGTTTCTTTAGCGGTTGTGTGTTCAGAGATCAAAGGGGAAGGAGGCAAATCAAAGCAATTTCTCCTTCCCCAAGGTGCTCCATGGTCATATACATGGATATATTTTCACATGTAAGAAAAAGAAATTGATAGAAATCTCAGTGTAGCCTCCCCCACCTCTACTTTCTCGCTATCTCATGAGTCTATGAGTCTACCCCCCCCTCCATTTCACAGGCCCAAAATAAGATAGTCATCTCAGTGGCGGAAGCTTAGCCTCTCTATTGACGACTGCCTGATGTGTGCGTTATCATGTCCGATCTTAGCTTTGACAGCCTGACAAGGGAGAGGCTTGTATTACAAGAAGAATCAATGATGCGAGGCCATATCCCTATCAATAGGCTGCCACAACTCTTTTTGCGCTGTGACAGATATTTCATCTGGGGAGAAATGGAAAAATAAAGGAAGAAAAATCGGCACAGGGCTGCGTTAAAAATAACACACAGCAGTGATTCCAATCAAACATTTTATCACAAGGTGTAATCTTCATTAGTCACAGCACTATATGAAAGAGGTAAGCAAACAACGTGCGTTAAAAGTCTGGGAGTCCTGCTGTCCCTCCATAAAGTGTAGAAATTACAATGAAATGAGCTCCAGAGCCAACATGTAGGGGCAGAGTCATAAGCTGAATGAGTCCCAAGATCAAATATTGATATTTCGAATGAGCACCCACGGTGGGCCTTTCTCAGACGCCTCCTGTAGTCAGACTTTTTTTTTTTTTTTCAGGTTTATGGAGAGCCAGAGAGCAGGCTAGGGGAGTTCAGCGGGAGGGAAACAGCTGGAAAGGTGAAAAGAAAAAAAAAACCCAACCCAATAACAAGAGAAGAAAATGCATGTAATTTGTTCACCCTCACGGCGGCATGCTGGTTTCAGAAGAATGGGTTTTGTGCAGAGTGTTTCTCTGTTTTTCTCAAGGGCCTGCCTTTGGTACACCGAGCCGTGAGGGTTGTTACCTCACAGCAAACTCTAATTGCCCTCAGGCCATTGGCGGCCACTTCCAAGCAGGGTCATTCATCTTTCCAGGGAAAAGGAAATGGTGTTTGGCCTCGATGCTTAATCACCCCAATGCCACAGCATACAAGGTCATCAGGGAAGTCCTGCGACACACGTGCGTATGTACAGCGCATCTGCAAACAGGCGTGCATCGGTGTGATCACAATGTCCGGGAATATGTGAGGTGAGCAGGCAAGAGATGAGAGGGAACCTCTTCTCTCTTTCCGGGGACCTTTTTCAGGTGGAACCGCAGGAGCGGTTGCAGGTCGGGGCGATGGATTGTGCTACCGTTTGTAGTTCCGTCTTCAAAGAAGGAAGTGAAGAATTCTGGTGGCAGAGGTGTTGAGCTACGCTTAAAGCTGTGACCAAAGAAAAAAGCTGACAGAAGATGACAGTACATGAGATGAAAAAAAAGAGGGGAAAGTGCTTTGTATTACCGGTCCTCTCAGCAGAAGAGAGGAAACAAAAACTTGTGACTATCACCGGTTAAAATGACGTCACCCTAAAACGGCTCGGTTCTCAGAAAGCCTGCGTCATAACGCATAATTACATCAAAACAGAACAGCAGCTAATCTAATTCTATTTCATATATATTATCCGGTACTATACGTAGACATGAACTCATGTTCCATATTTTAAGAATAAAACAGACTGTGTTCAATGGAAAAATTTTGTTTTCATCAAGAAATTTTTGAGCTGAAATTTAAAAGATAGGATGTGATCATCATAATGCATCGCATATATTTGTCTAATTAACCTGCCTTTTTCCTATGCTGATAATTCTTAAATTGTTCCGTCTACAGATTTCCTGAGAATGACACAAACAACGCTCATCCCATCGTCATTATCATCATTAATCCTCATCACGTCCCGGAGCCCCTGTTGATATATTTGAGCTGCGTAAATTTGTGCACTTCCAACCGACCGTTTACCACAATTTTTGCTGATGAATTAATTGTCTGCAATTCAAATTACCCAGTCTGGGCGTGAATCCAAGACGATGTGATTAGGAAGCAAACAGCGACACACCTGTACCGGCGCTGCACTCCGCCAAACGGTGGCTGGTTTCTGCTTGATTAGTTGATTCCACACATTTCTATGTTTAATGCCGCTATGTGGCTCTGAACAGCACTTTGAACATCTCCGTTTTAGTCTTGAACGGATGAGATCGGTGTCTGAACTGGCTCCTGAGATGCTTTTTATGAAGCTACGAATACGTGTAGTGGAACAAAGCTAGAGTTCATCCGATCACATCTGTGGTGGATTCATGGAACGAGTTGCTCAGCTCTCACTCAGCACGCTTTTGTGATGAAGCTTTTATAAATACAGTAGTGAGTCAACCTCACTAATTGTAACAATGCAAAAGACAATATGTGTCGTTGGGAGGACGAATGACTTTCTATGGGAATGTGCGAAGTCCAGAACAAGAGCTGAAATCGGAATCTTTGTTCTTCTCCTCTTGGGCAACATTCTCACCCCTCCTTTTCAATCCATTTAAAAATTTCTGCTTTTCTCCCAGTCAAAAACTATTATGACTTCAAGGCTTTAATTCCAAATCAATTCAGGCGTTATGCAATAGCTGATGCAGGCAGCTTCACGTGTCCTATATTAGCCCGGGGTCCCGATTGGGTTCAGTTCCTAATGAGCACAAACCAAATTAAGTATTCGATTAAGTATTTTAAGTATTCCCCTCCTGCTGTACTTCGACATGCATACAGAGGGATTATTATCCACGCATGCATACACACAGATGTGAATTACCCCTCAGTCGTAACTATTAAAAGCAACAGGTTTGATTGTAGTTTGCACCAACTCCCGGTGGAAAGAGGAGAGAAACATTACTGGGGTTTGTTAACAGCTCAGCCAAGCAGTGCAACAGAACACATTATTGCAGGTGGAGCATCAAAAGCTTTCTGTTCTATTAGATTTAGTACTACGGACTCTTGTAGATACAGGTTGCGCACACAGATACAGTAGTACATAAAAGATCTGTTAATATCACTTCAAAGGTGCAGGCATCTCTAGCTGCATAGCATGAACTGGTGGTGGTACGGTACAGACGGTATAGAATAAGTCTGGATGTTAGGTTAAGGTCATGGGAAAAAGAAATGACACCCTCTTTCAGTTGTAAGGTTTTACATTCCAGGACATAATTTCAAAAATACCTGGGGGTTCTCTCCAGGTTTTTCAGGGTACAGAGCATGGATGGATGGACATGAAACCTTAGATTTGACACAGGTTGTACCCCCCCGCCCCTTTTTTTTTTTTTTTGCAGGAAAGCTGCAACTTTCTAAGTCCAATATCAAGTAACTTCCAAAGTGTCAAAGAAAAAAGAAAAATACTGGCAACAGAAGCTAAACTTTTATAATAGTTTTGTTCCCAGAACCGTTGTGCTGGAAAAAAGTTAATTAGATACCAGAAAGCGTACGGGATCTCACTGCAACCTCACAACTCTCTAAAATGGCTTGGCACAGGATTTAATACCAACTGTTCCACTTTGATAATTCATGTAAGTCTACTGGCTCACGTCTGGGGACAGATGACATCTGTAGTGTGAGAGGAAGAGGCTGGATTTGAGCTGTAATGCCTTGAATGACATTTCAGAGATTTTTTTAATCCACACTTGTTCACAGATACATTTAATTCGAAGTCATTTAAATTCATTTGACTGAAGGGATCAGTGGAATTTAACTGCGTTAGGCAGTGGCTGGTGGAGTCACTTTCTTTTCAGTTTGAGTTTTTTTTTTACCTGTGCAGCGTTATAACCAGTCAGCCATCTCTGGAAGCAACACAGCATGAGGGCAGCCTGTGCACCACCCAGAGCATGTGCTGATGTCCTGCTGGCCAGCTCAGAAACAAACTGCTCCGTGTGTGTGTGTTTGGAACTGCTATGTTGCCCCTCTGTGTGCGAGTGCCCCGCCGCGACAATGGCGGCTGACAAGACAGGTTTACACGTACACACATAAGCATCCCCGGAGGATCTAGATAAGCTGTGTTGCGAGGCGTGGGGGGGGAGGACATCCATTACAAAAACCCCTGTGGTACGAAACCCCTGGAGCTAGTGGCTGCTTCTCACACACTGAGAGACAAACTGCCCTGACAGACGCGCACACACACACACAAAGAAAAACATGATCTCCTGACAGAAAATTGCAGACATCTCCAAACACTTTCACACAGAGAAGTCTAATGGAAGCAGCTCGACGAACATATGAAAAATTCATCGAAGGAATTACAAGCAAGTGCTGCATACAAACTCTGGCCACGGACAGGACAGACAACCGAGACAAATACGTTGTGTTGATGGTAGGGTGGTGTAAGTATTTGACAGAGAAACCTGTGATACTAGTGTTTTGACAGTGGCTGCGACTACTGCGGGGCGGACAGATTTTGAGCTTAACTTGGTTGTGCATGTCGCAGATGTAAAACACAGATTCGTTTACAAACTGCGCGTGTGCGTACGTTTGCGTGTGTTTGCGTGTGTTTGCGTGTGTGCATCCCTTTAATGAGCCGCACACACCAGCAGGGTCGCCATCAGTCTGCTGTCTCCTAATTGGACCTACTGAGCAACCAGCAGACCTGCAGCATTCATCTCCGACAACTCGCTGGGAGCTGAGGTGCTGGACAGGGCAGCCAGAAAACAAGGAAGAAAGCAGCTCGAGAAATACCTGCCTACGAGTTTGACCTTTTGCACAATTAGAGGCAGGTCTGTAGCTCTGGCTGCGAGGGGGAAGGTGAGAGGAGCAGAACGGAAAAGACGACCGACGGCGGAATAACAGTGGAGAAGAAGGGCACCTCTGCCCGGATGAACCCGCTTGTCAAGCGTTATCCTGAATGCGGAGGCACGCAGCATGCTGCACAGTGCTGCCCTCACTAATTCTTGACGAGAAAATGAATTAGCAATTATCTTATATCCCCATGTGTCGAGCGAGATCCTCAGGATACTGTGCAGAGTGAGGGAAGCAGAGTCTAAACTTCTCAGTAACCCTCCGCCTCCCTTCATCTATCAGAACACCAAAATGCAGAAATAACAGTGAGGCACAGAGTAATCCATGCTGATTCAACATAATATCTTTGTCATCGGGCAAAGTGAATCCAAGTGTGAGAAGGAAAAAAAATAAAAAATCCCAATTATACCACAAACAATTTACCTCTCATTTTCCCGTCTCCTGAGCACCGGGCCGGTTGAAGATGATGGACGCGAGCAATTTCTTTAACACGGCAAACATGCAAATCACTTTCGGTGTCTCTCCCTCGGCACTTCCCCCCCCGGTACTCTAGATTGCAGCCTCCCGTCCTAATTGTTCCCAAACATCTCACGCCATCAGCGCGAGTTAATTGAGAGCGAGAGACGCCGATCTCCCAGGATAGAGAGCCATGCATAAATGAGTATTCCCAAAATGACTACCCGCGTGAAGAAAAAGATTCTTTGGTCCAACCTGAGGTCTGCAGAGCTGGAGGGCTTTGTTTCCCACTTCACCCGCTGTACCTGGTTTAGTTCACGAGGATTTCTTCCTCTTCTTGAAATTCAGGTCTTTGTTGGACCAATTGCACTCTGGCAGCTTTTAAGCATCCAAGGTTACAGGTACGAGCAGACTTGGACTGCAAACCCAGAAGGATTGAAAAGAAAATGGTTGTTATGAATCTACTTGCCTTGAGGAACTTGTAAAAATCTTTAAATAGAAAAAAAGATATGTTATTTCAACAGTATCTTCTTTATACAAATCTATACAAACTGGCATTGGATTCGAAACCTTTAGTTGTTTAAATCAGTGCAGCAGAACAATGCAACTGCAGAATACTGGAGCTAATACAGCTGTGGGCCGCTGGCCTCAAGCAGAGATGAGGAAGGAGCTAAAGAAGTCAGCTAAATGGAATCTGAAGCTACAAAGCACACGTTGCGTAACTTCTTAAATAACAGCCTGGACATTTGAGCCTCAGACTGAAACCATTAAGAATACTGGAGCTCTAACAGCAGCTATTCAACTGTTTATTTTTTGGAGGGAACGAGTTCCAAAATAAAAGCAGGCAGCGCTCAGAATGAGCCTAAGATCTAAACAAGCTTATGAAAGGCAATCTTTGTTTATTATTGTTTAATATACTGACTATTTCCATTAACTTCTTGTGTAGACTGAGGAGCTCAACCCGACTGTATTTATAATGACAGTAAAGAGAAAAGTTAAGGACTTTCGAAAGGGTGCAGATTCATTTTAAGCTGAACTCCTTAGCGTAACGGCCTAAATATCCATAAAAGTAACATTATCCTCCCATTACTGTATGTTAACATGTCTGTGAGCATCTGTTACCATAATTATACACAATGTGTTGAAAAGAAATGAAGATGGGCAGCTAAAGCTAATGTGGTTTGCGTTTGTCATCCATGTCTGCGGCGCGGGATAAAAGAAAAGTTCCAACGGCTGAAGGGATGAAACACAGAGTGATGACTTGGGTTCAATCTTCGGCAGGTTTTGGCAGCAAAGGAACTAGGAGCACAATGAGAGCCAGCCAGCTGACATATCTAATGCCAGGTCCTAGATCATTTATAATATTGATGAGGAACACCCATGACGTGGCAAAAAAACATTTCAAATTAATCCTAAAGCTGCGTGGCTGATGAACCTTCAACTGATGGCACGTCTGAACGTGATGGAGGGAAGGTGTGTGTCTCCAGTGCTGTTTGTTGGTCCTTTCGACAAGATTAGGCAGGAAATACCCATCCGAATTTCAAAAGACTCTTTGGGGCATGGGAAGGAGGACTTCATGTGTCGGTTTCTTAGAGAAAATGCAGACACAGACATAGTGCACAGACATATTTTTAAAGAAAGCGTCCCATCATCTTAAATTTTCAAGATTTTGGCTGGCCCACAGAGCAGCCGAGTGAGACGGAGACTGAGACCGGGAGAAAGAGTTAAAGAAAATGAAACTCGTCTGTGGTGTCGGTGCACGTTTCTCCCCATGGAGCTGTCATTAATTAAACGTGAGATTGGTCTCTCCACTTCCCACCCCTGTCCCTCATCCTGTTGATCCGGAGACGTCAAGGGAAGCGCCGCTTCTCACCTCGGAAAGCGAAACAGCCAGTGCGTGTTCAATGGACCAAAAATAGATGTGTGTGAAGATACCAAAACACTCAGAGCAGAGTCCACACAGAGCGCACCCACTTCTAAAACAGCTGCACACATGCTCACGAGTCCAGCACCCTGTCAGATGCCTATAGCTCTTTTTCAGCACTGCACTACATCACTAATGAAAGCTCAACTCCCTAAACTCCCTTATACTACCCAGAGGGGTGGAGAAATCTGCCAAACGGGTACAGGTCCTCTCCGTACCTCTCATGCCACCACATTTGACAGCCAGCTAGGGAACTGTAAAATGAAAGGCCCGGGCACATAAAATGCTGCACCACGGCGACGTGAATCAAAGCAGATCCCGCCATGGGAGCTTGTGGAAGAAGGATGAACAGGGCGTGCTTTCCGAAGGAATGCAAAAATAAAATAAAACGAAAAGTTAGCGAGGGCACAAAAAAAAAAAGCGACACTGTTATTGTTAAGCTACCAAAGCACATTATCTGGCATCAAATAGCTGCATCCTGGGTATTGACAAAAGAGATATCGGATCGTCATTTCACCTTGAAAAGTCGAGTGCTTTGTATAAAAGCCCTCTTTCATACCTAGAACCTAATTGACTTCCTTTGATATTTATAATAAGTGACATAAAATGCTATTTTCCCAGAGATGACATGACTTTTCTTATCTGGTGTGACCTTGTTTCTAGTGCCAGAGACGGTACGGTAATGCATCTCAGCCCAGTCATCATCACCGCAGCTTTTTGGTGCCACATTTCTTTCCCCGCATCTTGAAACCTCACATATGAAAGTTTGACGTTTCGACTCATTCTGACAGTTCTGTCCAAATATCCCAGGGTATTTAGTGGCTTTCTCGCAGCTCGCACCCTTTCCTCCTCCGCACTTGTGCTGATGCGGACGTACAAGTGTCAGCAGCGACGTGAAGGGCTATCATCACTGCATGCCAGGGAATCTGATGCTGAGGTAGAGAGGATGATAGCAGCAGTCTTTCATCCAACAACCGATCCTCTCACCCCAATTCTGTCTCACCCATGAGGGAGAGTTATGGCTTTAATATAGACAACGAACGGTTCAATTTGTGCTCGGGGTGTCAAAGGACTGCTTGGCGTGATTACTTTCTTGGCACTGTGGTGACATTCATTGGCTTGGAGTTGGCACGTATTTGAGAGAAGCTTCTCTCAGTCCGGAATGGGGGGGTGAGTGACGGATCGAGATAGAAAGGGAGACGGATGAAAAGAGAGAAATGTAGAGAAAGGCATGGTCGGCTTTGCACACCTCAGTGAACAGCAGCACTTCAATCCTCTGCAGAATGAGAAATACTGTATCCTGACCTTGGCTGATCAAGCAGAGAAAAAAGGAGGGCAGAGGCAATCCACCTGAGCTCAGCCCCCCAAAAAGATCCAAAAAACTCATTAAGTTGTGGTGAAGGGAGAAGAATGCTTGTTTTTACGCCTCGTCACAGTTTTAACCTGATTCGCAAGACAACAGAACCTTTGATGGTTTGGTAGCTGCATTCCCACGTCTAAAGCATCCAGTTAGTTTAATCTCCCCAATAGGTTAGTTAGTTTAGGTTAGTTTGACCTATGCAATCTTTTTTCTCTATCGTAAAAAAAAACCACGCCCCTATAAATACTCTACAGGCACTGTGGAGTCAAGTGTGCTGCCCGTGGATACTTTGGCCCAATCCCAATCCTTTTTTTGAGCCCTTTGAAGGGATTGATGAGCATTAAAAGGAAAGGGGCACCTTACCACCTTACCAGTGGTAGGAATTGGGGTTGGGCCTCAGACATGTGGCTATAGACTGGACTAGAAACCTTCCAATTGGCAGATAATCGCTCTACCGGTATCAGGGGCTACTGATCATATATCAGGGTACTTACAGAAACTATTACTGCAGGATGGATTTCACACATTAAAATGCATCGCATTAAAAGGATTGCAGAAACTGTTCAAGACATCCCTGTGCCATTGGAATATATGCCAGTAAAGGGAAAAAAAACTCTCTCATCAGCCCCTACCTGAATGGTGGGTGGTGAGCGCTGTTTGCGGGTGGTCGTGGTGGACAGGGTGGTGGTAGTTTCGATAAAGGTGGTGGACATCTCTGGCGGCACCGAGGTGGTGGTGCGCGCCGTGCCCCGGCTGGTGGGCACGTCACCCACCAGCCGCACGCTGCCGTTCACCTTGATGTTGGGGTGGCCCTCTGCGGCCATGTTGAGGACCTTGAGGCCGTTGTAGTAGAGGCCAGAGAGCTGGCCCTGGTAGGGCCGCTTTCGATCGTTTCCGCCGATAGAGATGGTGGCCTGGGTGTTGAAGATTGTCAGCTGCCGGCCTGGTGCGTGAAGGTTGGGGGCGAAAGGTTGAAGATGAAAATGGAGGAATTAACATAATACCAAAACATTGTCATTGCACACACACACATATATATGTATATATGCCCATATGTGTATTACTTTACTGCTTGACTGAATAAGATGGGCTTCAAAATATGATGATGATGATGCAGCGTGGTTCTACACGTCACACAAAAAAAGTAGCAGCGCTCATTAAACCCTTCCTCTCTATTCGTTTTAGAAGAATGCAGCCATTATGTTTACTACCATTTACAAGCGATATTACAAAGGGAGCACATGCAGATCGGAAAATGAGCGGGAACATGTTCTCCACAGACAGTCTAAATGTATTCTGGACAAAACGGTGGATTTGTGAAGTAAAATTCCACAATGAAATATGCATGTGGGCTTCGGCATGTAATAATGACACTTCTAACGTGCCGTGTGAATTTTGTTACAAGACGACTATCTCAGTCAGAACACGTCGTTCGTGCATTGATTATGTAGAGAAAACACACCAAAGTTTCACAATGCAGGAATCATAATTAAAAATCTCATTTGTATAATTTGCAGACGAGTAACACGGCGGGCCCGTCACATTTGTTTGTTTCATAGTACAAAACACATTCGGTATGGAATGGCAGGGACAGGGCGTTCGGATCACAGGAAATGAAACAGCATGTGTGGAGCCATGCATGCGGCAGTAATGGGATTTTTCAAACCTGTCAGTGTTTTAGTGGTTGTTAAAGGGACTTTATAATAAGGTTAAGATGTTTATGTGCAATGAATATTAAAAAGCAGTTTATAATGGTATTATGTGGAGTGAGAACATGTATTATGCACTCCCCACCCTTCATCCCGTCTCAGAAAAAGAAAAGGGGGAGGAGAGTTTTTAAATCCTCATAAATGTATTAAACATAAACGAGGTGCTGAATTGATCATCTAAGTGATTGATGTTCACTGCTCGATCGGGGCACAGGGTGCACCTGGGTGGGTGCACTGTGACGCAGTGCTGTCAGAAAGGCTCCAATTATCTCTCCATCACCAAAAAAAAAACAGCTTTGGATTTTATTTTGTATGATAAGTGCTACTGAATGAATTACAGCGGAGAGGAGCACCTTCTGTTGGGAGAGTTTTTAGGAGGATATGCCTGCTGATGAGCTTGTGCTCAAACATTGCTGAGGATACGCGCCAAGGGAGTTGATCCTCCTCTCAAAACAATCATGGTGCTGTTGCTCATAGATAATGCCTCCTCCATGTCAATTTTGCTCAAAAAATTAGGAGCGCTTGATGTTTAACATCTCCTTGTTGCACTGGTTCTACTGGTTCTCTCTTCAGTCCCTTTAACTGGACACCATGATTCAACAATATTCAAAGATGGCGATGACAAAAAAAGGGAAAAGAAAAATATAGAGGGATGAACAGAAAAGAAACATAGAAATACGCTTTGTTTAACATGTTTTTAAGGGGTTTAAGGGATGGTTTTTCATTCTCAAAGGTTGAAAGGGAGCAAGCCAGTGACATGACAGAAAAGAATAAAGAAAAACATTCTAGAAGTTTGATAAAGATTTACCTTTCTCCTGAAGCCAATCTTCTACTGGCCGGGTATATTTGAACGGGATTTTCTTATTTGCCATTTGATAGCGCTCAATGTCGCTGTTGCCTTTAAAGTTTGACAGTTTGACAAACAGCTTGAAACAGTTGGCAACAGCAACAGACATCACACATTTATACAGTGGTTTATGATGAGGTTTATCTTCGTTTTAGAAAGATTTATAAAAAGCTTTAGCATTTTTAATTTCCAAGCACTTTAGTTGAATCTTTTTTTTTTTAAACTCATTATTTATACAGCACACTCCACAGCAAGATGTTACAAAGTATTCAGGAATTAAAAGCACAGCAGGCATAAACAGTGCGTCGAAAATCTGCAAGAAAAATACTTCACAATCTACATGATGTTATATAAAACAGAGTAAGAGAAGGACATCAAGTGGTTAACAAGGAAAATATGCACTAAATGCCTTCCTCTGAAGCAAATTGCTGGTAATATATGAGCACAAATTTTCCCACTGGACATCACCTGCTTTTACATTTCAAGGGCCAGCAAGTGATTTGCTGTTGTTGACAGTTATTTGGACGGAATAAGCTGTGCAGCGGGCTTGCAAGGAAAGGAGGGCAATGTTCGAGAGAGAAGCGGTAATTGTCAGTGCGGCAGACCCACTGCGGGTGAAGTCCCACTGTGACACAGATTTGAAGAGGACAATGCATACAAATGAGATCATTACTGACAAAGTGGGAACACCCCAGCTGCCACGTTCCCCTCTTCTTAGACCGTGGCTAACCGACCCAGGTATAAGGGAATTAAAGATAATAAACCTCATTTTACCGGCAATGCTGTGTGTGTACTTTGTATTTCTTCTGGCATGACACGGTTTCCCATTGTGTATGCGCCAGGGTGCAACGTTTTGTCTGACAAGCACAGACCCAGTCACTCTGAAAGGTGCTGCGAGTATGTCGGTGCTGAGGATAGAGACGTAAAAGTTTGTCTTCAAAGAAATTTTCAGGAACGGCAAGAGAGAGAGCGAAGCCTGTAAAAAATTATGAATGACGATATGACGTCAGTCAGCACCCAGGTGAGAAAGTTTTAAAGAGCAAAGAAGAAACGGGAATCTTTTAAGGTATAATACAAAGGGCAAGGCTTCATATCTGTGCAAATGTGCCCAGTATGGCTGCTGGGATTGCCTCTGTGGATTCAGCTGCCAAATGTCTGTGAGGAGTCACATGACTGCGGGTGTGACAGCACGGTTTCTGGCCATGTAGTGGTTCGGTTATTTGCCTTTAAATCAGACAACATAGTCTCATAAAACAACACTGTTTGGTCCTTCCTACGTTTCCTTTCCAGAGAAAAATACAGCAAGTGTTCAGTTCACACCCAACTGGGAAAAAAGTATAATTTGCGGCAGCAAAGGAGCTGAAAGACTGTGTCTGTTGTGTGCCAGCAGGTTAATCAGCTACTAGCAGGACTCCCTCCCCATTCCTTTGATTTCAGACAGGTTTCAGGTGGCAGCCAAATACACTCTCCTGTGGACAGGAGCCACCGAGGAAGGCGAGAGGTTTGTATGTGAAATCAGAGGGCAGTTGGGAAAGTTAGAATTCTCTGGGAAGGACTGGAGAGGAAGGATAGGCTGTATCTACAGACATTCTGTAATCTTATCTCCAGTTTATGCATTCGGCTGTTTTGTCCCAAAGCAGCCCCATGTTGTCGTTTAACTCAAGGAAAATCGTGTCTGAACCTGAGAGAAGAAGCTACAAACTTGAAGTGCTCTGCCAATGGCGTGGTCTCAGGTATAGCTCTTGCACTGTTGAAGGTGATTAATGAGGTGACAGCCCCCCTGTAATGAATAACACCACAAGCTAATTGTCCAACTAATGAGAAAAATCTCTATAGTTTGTCAATTTGATATTCAATTTCTAGAGGTGACTTGAGAATGAATCACCTTGCCAATAAAAGCACTATTGTTTATTACTAAATGAGTCTGGTTTTCATTTGTTTCAAAGCAGTGGTCAGATCATTCCTCAAAGATTTGTTTCCTCAATCTTTCAACTTGAAAAGGTCAAAGAGGAGAAGCGAGTGGAAAGATAACTGTAGCACTTTATGTGTTTGACACTTCCCAAGATTCAGTTTTGTGAGATCTCTTTTTTATTCTGTTTTAGAGTAATTTGACTATTCTACACACAAATTGTAAAGGTTTGACTTATTTTCACTTACTGTCTATGATAGTCAATATTAATCGAATCCTAAGCCGAGACAGACAAACTACGCTTTAAATGAGAAGAAAATTTGACTGGAAAGTGCCAGCAGAGAGAAGGTGTCATGGGATCTTTAAAGTCAGAGTAAATCAAATTCAGATTTAGTTTCTTAAAAAAAAAAAGAAAAATCGAAAAGCTGGTGGCTGAGACTATTAAACATAAACAACTTAAATTGTGGAGAAATAATGAGACAAAGGGTGATTAGAATAAATCTGTGAATTAAAGGGTTGAGCTAATGATCTTGCACCGCAGTTGTTACGGTTCTGTATATTCGCAGTAGCCTACTAAAGGTGTTATTAATGTTGCATCTAAGAGAACCAAAGTTAGAGGAGTTACTACAGTGAGTGGACTTGCAGTGTTTTATACAGAGCCATGGTGATAAAGAGTTGAGGATCACTGGCAACATCCGACTCATTTTTCACCTTGTAGTCTTGGAATCTTTCACAGAAGACAGTTCCGATTTAACAAATGCAACCCTGGACTAGCTGAACTGACTCTTTCTCAGCTCCTAGTGTGCTGCATGGGCCTAGACCTCAGGTGCATTGCAGAAGGAATGCCCGTCATGTCAACGTAGGTTGCATAATTCAGAATGTTAATTTGGTCCATAGCTGCACGGTGATCAAAATGTTCGATATCTGCGGTGTGCGTTTGTGAGGTAAAATGAACTCCGCTTTGTTTCCCTTGTTAGTTTAGTTTATTTAAGCTGGTCTGACATCTGTCAATCAGCAGACATTCCCCCAGCGATTCATATTCATTTCTGATTTACTCAGGCTTTAAAGACAAAATCTAATAAAAAAAAACACACCCACACAGGCCTGACGGTGCAGCCTTGCTAAATCCTCAGCTCTTATAAAGGAAAACAAGAGATTTGAAATAATATTTTTGGGCGTTTTCCTTTCTGTTCATACATGTAGATGAGATCACGGATAAAATACATTGTTAGTTGTTATTCCCATAGAGCACTGCTGCCATGCAACCTGCTGCAGCTGAACACATATCCAATCTTTCCACTCACAGTAAGTATTTTTTCTTATAAACATCCACTTGTGCTGAAGAACTTCCTGTTTATTCAGTGAGATACACTATCTCAGAATATTTCATGCATAATTTACACTTTCCTACATGTACATGCACAACTAAGCAGCTGAATACAAACCTTTTTTAATCCAGTAATAACCTATTTTCCCCACGTTTAATAAGAATGTATCTTCATGCCCTGCGATGAGCCTTCATCATTTCTTTTCCCCCAGCGACGGCAGCTATTCACTCAACACAAACACTGGCATGGCGACAGTCATCTGTTAGTTAGTTGCTTCATACTGCTTCAGTCTATTCAGTTTGTTTACTAGAATCATCTCACCAGGGCTCCATCACAGCGCCAGAGCTGAGAGCACATCTAAACTGAGAAAATGGCTACCGTGACAGGCTCCTGGCATCCTCTCTATTTGGGGGATGATGAGTGCATTTGATATAGTATGGCCCTGTCCAAAAAAAACCATCATTCCACAGCCCAAATCCAGAGCTAGACAATGCCGCCGCCGGTTATGAATATCCTGCACCACCCACCTCTTTGCAATCCACACCTGACTTTCATCTTTGCTTCCCCTCCTTTCTTGGGTCGTTCATTTCCATTCTCTCCATTCCTCTTCAGCTCACCGTCCCTCCACTGATATTCTGCTCCTTCATTTGCTCCCTGCTATTCTCCCTCTCTCCATCTCAGTAATCAGCCCACTGCTCTCTTCTCGGGCAGCTCAGACCTCCTCAGCCACAGACGCAATTCTGCTGCCATTTATCTGCTTTTCACTCATTCCCCTTCCCATTTCCCCTCAGCTCTACCCATCAGTTTGTCAACTCTTTTCTGTCTTCCACTTCCAATAAAGCTTGTATTTCCTCAGCAGGTGCATCCATGTGCCTCTGTTTCTCCTGCTCGCTCTCCCCTGATCTTCACTCCACTCTCTTGCAGACATCAGAGAAAGCCAGAGAGTAAATTCATCATTTATCAGGTCGCTCTGAAATTTAAAGTGTTGAAAGGATCAATTTGACTGGCGGCTTGTATCCTTAGCTTAGTCTGAGTTTTGAGAGTGAAGGAGATGCTCTACGTCTCAGATAGGGCTAAAAATCTTTGGCTTCGGGACGCATTCTGAGGAACAGTTTTTTTCCCTGCATCTCAAGACAAAGACTGTCAGACATTCTGAAGCCATGCTACTCGTTATGTCTGTTGCAGGTTGTGTGCCTCAGAGCACGGATGAAAGTCCCGGTATGTCTGAAACCATATGTGTTTGAAAATGAACACAAGGCTGTTCTCGCCATGACCGACCCTCTCAAACACATCACAAATGATGGAACACACACAGACAGACTTTCCCTCAGGCACCAACAGAGTAGTTCGGCTTAATGGTCATTCATCTGAGACAACGCCTGAACCATAGCCAGCTCAAGGCAAAGGGTGATGTGCAATTTCTGCCTGACTCGGCCTCGTAATTCTTTGAATCCAAGATTCCAACTCGCACAAAAAAAGATCATGTAATCAAAGAGAACAGGCATTCAGAATGTTATATAAGGAAACTGAAGCCCTCTCGAACAAAGGCAAGCCCCTGCAGTAATGTGGGCTGTCACACAAGTACACAGAATTGGACGAGAGACGCAAAGCCGTGATGAGCGGTGACTGGAAGAGGAGGAGAAACACGGATAAAAAGGAATCTGAGGATGGGGAAAGAATTGAGATCTGAGAGGGCACTGTTTGAGGGGGAGAATAATTAAAGAAAGGAAGAGACAAAGCAGTCAACACACACATACACACACACACACACACACACACACACACACAAATCTAACGCCTACACGCAAAAACATGTAAGCTGCAGAAGCCTGATGAAAATGTTCCTGTATGGGATCAGTGTGGGTATATTGTTTATAAGAACGGCACTGTGAAGTCTTATTTATCAATATGAACAGCATTAAAGTGCTCTATTTTTATTTTTGTGAACCAGCTTTGTGAGAAACCGCTTCGGCGCAAAGACTAATACAGTCTTGATATCTAGTGGGTTTGACATTAAGGTCCTAGAACTTAATCTCTTGTCATCCGTTCACTTCATCGTCTCCTTTGTACTTCGAATTGTCAATAAATGCAAAGCAGAGACTGTAAAGGCAATTACAGGGCAGCTCTCGTTTGTAGTGCGCCGCAGTTTTCTGTCAGCTTCGGTAACAGCGACCTCGAAGTAATCGCCGAGATGGGTTGGCAGCCGAATTACGAGAAATTCAGCCTGTGCAACAAAACGTAGTTCGGCAATCAGATGTAAACAAAGCCAACAGTTATATTTGATATAAGTGATCCAGTCAGACTGTCAGTAGCTGCTGTCAGAATCCGCTGCTTCTGTTTCTTCATAACACCTGGGGCAAACTGCTGATTATCAGATGCATACACATGTTAGACATTCCCTAACCATCTTATTAAGTACACGGATAAAATCCGAGGCACACCAATGCGGCTTCTCCTTTATCTCTCTCTGCATATATCAATCTCATCTGGATACTTCTGTTAAAGCTGTCAGAAAGGGTTTCGCGAGCTACAACCTCGACTGTGAATACATTGAATACCTTTTATTTCATAGTGTTGTTAAAAAAAATAACATTCATAAGAATTGTGAAAGAATACCTGACATTTTAGAATTGTATCTCATGAAGTGGCCATTTCTTACAGCTTGATATGATGACGGAATACTCAAAAATAACAGTTGCTTTGCTACATTAGTGTTCTCAGCACCTTAGCATTTTGGCTGAAAAGCGAGCCGTACACCTTCCTTAAGTTTTGCATTAGTCAAATTATATATATATATATATATATATATTTCTAACCCATCTACACACTGTGACATCATCTTCTTAGTGTATGATCACAGACTGCCCTGCACCTGGGAATGACTGCTGCTCAGACATTGTGTATTTTCTGACCTGAGGTCCGCCTCTCTGCACTTGGCACTGGGACTAATTAATCCTTGTCATTTTTTTTTTCAAACTGTCTGAGAGGCTTTTCTTTTTTTCCCTTCATGCTTTTGTCTCGAGTCGCTCCGCGTGTTTTTAAATCTTCTTTAAATTAATTTACCAAAATGAAAGCTGCCAAACCTGTCGAAAGTAAGCACCCACGGAATCTCAGTGATAATATTCTATCGCACTCAGTTGACAACCTCAGTTAAAAAAACATCATCTGACAAATGACACCGTGTCATTTTTTTCCTATTCAATAAAAAACTAAATAAAGAAGCAGTGTCTCAGAAACGAAGTCCATTCCAGGTTTCAGGAGCTTGTAGGACCACTTTTAAAAGCCATAACTTGCAGTAATTGTTATTCCGTAGAAAACTCGAGAATATTTTGACTCAATGGCAACAACATGACCGCAAAATATAAGCCTAAATCATTAACCCTCCAACGTTTCCAAATAAAGCCAAACTCTTTGTGAACTTTTACATTTAACATGCTGACTGAGGCCTGCAGAGTCTGAGATGTAGCTCTTGGGGTTTTGACCTTGGGGTGAACTTGCTCAGGTGTCCATTCATGGAAAGAATGGAGACTGTCTTGAATGTTTTGTCCACTTGTGAATAATCTTTCTCTGTGTAGAAATGAAGGTCTCTAAATAATTTGAAAATGGCCTTATAACCCCTTCCTGATTGTTGGGCAGCAACGATTGCTTCTCCAAGATGATTGCTGATGTCTTTCCTCCTTGGCATCGTGTTAACACACACCTGAATGCTTCGGACCAACAAAAGATGATATTATAGAATTATATCTACTTAGCAGCACCTCGCTGCTACTTACCCTATATGGAAGCAGTGAGGTTGTACTCATTGGACTTATTTTTTGCTAAATAAATAATGACACAGTGTCATATGTCCTGCGTAGTTGTTCATCTGGGATTGCATTTAACTCATTTTAAAACCTGCTAAAGACCAGATGAAGTTTTTATTAAGTCATGATACGTCGAACCTTTGAATTGAAAGAGGTTGTATTTTCTGATTTCTAACATGACCCTATAGATCAGGGGTCGGCAACCTTTAACACTCAAAGAGCCATTTGGACCCAGTTTCCACCGGGAGCCGGAAATACTTTTTGATCTAAAATCTACTATAATGTGTTTTTACCTTTACGCTTTGCGTAAACAACTATAAACTTTGTTGCTTACGAAATCCATGAAGTGCTACAGAGATAAAAATTTTATTTTATTTATATAATGAACACATTTTGAACTCTAAGAACTCTAAAAAATATAATAAAATAAAATTAAAAAAACACGCCGAGTTGAAGGTCTCTTTCTCACCACAAATTAGGCATACTGGCAAGCCACTCTCGTCAGAGGTAAATGCAAATTAATCTGCCCAGGCATCATTAAATGTTCTATTTTTCTTCAGATATTTTTCTTTTCTTACATTTCTCCATACTTGGCCTGCCTGGGGTTGAAAGTCTCGACAAATGCACAGCGTCTTGGCGGGCATATACCGGCTATACCGGCGAGAGAGTGACGCATATTTTGAGCGATGAAAAATAATAAAATATTATTTTATTTTAATATTTCAAGATCACAATAATCTTCCAATTTAGAACTACAATAAAAAAGACTAACTAACACAAATAAAATACACTTCAATTGGATACTTCCCAATCCTTTCATAAGGATGATCCAGATTGCAGACCCCTGGTATAGATTGGGGTTCACTCGCTGTCATTTTAGTAATATTGCTACAGACCGCGGATTGCCCAAAGTCAGTACTTGTATACTGATCACTATGTTACTAACATTGTTAAATCTAATAAAATAATGCAAAAGGTGTTCGGATAAATCCAAAAACTAGAACAACAATTTAAAAAGGAGGTGTTTGACCAATGAGCCCAGAAACTGTGGAGGGTTGAAACGCACATAGCCGAGTAAATAACCTCCAGGGAAAGTTTCTCCTCATTTCTGGATAGTTTGGCGGGGGTAACTTTTCAAAGATCATCACTAATATGTCCAATTTACATGCTTCGGGCTACTCTGCAAGCAGCTCCGACTGTCTGGCACGTTACCAACACCTTTGTCCTCAACTCTTCTCTGTAAGGGAGAGAGGCCGTGCTCGGATCCGGTAACTGTCACTGAACAGCCCTTGGGTTAAGTGTTGGAGTGTGAAAAAGCAGTCGATAAGTCTGGACCCTAACATGTAATCACTCACGAGATGACAACGTCTTTACAAGACAGGGAGGCAGAAAAATAAATAAATCACTGTTGAATTACTATCACCGTGAAAGAGAGATTACCATGCTTTCGATCCCCGCCCCTCGAGTTTGTGACGTGGTCGGAGAGGGGAACAAAACTGAGTTGCATCATTAACGGCCAGTGATTTCTGAGTGAGCTCTGGCTTTGGATCCCAGATACTGACATATGGAACAATAGAACTTGAGCACAGGAGTGTTTGTGCACGGGAGATAATTATGATAGCCAAGACTATACTGAGTATGACTGTGCAATAATGACATTACAATGTCTTAAAAATTCAATTCCCTCTGTGTGGCTGTCAGTGTGCACATGATGGAGATGTCACCTTTGTGCATGGAATGGAGTTTCCTCAGTTTTTTGCAGCATTACTGTGGCTGAAACGCAGTTACGAAACCAGTCTCATGTCATCTGGTCAACAAATAAGCGAAGGACGGCCGAAGGCAAAAAAGAAAGCCAGAGACAGAAGAGATTAACGTCACCTGCGCTGGCAATGAACCCAACCACAACAGAGAGCCAAGAAGACGCCAGGAGAGGATGCCGCCCTGTCGTCGGCGAAGGCTCGCAACTGGGAGCGCGCAGAGGGGCCTCTGGGGACGAAGGGCTAACAAGTGACTCGTGAATCAACTCCTGTTTGTTTGCTCCTTGCGATTAGGTAGCATATCCTCTTTCTTTATTTAGTTTGGGGGTGCACCTTCCAGTCTTCATGTTTCAGTTCAGGTTGGTGCCATAGCTCGTAAGGGGACAATATTTCTTATTCAGCACTGTGTGTTTGCCACTGGCCTCCCACAGTATGACACCAGCGATATGAACATCATAGTATCTTATGCCATTCTGGCTCTTCTGGCAGCCACTTTGTGCATGAATAGTTGCCCTGTGTGCTCTGTTTGAATAAGTGGAATTAAAGAAAGTGAAAAAGGAAACAATGTGGTTTCTCCTAAGCTGGTTGAAGAACAGAAGTCAAACTCATGGAGCGCCAACTTCATTTAATGGACTGTTAAGTAGAAGCAGGAAAGGCTTTCTCCTTCCTTCCCCGCTCTCACTCTTTCACCTTGCTAGCTAAGCAGCACATATCTGCTGCAAATGAGGAGAGTGCCTGAGCCTCCAAATGGAGCGGGCTCTGTTTGATGACCCTATTTATATTCTGCTGTTGTGCTGCTTCTGCTGACCTGGGAATGAGAGATACAGGCAGGCAGAAGCTTTATCTGGCTAACAGGCCACCCCCCCCCGGCCTCTGTCTCTATCCCCTCCTTGCTTGCCCACCGACCGAATGCCTCTTGGTGCCTTTGAATCCTTTTGCAGAAACTGGCCAGATGTTGCGAGACAAAGGCTTTAAGCTCAGAGAGCTCCTCTACTGTGGAGTCAGGTGTGATGTTGTGAAAGGCCAGATCTTTTCTGAGGCACAGGCAGATATTTGACTCAGTTGTTTTTAGATCGACTGTTTTTCGCAGTGCCCTGTGCGTGCATAAATAGATGGTGTCCAGTGGTTCTAAAAGGATACTTTAACTTTACTCTTACAGTGCTGTGCTTAAGTCCTGAGCCACCCCTCATTCATTTTCACATTGCCATGAAAATGGGAAATAGATGCAACAATTTACTGAAATATGTCAACATAAATGGAAATACAGTGTATCAAGCAAAAGCAGCTTCTACACTTGCAATGACTTTGAAAGTAAATATTTGGTCTGATCCCCTTTATTCTTCAATATTCAGCCTTAACCCTGTTAGACAAGCTTTTTGTCATTTATGTAGGCAGTCTTCAGGAATAGTTCTCCAGGCTTCTTGAAGGACATCCCAAAGCTTGTCTTTGGATGTCGGCTGCCTTTTGTTCCGTTCACTGTCAAGATGATCCCCCACTGCTTCAACAATGTCGAGGTCCGGGCTCTGGGGAGGATTCATCCCTCCAGGAGGCTTTAGCGAACAGTGGAAGGATCATCTGAAGGGCCAGATGCCTGTCTCAGATTCTGTCAGCGTTTGCTGGATTTTACTCCGCATTTTGCTCCTATTTCTGAAAGACATCACTTCAGACACCTTTGTGTGCAGTCCAGTAGCTTTCATGTGTCTTCGCAACAGGCTGCTCATAACAAAGTGCTTATACTTTGTTACTTGCACAAAGTTGCCTGGTCGAACGATTAATTGGCTAGTTTCTTAACAAACAAAAAGAAAACCATTCTTCTGAAAATGGTCAGGTGTAAGGACCGAACTGTTAAAAAGCAGCCAACATCCAAAGAAAAACTTTCTAAACACCCTCAGAAAATCTGGAAAGCTACTGCTCAGGACCTCTTCTAAGAAAATCTGTGTCCATGGAAACAACAATTAAAGAAATTAGGGGTGGCTCATGACTCTTGCAAAAAACTGTATGCTGTACAAAGGATTCATGCGACATAGGATCATTGACATGGGCAGTACCTGTGGGAAAATGCTCATTGATTGGCCAGTTGTCCACCTGCAAGGTTGCGTTGCCCCCATTCCTGGTGAATCGCACCAAATGGTATTTGCCGTCATTTACTGCGGTGCTCGTCTCCCTAACACTGATATCCACCGTCCCGATGTTGAATGTCACTCCCACTTTGCCTTGTTCCTGTAGAAAACACAAAGAAGACAAAGTGTGGGAAACAGTTGGTGGGAGCGCTCCATCTTGGCAAGCAGTATTTAAATGGACTTCAGAATGCAACCGACCGAGTCCCATCAAATGTGCCACAACTATCGAGGCTAATTCAATACAGACTTTTGACCTGCTCCTGTACAATGTCTGCACCTCCATGTTTCGCCGTGCGGTAATGAATTAATTATACAATAAACTAACGATAAAAAGTTCAATGAATCTGCTCGGATGAATGCCCTCGGCTGGTGCCAGAGGTGAACTACTCAGAGAACCTGAGGATGCTCGAGCGCAACGCTTCATTATACAACTGTAATGTGATGAAAATAGGCTACCAGCAGAGATTGTAATGATGAGTAATGCTCCCTACAGCCTGTCACTTTGAAACTGGCAGGACAGATGCCTTTTTCTGCTGCGCTCCTTACAAACACAATGATTACCATATGTTTTGCTTAGCTCCTGATGCTAAACCAGCTACGCCATCTCCATAAATCGCGACGGCTTCCCGAACCGTTTTCTGACTCCTCTCCCTTCGACCCCACATATTTTCACGAGTTGTCGGCATGTTTTATTGCCACAGTGGCCGTATTCACGGCCGTGTAGGCGTTAAAAGCGGAGGCAGGACTTGAGTGAGTGAGGATGAGGACGAGCTGTGTTTTCTGTGTCATTTGTTTTAATCCCCCACAGGGAATCTCTCATTGTAATTACTTTCTTTAGTAGCCCGGAGCAGTGGGACCATTTCTCATAACAAAACCAAAATTAGAATGGTTTGCACGGGAGGCAGACATATATAGTTAATTGATCAGCTGAGGCGTAAGCCCTGCATGGGTGACTGTTAATATACAGACTCAGATAATAATGGGTAGTACTTAACTTTACTCAGCATGAATACATTGCAAGATTGGTACAACATCCTCTTAATACCTTCGAAGAGTTCTTAATAAGGCCAGCTAATACCTAACACAGTTGTTCAGGCTGCATTCTCAAATATACTCCACAGCAGACCAAAAAACATTAAAATGCAATAAAACCAGATTATGTTAGCAAGTTACAGTTTACAGGACTAAAAGACTCGTCTTAGAACGTTTTTCTCAGTGTATTTCTGCTGAGTCAGTTCATTCATTTTTTTGCTATGTACACCGAAAACTAAAAGAAATCCATATGAGTTCACATTTCAAACTTTTAAATCAAGTTTGCGCCGACACTTAGAAAACAAGAGCACCTGGAAGAACTCTTTTCATTTTTCTAAATTAGAATTTGTGTTTCTAAGCATTTTTTTTTTTATAAGCACAAGGGAGGCAAGAGTATATTCTTGTCTTGATTTAAGGTACAAGTACATCCTTCTGAGATAATATATTTCCAGTTTCAAGAGGGTAGAAAAATCCACCAGCACACAGCACAATGTAAACCCTGCAATGACTGTTCACACTCTCATGTAGATTCCCTTACAAGCTCTTTTAACTGCCTCGGCGGTCTAAAGACCTGCTCTTGCTCGTACTTACACTTAAAGCATGCTTTGTCTCTTCAGAAAAAGAGAACCAGAATAGCATTACGGTGTACTTGAGAGCATAATGCGAGGAGAGACAGAGCAGCTCTCTTCTGAAACAATCTCCAGCTCAGCTAATAATGGAAATGGAATGTTCCCGAAGACAAGAGAAAGCCATCTCCTGAAAGCTGAGGTAGCGCCCGGACGGGGAGTCAAGACAAGAATATCTGAAGGCACAACTTAATGTCTCTGTCAGAGAGGCTGTGAATGGACTCTTAATAGAAGTAGTTGTCATTAAAACTCAGAGCCGCGCACGAATGCGTGTAATAAAAGAGATTGGGCACATGTGTGCAGCAAAACACACATGATCCACACAGATGAACGAGATAGTCAGAACATGTTGATGTGGCATGGTGCTGCTCTGTGTGTGCGCTGTACTGTGGAGAATACTACTTAAAGATCTTTCCTGACTAATGACCAGACCTTTTCCCGGTATGAAAAAAAAACATGTCTGACAGCTGGAGTGCGTTTAAAGCACAGGCAGACATCGCCGGTGACCTTCAGAGGCTGTGGCAGCCACAGGCTCTCCTGTGTAGCCGCATCAAAGCCACATCACCGACCCACTAATGCCTACAAACAAAGACAGATCGTCGACCCTTCCTGACCCTTTTACAAACAAACAACAAATTGCAACAACTGTACACGTTTGGAACTGTTGCTGAGCGCCTCCAGGCAGTGTGTGTGTGTGTGTGTGTGCCGGCTTTCTCTGCGATGGCACACCTCCACCTCATTCCATCCTCCTTTCCTCCGCGCTACTCTTGTTGTCCGGCTACCCTCCTGCCTCTGCCGCCCACCTGCCCGCCTGCCCACCCCAGCACTGCAGCAATGTTTGAGTGACAGATCCAATTACGTTTTTTATTGGCCTGTCGCTCGCGAGGCGGGAAGGCACTTCATTGTCTCCTGAGCAAAGGGGAAAAACGGCTATTGTTCTCTTAGTGGGAAAGATGATGGCCGCTGTTCAAGCTGTAAACAAATGATGCGCGCAGAATGGCTTCTAAACGCACACACGCTCGGGTCCTAACAGACACACAGGCACACAGTCAGAACCTGTGCCCTTGCACTTGAGAATGTTAGTTTCTTTAGTGTCATACGGCTTAAACAAATTACAGAATTGCCTCTACTGACTAAATTGCAAACACCCCATACATGAGATCACAGTCATTTCCTGGGATGATGTGCTAATTCTCTTTTTTACAGCCTAAAGCGCTCCCGCACTATTTATTTAGACTGTTTCCTGGCTTTAGATGGAGAAACACATCATGCCAACAGTGTGAGCGTATGTCGTTTAAGTGTACGTACACTCTGTGTGGGTGTGTTGTATCCATGCTCTGTGTAACTAAGACTGATAAATGTAATTTCAACCCTCCCTCTTCCTTTGCTGTGAGCAAGCCTGGGCTTGGCACGAGGAGCTCCAGCATTCCCACGTGCCCCGGCGCACGCTGACATCAGTAATCAGGCCCGCCGCAATCCAATTCAGGGCCGATCAATGCCTCCAACACATGGAGTGCCGCGGGCAGAGCGAATGAGAGAGCATCACTCAAAGCAGTGGTGGGCGATCCTGCAGACAGCCATGGCGGCCCTCAGCAGACAGCTGCTGCACAAGAGGACGAGATGATCACAATATACCCCCATCCCCAGCTCGCTGAAGGGTCATTCTGTTAAGCCACAGGCCCTGGACGGATAAATACATCTGACAGCCTTTTTATGGAGGTGAGATGGGTTTAATAAGCATGTTCAGACAAAAGAAAAGAAAAAAAACACCAGATAAATACAGGACAAATAAACTGATTAATATTTGTAACATGTGCCAGATATCTTCAACAAAAAGATGTGGATCGAAAGCGCTTTAAGGTCAGACAATGTTATTAAAGTGGGAGTTTTTCCCTCCACAAAAGGTATTACATTCCAATCAAACCTTGATTGAAATCTGGTATGGCCAGAGAGTAGTTGTAGTGGGATGACTCCAGTGAATCTATATTAAGGCTCAGTTGGGAGAGAGGAAGATCCTGTATCAAGAATGTGAACATGTCCCAGGGTGGGAGTTTGGGTTACATATCCCCCCCTTTCATCTAACATCAGCGCTCAAGTTAGCTTCTGCGGTCAGGGGCCATCAAAACTGGATCACTGAAGCAGTGGAAGCAGAATCAATAGAGTGCAGAAGCTAGGACAATGTGAGACGCACTGGATTGATGCACCTGGCCTTCATGGTGCCAAAGCCATTTATCCTAAGTAATTGACAGAGATAACTCAAAGACGTCAGAGTGATTTGTAGCTGTCTGTTCCAGTGTGCATCAAGCTCTACAGTCAGAAAATATGCTAGGATGTAAGAGGCTTTTAAGGGGGGTTTGTTTGTTGTGCTAGCCTTTAGTGCTACCCTCTTCCTCATGCACAGAATGTACTGAAAACTCGATGGGCCTTGGGCTCCGCGAGAGCCCGGCGTATTTGTCAAGGACTTGAAGACGCTATTGAAACTGAAATCGGTAATTTCAGACAGAATCACGACCCGAGATCGAATAGATCATGTCCACAAAGCCAATATTCAACATATACAACCAAACAGGTCTGGAAAAAAATAAATCAAAATCCTTCAGAGGCCGTTGCCGTGGTGACACTGAAATTTCAAAACAGATAAAAAAGAAAACACATCACCTCCAAAGGTATGAAAATTCTGCTGATTCCTTCACCAAAGCAAGCTTTGGAGAGGAAGAGGGAAGTGATGGGAGTGGTTTGGATCTGTGTCTGCTCATGTGCTTGCCTGCCAGCAACATCACATGGAAACTACCTCATTCAGTTTCATGAAAGACGGTGGATAGATGCAAGGAGGAACCCGTTCGCATTCGACACACAGCTAGATCTCTTTCCCTCAAACTAAAGTACGCTTTTAGAAATATCCTTCCAGTTTCATCCCATGTTTCAGAGAGCTCTGGTTACTATCCGGTTTGATGAATGCAACCTAAATGTAACCGAATAAGACCGAAAGAAACTCGGTCCATCCGTCTGCTAAACTATCCAAACCTGCCACCGGGCAGGAGGCGGGATAAACCCGGGACGGGCTGCCTGTCCATCACAGGTCCGCATGGGAATACTTTATATTCATGTTATCTTCAACAATTACGTTGAAAAAAACTCAAATGGATTGATCCAATAAACATGTACTGTCTGTATGCAGAGTCTGACATGTGGTATCTTATTCTTATGTTCTACTGAGTTCCATTGGTGCCTTAAAAGAGACCAAATTTCAGCGCAGTAGTTTATTTTTAGTCAGTCTCACATGGACGGTTTAATTAGCCAGCAGGACAACAAATGAGGATTAATGCAGCACTGAAAACAGACAAAACAAACACACTATTTGACTAACAACAGTTAAAAACAGCAGGGCTGTGCCCTGCTGTTGGAGGAAATAACGGAACATTTTTCTGACCTATTTTTGGAGCGCACACTAAAATAAATGAAAACAAAGCAATGGATGCGCGTTTTATGAGGTCCTTTGAAAAAGTGTCTCATATTGTTTTATCTCACGACAGGACAACAGGAAAACAAGCGGCCCTATTTCATTTCGTTATTAGCTCGTGTTTCTGTCATTTCTCATGATGAACGAGATGACCGTTTTAATCTAATTAAGCACTTATAGCTCATCGGAAATGATATGGTTTCACTGGTTCTCCATTAAAGGGACGCAAAGCCTTAAATTAGACAGAAAGGGGGGGGAGATGGATATTTTACTGGGATAAATTAAGTGCAGCGTCAGGACAGGACGTGAAAGCGCTCACAGCAGTGAAGCATACAAAGTGCTGCTGACATGTTATAAACACAAAAAGGCACTCATTTTGGAAAGATATATCCTACCGTGGGGCTGAATAAAACACCGCAGACACGGTTTTACTTTCTCACATTAAAAGCAGACTTCCTGGCTTTGTGTAGTGACACCGCTAATGCACTATTCACATAAACATGTCAGTGAAAACTGAATGTTCATAAATCATTAAATGGCTCACATGTTCATTCGGATGTTCATAATCAGCTGCAGAGCTGTTGTGAGAGGCCGTGTGGGAGGATACAAGGCACAGAGGCCAGCATGCCTCTGAAATATTGATCACACCTAAAAGAAGCCACAGTTCCAGCAGAGGCTGTGTTTCACACCTGAGAGGGTCAGGAATGGCTTCATCGAGTGGACAGGAACTCGCTTTACTTACTGCCAGTGTGATTGCCGAGCTAATACCGGTGAGTCCATTAGCCAGTTGGTTAATGCCCGGGTGTGCCAGCTAGAGTTAGTCCACACCATCAGAGCAAGAGTCATTGTATTTTCAAGCCAAACACAGGCAGCGGCGTCGCTGGGGTAGGAACTGCCTTTGACTCTGCGTTCAGGCTCAATGTCAAACTCGGAGCCTTGCCGTTTGATCCGCTGCCGCAGAATATGAATCGTGCAGGGTCAGCCTTATCAATTATTTACGCGCACTCTTTCTCTATTTCCTGTTTGTCCGCTCCTGTGGCTGTAACTTGCCCTGACACTAATGGCGGACGGCCTGGTGAAAACATTTATCAATGTTACCGCAGGGTCCTCTTCAGCTCTATACTATCACTTTCAGCCTTTTGGAACTTAGAATACTGACGGTGCACTGATCCTAATCATCACTGCCATACTTTACGGCATGAGTCTGGGCGCCATTGTCTGAGTGAAGTGGCTGCCCCTGAAAGAACCTCTGGCTTCTGCATCTTGTGCTATCAATGCATTTATAGCCTCCTATAAAAAACAGCACACAGCCTCCCTCCCCTTTTTAGGCATAAGGAAAGTTCTATTTTTTTCCTCAACTTTATGCCCTTTCTTTGTTTAAACCAACTGGCACAATCCAAACTTTGAAAAATTCAAAGATGTATGGAGAATGTCCTCCTCCCAAGAACAAGCCAGCAGAATTACCTTCCAAGAATATGCGACCCCTAGTGGTGGTGAGAGGAACTGTATTTGAAGATTCAGAAGCATTAAAGTGGTGTAATTCTTACCTGAGATGGGTTTTTCTAACCCGTACCAGGTAATCTTATTGCCTAAACCCTACCAGGAAGTGACAATTTTTTTTTGTAAAGTGTTGTTTTATTGACCGAACATAACCCGGAAGTGAAAAAAACTGTCATCACATCTTGAGGTCTAACCCACGTCCTGTGACTGAAAGTGCTGCACCTAACTGTCCACCCTGCTCTTCTTTCTTAAGAGAACTTTGTGCCCTTCGAAAGTAAACACTCAAAGAAGACATTTGCTCTGATGTGAAAATGCTCATCTGTGTCATATTTCCCTCCTGATGCCTGTAGAGGTTATGGTTTAGTTGATGACCCTTATAGATTCAATTTAAATGTGAATAAATTAACTCGGATTGTTTTGTTTGGATGGATTTGTTGGTTTCTGAGATGTTTGAAAGGCTGCAGGTTCAGGCTCAGGCTCAGGTTCCGCTACTGCTTTGTTGCTTTGTTTTGGTGTGAGTTGTTGCAGCTTAAAGTAGTTTCATAATGTTCCAAATGACTCCTTTAAGCACTCTGAAGTAATGTATCATACACAGTATTTTTCAGTATTTGACAGTTCAGTTTGAGAGTTCCTGGTTTGAATCCCACCTGGAGCTTCCTCCCACTGTCCAAAAACATGCATGTTTGGTTAAATGGTGATTCTAAATTGTGCCTAGGAGAGAGTGTGAGTGTGCATGGTGGTTTGTCTCTGTGTGGCCCTGTGATGAACTGGCAACCTGTCATGGGCGTACCTCGCCCCCCCTGCCCAATGGCAGCTGGCATAGGCTCCAGCCTCCCCATGACCCTGAATTAGATTAAGCAGGTATAGAAAATGAATGGATGGATTTGTAACTATTAAAAAGCATCTTCCCTCAGGCCATCACGATGGTGAACCTCTGAGCTTTGTTTCTTTTTTTTTTTATTCTTGGGCCAATATTTCTTTTCGTAGTCATCTACTCTGTAATCCTAACTAGTCTTTTACAAATGAGCCGTTTGAACACTAAATCTTGCTGCTGAAATAATTTCAGAAACGTGGGTTTCTATTTTTAAACAGAGTGAGAAAATCAGACGATGGAATCATTATTCATTATAGAGCGGGTATGGCTCAGTAGGTGGAATGAGAATACTCCAACCGGGTGGCTGGAGTGGCGCAGTATTCAGTTTCTCTATGTCCTGAAGTGTCCCCGGAAAATACACTGAATACCATATTGCCGTCATTATTCTCCCACATGTGTGAATGTAAAGAAAAAGCAATGGATTTACAGTATAGAAAGCAAACATGCACAAAGAAGCTTATGTTTATGTAAATGGGGGAGAACTACTTAAATTGCTTCATAGAACCTACACAAGGTCAGTAGGTAAGATATAAGTGCAGACCATTAGTTTAATATCCAAAAGTATCTGTTGTTCTACATGCATACAATTGTCGATCTTTGACTATATAACCATAATGTCATTCCAGATTGCTAATGGAGAAAACACCATTAAAAAACAGGTCCACTTGGTGAGTTATGAGTGTCGTTCCATCTCTGTTTATGTTCAGAATTCAACACAGTCGAGGTAATTGCGATCCATACTGCATGAGTACAGGCTTGCCAAACCACAGAAGCGTGTTAAAACGTAAGCCGTTAATTGTTTTCGGCCTGACCTGCTGCTCCACTACTTCATCTGCACCATTACAACGCAGCGCGACCGGAAACAGGTAACCAAGCAGTATGCAGAGTCTCAACGTTGCCATGGCCACATTAACAGTCTGCTCGGACTGATGTTTTTTTTACGGAAGCTGTGAAGAGGATGTTTGTTATCGACGTGTGTGACTGCATTTACTTACAGTGGCATCATTTAAGGGAAAAAAAAAAGAAAAGAAAAAGTTTTGTGTGACCTCACACTGTGCTACGTTGGACCACATGGTCCTCATGCACCAGAGGGCTCATTTAGAGTAAAAAAAAAAAGAGCCAATGAATAGGATTTGTGCTAGATGGAATAATATGCTGTGAAAGTCCATTAGGGACCAGGCTAATGAAATTGAAACAGCTTGGTGATCAAATTAGAATCTGTTCGGCAGATATTTAATTTAATATGCTGCTGAATTTGAGCACTTTCTATTTGGTAACCGCACAATGAAAGTGGTGCACAATAAATCAAGTGGTCACCCAATTCATCCGGCGTTCTTTCCTCCCCTCATTTTTCTGATATGAGCAACTTTCCAATACAAAATGCCAAACCAATACCCACTATCTTCGGAAACAGAAGAAACAAAATGGAAATAAGCCAAAACATCCCAAAAAAGAAACGTTTCTATGGAAAATACCTTGATTCAAAGTTTCATGCATCGCTGCAAATGCTTGTTAAAGAGTCACGGGGCGAAATGATTTGAATAGACTTTGACTTTGTTTGAGGAGCGGCTCTCTGTTTTCTGCACGCTCTCCGTGTCTCTGGTTATATGCAAAACAAAGCCACACTGTGAGAGGGAAGGGAAAGAGTGGAAAAAACAGTAGCTATTCCAGAAAGCTGGACATCATCCCAATTAACAAGATGGGTGGTAATTTCGGGAGAAAAAGATGACAATTTTAAATTGGGAGGAAGACTCCCTACAGAAACTCTGTCTAATAAAATGGGAGGAACACATCGGCTCTCTTGTCTGTGTGGTAGCCATAAACGCATCTTTGAACATCGAACAAAGCTTGCACCACAGTTTACTGACTGTGGGGGGGACAGACGCTACGTCTCATTTTCATCCATCTGTTTATATAAACATACTATTCTGGGCACGCACTTCCAGGCACAACAGATGGATGAATGTAAACACACAAATGAGCATGCGACCACACAGACGATTTTTTTTATTTTTTACCAGACCCATTTTTGTCCAACGTCATGCAAACTGCATTGAGATTACAACGACCAATGTGTGCAGGAACAAGTGCTAATACGCTAATGCTAAAGGCCGCCATCTACAGTAGACAGTGTTGTGATCGTGCCTCAGCTACGCCAAACAATGTTGCTGCTTGTTCCCTGATCACAGCCCGTGATGGGGCAGAAAAAAAGAAAGAAAGAAAGAAAGAAAGAAAGAAAGAAAGAAAGAAAGAAAGAGATGAAAATAATAAAAAAAAGGCCTCCTGTGTTCTCTACATTAGGGTCAGGCCAGGGTCAGGGTGGTTGCCAGCACCGGCGGCAAAGCCTGTTGGACTGGCCCTGGGGACTCAGAGGGAGAGGGAGGGGTGGTCTGTTGCTAAGGGTAACCTGCACGGGATCGAGACTCTGCCTTTAACCTTGACTGCTGAGGCGTCGCGGACGAAAGCAGAGGGAAAGGAAGGGAAAGAAACAGACGAGACACAAGAGAGGATGAGAAAAAAAACAAAAACCTTAAGAAAACTGAGGCAATGAGGTGCGGCGGAGAAAAAGAGCTGCAGAAAAATGACCAACAAAGTGCATATGGCACCCCCGTCCTCATTTCGTCTTCTGTCTTCGTTCCATTTCTCTCTGGATGCCATTCTCTGCTGAAGAGGAGATACATTTTATTTTGATTTGAGATTCGTTTAGTTTCAAATCCTCCACGGTCTCTGTGATAATATCAACCCGTGGGTTGCTCCCTCCCAGTAAGCACCCCAAGACACAGACTGCTGCTGTTGGAATTCACACAATTGGCAGCGTAATTGCTCCAACTTGGAGGGATTATGAGTCAGTGTGAAGATAAAGAGTATTTCCAGTTGCTAACACTGTTATAAATTAGCAGGGATTTATATGCTGAGCAGCCAGGGAACACCAAACAGATCATCTTTAAAGCAGCTTTTCTTTGATCTAAATGACAACCTGTGCTGAAGTGGCAAACTCTGATCATTTAAATAAAACGCAATCTGTGAGTTCTTTTTTTTCTTAGTTTCCCAAAAAATGGGGAATGCGACAGTCACCCTATTAATTTTTTTATGCCAAAAGAAAATTGCAAATATCTCTCAGACTCTCCCAAGCACAAACAACATAACTGTTGCTGTTCAGGCGGATAGAGTTTTAATTTTCAGATATGCACCATTTCGTTCTTGGTCTAGAATGAACACTGTGAGCATCTTCCGCAGCTGCTACCAATGAAAACTCCCATTTCAGATAAGTTCACAACTTATAATTCTAAAAGATTCTGGAACTATTTGCAGTGCAGTCCATTTCAACAGCGATAATGCAAATTATACTGAACGTACAAAGACGTACAGTATTTGTAGATATCTTAAATATACTTTGACATTTAAATCTTAAAACACAATTTGAGGACTTTTTCTCCATTTATTTCTGCTTTTATCTTCGTTGCCACACCTCTACATCTCCTTTTGGAAAAATACAAATGCTGTGTGTGAAAAAAATCTAATCTACCGTATCTATTATGCTACCACATATCTGTGTTTTTCTACAATGTATCACCTGACCTGAGTATTAAACCGTGTAGTCTGTCATGTTCGGCATCTTATGCTTTTGTCATGTTCTGTGTTATAGTCCCGTCTTTAGTTTTGCCATTTCCCCACTTTTGCCTCAGTCTTTCTTCTGCCCAGCCATCAGCTTCACTCACTCTCCAATCACCCTCCACAGTATTTAGCCTCCTGGTTTGTTCCTGCCATTTGTCAGATCCTTACCTTCACCCATGTTTCCAAGGCAGGTTTGTCAGTGCCACCGTCATTGATGTTGTTTAGTCAGGTTTGCTATTGCTACTCTCACCGTCACTGTTCATGTCAGGTTTGTCATCATTCAAGTCAAGTTATTGTTTATTGTCGTAGTCTGTTCTTAGGATTTTGTTTAAATTATTAAAATAAATCAAGTTTTTACTTTATAAATCTGCATTCGGGTCCTCTCATCTCACCGTCTACATAGCATTCCGTGACATGGTCTGTGAATATTTATAGTTCTCTTTCATAATATTTCGCTCGATGTCTCACTATGGGATGCACGCCCCCGCTGCAGACCTCAGAAGCATCAATCTCATTACGCCAATCCTGATTGGCTGGTGAAACGTGTCCGTCCGCACCAGGTAGTCCCACCTACCTTAAATACCTCCTGCGGACGGCACCACGTCATTCAAACACCTCTTCTCACTCGGAGCATATCTCGCGTCCTCTGGCTAGCTAGCTTAACTGTCCGCAGACGGATCTTACTCAGCTTCTGTCGCCGGGCGCTACCTAGCCTTGGATACATTTTGCTTCGTCGGTCACACCAGATCGAACTCAGTGCTTTCCTCGCCTCTCCACGGCTTGGCCAGCACTGTCCTCGGCGCCTCACCACGGCTGTTCGAGTCCCGAGCGTTAGCACACCAGCTATCCTCTCGGCTTCACAGTTAGCACACCAGTTAACTGCCTCAACTCCCTGCCTGCACACCAGCTCGCGAGGAATGGAGGACAAAACCCCTCACACCAGAGGGCACGGAGACTCCGGGGCCCGTCCCTGTCGCTGTGGGAACAAGATATCGAGTAAAGATCCACACCAGGTCTGCTCGAGCTGCCTGGGGCTGCAACACGCCCGGCTGGCTATCGACGTCCCCGGCTCGTGTCAACACTGTGCGGTGTTCACCATCAAGAGTCTCCGCAGACGGCTAGCCCGCCAAGCTAGCTTGTCTGGACATGACCCCTATCTCCCTTCCGACGGCGCCGCCGTCGAGGGTGGAGAGGAGAGAGGGGTTGTTGCGGTGGCGGTACCGGAGGCTAGCGCCAGCTGGGGCTCCCAGCTCGACCTAGCCGCGGATCCCCCGCAGGAGGAAGACGTCCTATTGTTGGACTATGGGGACGATGAAGATGCCGCCTCGGACCTCCTCATATCAGAGGATGAAGACGAGGAAGACATCTTCATCACTCCGGCCCGGGCTGCACAGCCCACGGCCTCCGTCGCCTCTCGGGATGGAGATGAGAGCAGCACACCAGCTTCTCCCCTCGCCAGCTCGGACATGCTCGACGTGTGCAAACGCGCTGCTGCCCGGCTTTGCATCCCCTGGCCTGCTGTCGTAGCTGAGACCTCCAGATCCCGCTACGAGGGGAAGAAATTGCCCTTGGCCAAGAGCGCGACGAAGCAACTTCTCCCCGTCTTCCCAGAGCTGCTGGATGAGGTGGCGCGCTCATGGAGAGACCGCCCATACAGCAGCAGGAGCCCGATTCCCGGGGCCTCGTCCCTCGACTGTGAGGCGATGGAGAGCCTGGGTCTGCTCCGCATGCCTCCGATGGAGCCACTCGTTGCAGCCCACCTTCACCCCCGGCTGTCAGCGGTGTCCTCCCGGAGCCCCAGTCTGCCGTCCAAGTCCGACCGTTTTCAGTCAGCCCTGACTGAAAAGGCTTACAAGGCGGTGGCGCTTTCGGCCAGAGCGCTCAATGTCCTCTCCCTGCTCACGGCTTACCAGGCTGAGTTGTGTGAGGATTTTGGGCAAACTCAGGACCCAGCTACGTGGGAGGAGATACCGGTCATCACCGACCTGTGTCTCCGTGTCCAACGCTGCGCGGTCCGGGCCACGGGAAAAGCGCTGGGGACGATGGTTCTGCAGGAACGAGCGAGGTGGCTCAACCTCGCCAACCTGTCAGACAGAGAGAAGGAGGACGTCCTGGACATGCCCATTGTCCCGGAGGGGATTTTCGGCTCCGCGTTGGACTCGATGCAACGGCGGTGTGAAGCCAAAAAGAAGGAGGATGAAGCTCTCCGGCTCTGCCTCCCTCGAAAGTCCCCGGCTCCCTCTCCGACTGTGCAGCGTAAAAGCTTCGCACAGGCCGCTTCCCAGGTTTCGCAGTTTAAAACGCCCAAACAGACGAAACCCCAGCTCGCCCCGGGCCCCCCGCCCGCTCGGGCCGGCTGGCCCAGGAAGCCCTTGGTCCCGGCTGCAGCTCCGCCGGCACAGCCCGTGCAAGCTGTCTTCAACCAGGCCAGGAAGAAGAAGAGAGCGGCCTGATCGCCCCTCTCTTCACCGGTGATGCAGCTGGATGTTCCCCGTTCACCAGCTCCACCTGTTCGGCTTTTGAGCGTGCTACCGGAGGCCCACCACGCCCCCGTCTCCCGGCTGCCACGGACCGTGCCAGAGCAGACCGGGGGAGACGGACATTTGACGGCGGAGGGTTCAGCAGTTGCCCCTCTCTCATGTCCACAAGCACGCACAAGCACACACATTTCTGTAAAGAAAATAAAATGTGTCCCGCTGCAGCATCCAGGCCGAAGGCCGAGGGCTCAGCTAACAAAAGCCAAACAAAATATCAAAATAAGCAGCGTGGTGGTGACGCCCGCTGTCCCCCCTCGGCGAAATGCCACGGCTTTCCCCGGGGCGAGGGGTGTGTGGGCCCGGCCGCTGCTCTGTCCTCCCGGGCAGAAACGCGCAGCGTCACCCGGGGGTCATGTCACTGTTCCGCCAGGAGAGGGCGCCGTCGCACCGCGGCTGGGGCCTCTCACGGCGGAGGGGCTGCGGTGTGTGTCCACTCTCTCCCCCAGATGGGAGCGATGGGCCGCTCTCGCAGCCTCACCCTGGGTGGTAAAGACGATCTCGAGGGGCTACAGGCTGCAGTTCGCCGCTGTTCCCCCGCGATTCGCCGGTATAATATACTCCCAGGCTCAGGGAGAGTCAGCTCGTGTTTTACAGGAGGAAATCCTCTCACTGTTAAACAAAGGAGCAATCTGTGTCGTACCTCCCGCACAGTGTCAGAGCGGTTTTTACTCCAGGTATTTTCTGGTCCCCAAACGGGGGGGGAGCGGAATTCGCCCTATCCTGGATCTACGTGCTCTGAACAAATATCTCAGGAAATACAAGTTCAGGATGCTAACACACGCATCCCTGCTGCGTCTTGTGAGACAGAACGACTGGTTCACTTCTGTCGATCTGAAAGACGCGTATTTCCACATCCCGATATATCCTCCCCACAGAAAGTATCTGAGATTTGCTTTCCAGGGGATCTGTTACGAGTACCGCGTGCTCCCTTTCGGTCTGTCCTTAAGCCCGAGGGTGTTTGTGCGGTGCACGGAAGCGGCAATAGCCCCGCTGAGACGGCAGGGCATCCGTTTGGCCACATATCTGGACGATTGGCTGCTGTTGGCACAATCGGAGCAGGAGGCCAGGGCGCACACGCGTATTCTCATACGACACCTATCCGATCTGGGTTTCGTGATAAACGCGGAAAAGAGCATGCTGTCCCCGGCACAGGGCATAATCTTTCTGGGATTATCCCTGGACTCGGTGACTTTCACAGCGCGTCTCTCGGGGGACCGAGTGAAAGCTTTCAGGGCATGTCTCGCGCTCTTCCGTCCAGGCAAATCTGTTCAGTTCAGATTATGTCTGCGGTTACTCGGGCTGATGGCGTCTGCCATACTCGTAGTCCATCTTGGCCGGCTCCACATGAGGGAATTCCAGCTCTGGGTGGCCTCATGCGGGCTGGATCCCGTGCGTCATGGCGCACGGAGAGTGCTGGTCACACCGGGGTGTGCCAGGGCACTGCGCCACTGGCGGGTCCCGTCCTTTCTGACCCACGGGGTGCCCATGGGTTCCGTCCTGTCCAGGAAAGTGGTCACTACGGACGCCAGCCTGACAGGTTGGGGCGGAATTCACGAGGGCCGGTCTGTGAGGGGCCGCTGGAGTGTGGATCTCCAGCGCTCTCACATAAATTTTCTGGAACTTTCAGCGGTGTTCCTCTCCCTGAAACATTTCCTTCCGTCTCTCATGGGTCACCATGTCCTGGTGAGGACGGACAATACGACTACGGTGGCGTATATCAACCGTCAGGGGGGATTACGCTCCCGTCAGTTGCATATGCTGGCACGCAGACTGATCCTGTGGAGCTGTGGTCGTCTCCTCTCCCTGAGAGCGACGCACGTCCCGGGAGTCCTGAACACGGGTGCGGACCTGTTGTCCAGGGGCGCGCCGGTATACGGGGAGTGGACTCTGCACCCGGAGATTGTGGAACAGATATGGGCACGTTTCGGCCGGGCCGTGGTGGATCTGTTCGCATCGAGAGACAACACGCAGTGCGCGCTGTTTTACTCTCTCCGCAGCATGGATGCTCCCCTCGGCGTAGACGCACTAGCGCACGCCTGGCCGCGCGAGCGTCTTTACGCATTCCCCCCCCTGGCCTTGATACCCCCCACTCTGTCCAGAGTGAGGGAGCACGGCCACGCACTGATTTTGATAGCTCCGCATTGGCCTGCGATGCATTGGTTAGCGGAGATATATCAGCTGATGTGCGCTCAGCCCTGGCAGCTCCCGCTTCGCAGGGACCTGCTGTCACAGGGGGGGGGAGCGGTCTTCCACCCGCACCCAGAGCGCCTGGCACTGTGGGCCTGGCCCCTGAGTGGCTAAATCTGTCAGCTGTGGGTCTTTCACAGCGGGTGATTTCCACTATACAAAACGCTCGAGCCTCCTCCACTAGGTCTCTGTATGACTGTAAGTGGAGAGTGTTTGAGGGGTGGTGTCGCAGAAATGGCCACATTCCTTTTCAGTGTCCAGTAGGAGTGATATTGTCATTCTTGCAGGACCTGATTGACAAAGGAAAAGCTTTCTCCACGGTTAAAGTGTACTTGGCGGCTATCGCCGCCTGTCACGTGGGTTTCGGGAAGCTAACAGCGAGCCAGCACCCGCTGGTTTGCTGCTTTATGAAGGGAGCGCGCAGGCTTCTCCCCGTGTCCAGACCGCTGGTACCACCATGGGATCTGGCCGTGGTCCTGAAAGGGCTTAAGGGCCCTCCCTTTGAACCACTGGAGGGGGCAGACTTGAAACACGTGTCTCTCAAGACAGTGTTGTTGCTGGCTTTGGCTTCGGCTAAACGGGTCAGTGACATCCATGCGCTCTCAGTGCATCCCTCATGCGCTCAGCTCTTTCCGGGGGATGTGAGGATGATTTTGAAGCCCAACCCGGCCTTTGTGCCTAAGGTGGTGGGCTCATGTTCTCCTATTGACCTTGTGGCTTTTGCTGCCTCACCAGGTGAGCAGATGTCGCATGCGTTATGTCCAGTCCGTGCAGTGAGCACTTATATGGACAGGACGAGGGGTTTCAGGAGGAGCGATCAGCTGTTCGTCTCCTGGGCTAACCCTCATAAGGGGAAACCTGTCACAAAGCAGCGTCTATCCCACTGGGTGGTGGAGGCGATTGCTTTGGCTTATACGAGTCAGGGTTTGCAGCCACCTGTGGGCCTGCGAGCGCACTCGACTCGGGGCTTGGCCGCATCCTGGGCCTTATTCAGGGGAGTCACTGTTCAGGACGTTTGTGCTGCAGCGAGTTGGTCCTCGCCTCTCACTTTTGTCCGTTTCTATATGCTGGACGTCTCCGCTCCGTGCGTGGCTAGAGCGGTTTTGCTGTCCTGATTGGAACAGTGTACTTATCCCTATGGGTTGGTGGACGCTGGATAAGCTTGTCTGGCAATACGGGAGCAACCATATCCCATAGTGAGACATCGAGCGAAATATTATGAAAGAGAACTTTAGGTTATTTACATAACCCCGGTTCTCTGAGTAATATGAGTGAGATGTCTCACCAGACAACCCTTCTTGCTTGGGCGAGTGAGAAGAGGTGCTTATCTTGAATGACGTGGTGCCGTCCGCAGGAGGTATTTAAGGTAGGTGGGACTACCTGGTGCGGACGGACACGTTTCACCAGCCAATCAGGATTGGCGTAATGAGATTGATGCTTCTGAGGTCTGCAGCGGGGGCGTGCATCCCATAGTGAGACATCTCACTCATATTACTCAGAGAACCGGGGTTATGTAAATAACCTAAAGTTTTCTAACCCCAACCATGTATTTTTTTTTGTTAAATATCTGAACCTAACTGTGTCTAATAATTTGAACCCCTAACCATTGGCAGGTGGGACTGAGGTGGAAAAGTACACAATTGTGGAAGTAGGAAAAGATTGTACAGGATGGGATTTGAACCAGCAGTCTCGCACTTAAATGTTGGACACTCCTGTGATTATTGTCCTAGTCAAGAGTGGCATCTGTACACATCACTATGTCATGGAACATTCATGTTGTTGGGAGAGGAGGGGAAAAGCCGAGCAGTGTGTATTTTTCCGTATAGTATTATAGTATAATAGTATTTTACAATCTGAGATCACACTGAATGATTTCGATGCAATCTCTGAAGATTTAGGCCAATCTCTGCTACACTTTTCACTTTCTCAACTGATTTTTATTTCATTTCCTTAATCAAAAATGTACACTTTAACTGCTCTTTGAAGATTAATAAAGTCTTCTGCCCTGTTAGCCACATGGCAGGTACATTAACTGGCAGCCCTCTTGCTGTGTGCCACCCTGTAACCTCTGACCAATCTAGTCTAATGTATGGCGGTATGCTTGGGCAGGCACAATGCAGCAGCAGAGTGAAAAAGTCTCCTGTGGTGACAGTTCAGAAGCCACACTGGGCAACATATGCCATCTCTGTGAGTATGGCTGTCATGTCAGCTTGATACTAGTCTTCAGTCCAAGATTCACTTACCATCTACTCATTTCCAATTCATGACCACATCCGGTGCATTAAAGCTGTGTTAAATCAAGCAGAACTGCACCAAACTCTCTGCACAAAAGGCAGAATAGAAAAGAAATGTGTCTTTGGTCTCGCCAGTAAAAATGGATACATAAATACAAAGATAAACCCAAAGCACAAGAATAAAGGGTGCTGCTGATTGTTCAAAGAGGTTTTTGAATTGCTTGACCAACTATTAAGCATCATTCTACATTGTGGAAAGATACCGTTCTTTTCGTATCAGTGAATAATGAATAGAGAATTGCATAAGAGGGGATACATTCTTTTAAGAAGAAAGTAAAACAGCAGTTTTGAGTTAAATCAAGTGATGAAACCCATTTTTATAAAACACAATGGGGACCCTCAGTAGCTGTCCTTTAAGTCACTTCCATCTTTGCTGAAAGAAGTAGAGTGGGAAATATGGAGACAGAGAAAGGGGGGTGATGAAATGGAGACATGAATAGCCAGTACCTAAAATGGCTGAATAAACAGGAGGAAATCTAGGTCGGTCTGTCTCTCCCACTTCAAGGAACATTGAGGTAAGTGCCCTACTTCTTGACTGCTTTGGACACTTTCAGGCCAGGCTGTCGTCAAAGCCCCCACCTTTATACTGAAAAAAGATCACAAGGTATTATTTATGAACTACAAAATTACAGTAGCTTTGCGTTCACGTCCATGAACATCCTCCCCGCGCGCTTGTCCTTCCCTGTCAATTATTCTCCATAATTATTTTGTTCCCCGCTATTTCGAAAAGGCATTATTTTTCATGAAATTAATTGGCCCAATAGTAATAAGGCAGCAGCCATTTTTTTGAGGCAATTTTCTCTTCCCTAATATGAAACCGCTAAAAGATAAGTGCATATCAAAGGCTCAGCAGATAGCGCTCATTGCAGCTCCCCTCTCGCAAAATTAACAGGGCTGCCTGCAGAGAGAGGCATGAAATCTAGGTGATTGGAATGCAACGAGATGCCAGTGTAATTCTGCGAAACGCCATTAATGTTAATCAGGAGCTTCGTATGATTGATTATACCAGGGCCTTCTTGCATGTTGGCAGCTTTGCATGCATGCTGATGCATGTCCTCTATTGTAAGCATGTCAAAACGCCCAATCAGTGGAGCTGATGAGTTTACTCTTTTGCGTTTTTCTGCCTTTGTACAGTTCTCATTTCAGGCTAAAAGAAGAAGAACTTAGCCAAAAGTAGAAGCAGTGTGTGAAAAACTAAACATACCCTTCATTCTTTAATTAAGAGGGTAAGTAGCAGCCAACTGATGCTTGTCAAATATACTTGAATAACTGATCATCAACATGTGTGAGCAATGCCCAGGAGGAAAGACATCAGCAGTGACATCAGCAGCTCTGCATCATAAAGAAAAAAGACAACAAACCAAATTAGTTGTAAAGAACAGAGGGAGAAAACTGTTCCCCAATGATGTGATCTTTCTCTATTCAGACATTATTATATAGAGGTTCACAAATTCAATTCTATTCAGTTTATTTATATAGCGCCAAATCACGACAAATGTCATCTCAAGGCACTCCAATGATATAGTCCAATTCAAGCCAATTAGAGTCCAATACATTGTAATCAAATCCAAAGAATTAAATTCAACATTAGTCCAATTCATACAGTACATACAAAGCCAATTAAAAAAAAACAATTTCCTAGCTAAGGAAACCAACAGATTAGAATAGTGAGCCAGAGAAAAGGACCAATCTATTGTCTATCTTAAGCCTGATTCTTACTCGGCGCAACCTCGCTTTGACCCATTCTTACTAGCTGGTCGCAAATGGCGCAAACGGTCACGTGACCCAAAATTCCGCCACGCCCCCCGTCGCAAGCTAAAAAATCCTCACGCGTCGCAAGGTTGCGCACACAACTTTTTTTCTGACTTCGCGCGAGCTCAACCGGAAACAGCTGACCAAAAGGAAACATGAACACTGCAGAGACCGCGGTGACCGAGAGGGTGCGCCTCTACAAACATCTGTACGACACGTCTATGAAGTTACACTGGGACAACGTTGTCCCAAAGGACAACGTTTGACAACGTTTGACAAAGTTCGTCTTGTTGCAAAGGACGAACATTCCACCTTCTCTTCTGTTTTTGCCGCAGCTGCTTAGCTCTGAGATACATATACAGTTCTACACCCAGAGTAAATTCATTCCGCATCAGATGTGCCAGCCTCTGCTGACGTGACACCACAGGTGGCATTGTATATGCTTTCTTCGTATGCTTTTCTTCGTCCGGTTCTTCAGCTTGTTTCCTCAACAGTGACGCCCGCTGGTCTGGAGAGAACTGCAAATGTGACGCATACTCGGCGCAAACTGCGCTTATGAGCTGAAGGAACTGTGAAGGGACTGGCGCTTTCGATGACGTCATTAATGGTTCTCAAGCCAGAACAGTTGCGCGGTTGCGCCGAGTAAGAATCAGGCTTTAGAGTTCGAGGTTGTTTTTGAATGTCACAGTGATCTGCTCCCGGTCGGCCCGGTTCAGGAATCACACATTCAAAAATGTTCAAAAAGGACACACAGTCGCATAATGAGAAGCGCGTGTACCATGAAGGTTAACTCCAGAGATGAGGTCACCTTGATCTCAAACAGGTTACCCATGAAAGTTTCAATTTATTTCCTTCACATTTTGAGAAATATTTGCTTTTTTTTCTCTTAAAGATTAAGAGACAAGGAGCCGTGCAGTCTGACATTTTTTTTCCTATCCTACTGTCAAACGAGCAAACCATACTTCAAAGAAAAGCGACTGATGAGCGACTCTCGATTGATGAAAAAACTAACAGACGACACAGTTCAGATGCGAAGCTCAGAACCAATCTGAGATGAAAACGATCTTCATCCATGTGAAAAAAAAGAACAACACCTCCTGTTGCTTCTTTCTCCATCTGCACTTGCCGCTGTGAAGCAAACATTAGTCCGCTCCTTTCTGTTCACCACCCAGAACCACTGCCCCACGGACAAAACTGTCCCCCCACCATCTTCCTCTGCCTCCAACCAAATCTGCGTGCAACCAGATGCCCCCTCCTCCCCTCGGCCAGATGCTGGGGGGATTCTGGGCCAAAATCGGGCACAGTGGGTGTCTGTCATTTTGTTGTCGGGTGAGTTTATCTATCTTACACTGAAGGGAGATTAGCCACACTGCACTGACTCTCTCTACCTCTTCTGTCTCCGTTTCACCAGCCCTCGTCTGTTGCTCTCTCCTCATCAACATTTCTTCTCCTTTGCCTTTGCTGCCTCTGTCCTCTATCTTATCCTTCGTACCCTTCCCTCCTGCTATTTGTCAGCATGTGCTCCATTGAGCCAGGACTGCGGGCAGGTTACAGTCGTCGAGAGGGGAGGTCCATCAGAATCAGCCATGCGAGGCACAGATGGGCCCTCTTGTCCATTCAGCAAGACTGTTGACACAGGTTATAGCATTAAATTGCACATAAAGCCTTCCTTTCTGCTGTATCTGACAGTTAAGCTAGAGGAATAGTCTCAGCTAATGTGTTGGAGAATGCCAAAAATACATGGCTGTCATTGTAAATGGCGCCTGTTTTTTTTTTTTTTCCCACTCAGCTTTCCCAGTGAAATGTGAGGCAGATCTCTGTACATCACGTGTAAAATTTCCCCAGAATTTTCAGTATTCCCCTGCAATAGCTCATTATGAGAAGAAAACTTAAACCCCCCACAAAAAAAAGACTTAATAATCCAACAAATTGCAAAACTCCACTGTATCCACACAGGGGCTATGAGGTCTGCAGGCACTGGACGCTCACGTAAATTAAAGCCAAAACAAGGTTTAATCTTATCCCTTCCAGCACTGCAGAAGACAGTTTTCATAGTGATTTATTTATTTATTTTTTAATTAAAGTGTTATCCAATTTGTGCCATCCCCCAAGTGGCTGCATAGCCACACAAGAGGAGAAGAGCACCTTGGAGGCTTTTCAGACCAAAAAGCATACGTAATGAGTCAAGAGGTCCCTCTTCACTCCAAATGACATTAATTGCTGTCCAGGCAGTAGCCTGCTGGAAAACCGCCAGCACGCGTGCAGGTTGGGGCAATTCTACATTGGGAGAGCGGCACAGCGGTCACAACTAATTTCCTCAAAAATTGTGCAGAGCTGCAAGCACGTTCATTTATGTGGAAAGAACAGCCTTCTATCCAAAAAAAAAACAACGTGTCTTATCAGTGGGGGAGATGAGATAAGATGAATGCAGTATTTCCAAGCGAATCTGCCCGTTTAAACTTTAAAAGAAGTCCAGGAAAGTCTCTTCTTTCTCTTTCCTTGGTTAGTCTGACATGTTCAAGCAAAACGTGAATGAATTAAAGATACTCTGGCATGAATTAAGCATGTGCACTTCAGCTTTCAAAACCAACTTTATCAAAGGGGCTCCCGTGAAAATTCAGAACGAGGGCAGCAGAAGGGTCAAGAGAGCCGCGCTTAACATCTGTCATCTTTGTGCTGACTCACTGTCATGGCCATAGGGAATAACTGTAGGGGATGGGTGCTCCACTTTTACACACACACAACTGGCGTTTGCCTGATAAGCCCAGGCTCCGTTTTACTTATACGCGCGCACATTACCATAATCTTAAAGGAAATTTGACTTTAAAATGCTCTCTTTCTTGTGTTGCTGCCTCAAAATAGTCTATTTATGGTTCCCAAACAGTCAAAGTCAATGCCAGCGGAGGCTAAGAAACATGCGTCATGACTTTTAGTGTTTGAATTCAATATCTGTGAATCTTTAATGTCTCTTGTCAGTTTCTTGAAAAGAAGTTGGGCTCAGATTGATCATAACTAAATGCTAAATCTTCCAGACAGCCTCTAGTAGCTGTTACTAGATGGCTTTGATTGTTGGATTAAAGGGCAGTTACGATCATAACTGAAAACACATTTGCACGCTGTGAAGGCTAACCCCACCTGTTCTTTGTAGCGATGTGGATATTCATGCATATTGGAGATTCGGCTGCAAACATGATTGAGGATCACAGACAGGTGAAGCTCATAGAAATGGAAAAGCGGAGCTCTCTGCACGTCTTCCAGCACGGCGCAGCAGAACAATGAGCCTCTTGGCCTGAGGACAGCAAACTTCAAGCAGATAAAAAGGGGGCGGGAAAACACTGATTTATTCAACAGCTTTTAATTGTGCAAACTCAACTCAAGGACCTTGGACACTGATGAAGACAGAAGTCTTGGTTTGTTTGCACACATAATCATCAGAATGCTCATTAACATGCCGACTGAAGAAGATTCTAAGATAGAGCACTGTGCAAAAGTCTTGTGCCACCCTAGAATTTCTTTATAGAGTGCCAGAGAACCAGGAAATCGGTGCAGGGATTGACTGAAGTGTATATCAGGCAAATACTGATAAATACGTGGAAATATGGTATATAAGGTGAAAATCCAGTTTGTACAATTGTAACAACGCTTGTAAGTCAATATTTGATATGATAATAGGAAAGCCTTGTTGTTATTTCTTAAGCAACCTTCAGGAAAAGCATGGTCATGCTGAAAGATTCAACTGTTTACAGTCACGCACTTTCCTGATTTTGTTGCATCTTGGATCGAACTAATCATTCTTTTCTGTGACAGGGTTGGGGTTCCATCAATTTTCACCAAAAACCATAACGGAGCCTCCGCCATGTTTTACAGATGGCTGTAGGAACTCACTGTTGTACCTCATCTGTTAAGAACTGTTGCCACTGATTTTCAGTCCACTTCTTGTGTCATTTGGCATGGCTCAGCCGTTTCCCCATCCTTAAGAATGGCTTCTTGACAGCCACCCTTCCACGGAGACCATTTCTGATGAGGCTTCACTGAACAGAAACTGAAGGGACAGATCCATCTCTCAGGTCCTCTTTAGGCTTTAAGTGTTGTTGTTTAGCTGACATTTGTTGTGATTTGGTGCTATATAAACAAAAGTGAATTGAATCGATAATGAGACGTTTTACTATTTCATGAAAAATATCTTGAATTTGGGTGGCGTGAGATCTCCAAAAAGTTGGAACGAGGCAACAAAATCCAAAAAAAGAAAGTAAAGAGAAACATCTGGAGGAACATGTTGCTACTAAATAGGATAACTGGCAACAGACCAGTAACACGACTGGGTATAAGAGCATTTTAGAAAGGCAGTCATAAGGCATCGGTTTAACAATCTGCAAAAAAAATACCCAAACAACTTCTAAAGCAAAATCTGAATCATGTTTCCAAATGTAGAGGAATCTTGAGAAGTCATTGGGGTACGGCCTTGCATATTTCAGCAAGACAATGCTGAACCTCATACTGCATCTGTTAAAACAAGAGTCTCTGTGGTGGACCGGCCTGCCTGCAGTACAGATCTTTCACCAACTGAAAACGTTTGATGCATCATGAAATGCAAAAGACGACTCAGGACTGTACTCAGGACTCAACAACATTCCTCTCCCAAAGGGCCAACAACTGGTCTCCTCTATTCCAAAGCATTTACAGACTGTTTTCAAAATGAAAACATGGCCGTGTCCCTACTTTTTGGAGACATTGCTATATATTAGGAAAGATATCCCCCTTTCAATATTTGATATGTTTTCTATGTTCTATTATAAATCAAACGTTGGTTTATGATATTTGCACATCATTCCATTTACATTTACATCAGCAGTGTCCCATTCATTTCTTCTGGTACTGGGGTTTTAGACGCAATTAAAAGTAAGTGGCACAAATGACTTTGTCTTTGCGACATGCTGCGACGAACAAATTGGTTCTTTGCTGAGCTTGTTATGTGGAGGCAGAACACTGGTACATCCCTTAAAGTGGGGGCCTTTTTCTGCTCGAATGATTCGTAGGTCAGACTCTGGAATTGTTCAGGTATAAGCGCTTATCTGAAAGGACTGAGAAAAGAGGGGGAAAAGCAGCCAATGTCCAAAGGAAATAAATAGTTAAACCTGGAGAATTATTCATCACAAACACTCAATACCGTTTAATGATACCTTATATTTTGTATCATTATGATTACACTGTCTGTATCCCTCATGTATCTATTAAATAAAAGCACCAGATAATTATAGTGATGTAAAAGCTACAGTATTTGCCTATCTGCAGGAGAAATATATGGATACATTTAAGCAAATGGCTGATGGAAGTGTAGTGCGAATGTACTTCTTGTGTCTTGTGTATCTCCCACCACTGCGAACATATTTGAGTGAGTTTATAAGTAATTCAAAATGTGTCCTTAGGTGTAACTCATTTTGCAGTGGAGTTTCTTCGGAAAAACTGTCAAACATCATAAAATGGACAAAAAGAAAACCAGGTAAGTCTTTCATGCATTTCCTCAAAACCCTCTCTTATACTCATCTGTATCTTAAAGCTACACAGCTGGGGGAAAAAAAAGGATTTTGTAGGTTTGTACAAATCTTGCTCCTTTGTTGATTTAAAAATTAGTCACCACTTGTACTTCATAAAACAAAATACCTAGTCCTTTTCACTAAACTTTTATTACTTATAAATCAAAGATAACTCTACATACACTGTAAAGAATTTCCCTGTAAAATTACAGTAAAATACTGGCAGCAGGGACGCCAGTATTTTACTGTTATTTTACAGTGCAACTACTGTTATTTATTTTAACAGTATATTACCGTTTTTTGGATTAAAGTATATGACCGTAGAATTATGGTAGGTGTTGTAGTTATTTTACAGTGCAACTACTGTTATTTATCAAACAGTATAATACTGTTTTTTGGATTACAGTACATGACGGTAGGATAACTGTGTTTTAGGTAATTTTACAGCGCATCTACCGTAATTAATTTAACAGTATAATAACAAATTTTGGATTTGGACAGCAATTCATTACAAATACTGTTTTATGCTGTTAAATTACAGTTATCTACTGGTATCGTTAAATGACTGATTTAACTGTTAATTTACATGTGAGGGATGTATATTCAACAGTATTTTACAATTATTGTCAAATACAGTCGGATACTGTTGTAAATCCACCGTAAATATACAGCAATTCGTTACAGTGTATGCTTTACATAAGCAGAATACAGTGAGGCTCCTGTTTTCATCATATGTAAAAGCTCAGTAAAGGAGCTCTTTTAAACTGTTCTTGATTCAACCCGTGATCCTGAAATCCTAGAAAAAAACCCAACCATAAACAAGATAGAAAATTCTGTAACCAGTCCACACGCACGCACACAAACTCCTCAGAGTCGTATGTCATCGGGATAAAAAGGTCACGACCCTATTGATCACACTGGACGCCGCATCGGACTACTTTCTGTTGGAAGCTGCCGCCTCTTCGGAGCCTCCTTTGACCCGTAAGGAAATGTGTGTATACGTGTGTATGCGTGTGTATGCGTGCTGCGGTGCTGAGAGAGCACTTTGCAGAACAGGATCTTTCACTAAAAATAGAAAATATGCTTTTTTTTTTTAACTTCACCACAATAAAAGGACAGAGGAAGTGACTGGGGGCAATTCAGCAGGAGCGTAAGAGATGTGGGGATAGAAGACTTAGCTGTCATGTCCTTGGCCGTCTGCCTCGATGCCTGCCCAGAACGTTTGAGGATCAATAGGACTGTGGCACACACTCTGTAACCCTTCAGTGCTTAGAATAATTCTTTAAAAGAGCCGAGCAGGAAGTATCTTTTATGCCCGCAGATTGGTGTTCTGATGATCCCAGCTTCTTGCTCCTTTTTTAAAAGTGCCTTTTTGCCTACTGTCAATATAGCTTTGTCATGGGGAGAGTCAGTCATGGTAGGATTAAATAAATACAAACCCGTGCTCAGTAAAATAGCTTCCCTTCAACACTCGCTCCTTCAGGAAGAGAGCTTCCCTCTCAAACTTGATCCCCTCATTTTTTTTTATATCAGTGCGAAATAGACGAAAACAACTTCTTGCTGCTCTTTTTTTTTCTTCTAACCAGCAGGTGCTTAATCCTTAACGAATACATATGCAGTGTGTGTGTGTGTGTGTGTGTGTGTGTGTGGTGAGCCAATCTGCCGCACCGTCACTGGCACTGAAGACAGATTTTCTTTTACGCTAGATTTATTTTTTAATGTTGACGTTTATCACCCGAGCAGCCCTGCAATTTGTCAGACCCCCCCCCCTCGTCATCTCATCAATAAGGGAGTCTATTTCCTAAAATGTTAATCTTTTTCTTTTATCATCCTCTCTGCTTCTCTCTCCATCTCCGACTGCCCATTTGACTCTTTGGTGGTTCAGGCAAGAGGTGGTGAGTGCTGTAGCAGAGTAAGGCCGAACCTTGAGGGAGGATTTAGTAGAGTCTTTGGAGCTGAGATGGCAGCCATCCTTGCGCAAGACATACGCTTCCACCACTTCCAAATCCCTCTGATCTTTCATTAGGTCCTCATCACAAGCTATTCCACTCATTGCCCAAGCACACATAGCACTGCATCTTGAGCTGGATAAAAAAAATGTGATTCTGCTAAGTGAAATGGGATGCTTTGATCTTAGAGAGCATCTGTCTCCTTCTAATAAAGAGACTGAAACACAGAGCTATTTGTTCTAAGGATTTGTGGTGGGCCGGAACTAAGAAGTTGATATGAGAAACATATCTGTTGATATTGTGGACATATCCAAATACATGCTTTGTACTCTAATGCAAAAAAGGCATCATTACAGAGAAGTCAGAAGCTTGAGTCATCTGCTATATGCTCTCGGTAAAACACCAAGATTTCCACAGCATACGTTTTTGCCTCCTTTACATTATACCCAGAAGCAACTGTTGAAGATTTCCAGGCAGAAGAATTCATCTCACAAATTCCTCATCTAGTTATGTAACGAACAACTGCAGGCATTGTCCAGACCTGACTTTGCTGAAATTGCCCAGAGTTCATGTGCTAAAATAGCACGTTAACTAGCTCGTCGCTAACTCGAAATGAACAAACAACCACTAATTTCTAGCGTTTGAATGCAGCAAATGCATCCGGTTCACACGCCAGTGGTGCCGCGAAAGTGGGCACAGCTCACGTTTTCCAGAAACACTCACAACATTTCACATGGGGGGTCTGAAACTGATATCAACAACTCATGGAAAAATCAATAATTAGCAAAAATTGCGATCCAACACAACCGCAAGATATAGAGTTATGTCATCCATTCGTGCTGTCCTTGCTTACAGGGCCGATCCCCTGCGAGGTAGTGGTAGACAATTGACTTTTGCTCTTTATTCCCTGTAACCCTAGGAGCAGTGAGGGTCTTCTTCCAGAGGGAAAGGATTTAATTGGCTTTTTATAGCAGGTGCACCTGTGATTAATAAAACCTGTGCAAACACATTGCTTTTGGTGTAAAAACTGTATTTGACTATGAAGTAACTGATCTAAGGGTTCTTTGTGAAACTGTGATCACGAGTAACTTCTTTTAGGTTATTCATCTACAATGCTTTAAAGTCACAAAAGTGTCACAAAAGTTCAACTTTTTAAGCTGCATTAGGGTATTGGTTCCAATAGTCCTTCCTTTTTGGTAACTCAACAGAGTTGTTTTTGTTCATATTTCATCTTCTTAGCTAGCTCGTTAGACTTATTTTTGACCTCAGCTTTGTTCTGACATGGAGGATGTGCTAACCCTGCAGCCTCCTGTGACTGTATGCGATGACAAGGGCTATGCTAGTTAATGATGGTCATTAAATATCTTCAAAGGTGTTGTTTTCTAAGCATGTAAAGTAGAGACAAACCTGTTGTGGCACAACTTTGACTTTGTTTGACTTAAGATGCTTTTAATTTCACAGCATACGTGAAAAATCCTTGCTTCCTGCTCTCAGCTAAAGGAAGTTCACCTAAGGAAACATACTTTGACAAAATTCCTCTACTCTTATCATCCTGCAACGTCATCATGTTTCTGTTTCTGCTGCTGTAGTAATTTTAGCACCAAAAGCTAAGGTTAAAGTTAGTTCCACGGCTAAGCTAGCCAGACCAACATTAGCTTACCTTGCTAAAAGGCTAGTTTTAGTCTCAGAAATAGCTTGTTTTTCATAAGATATTAGAGAACTTCCATAGTTTTAAACATTGTGGTTTTTGCGGTAACTTCAATAACAAGAACAGTAATTATCATGATAAAAAAAATCTAAACAGTTTAGCAAGCTCTCTTGTTTAGTTTGGAACTTAAACAAGGTACTCATGGCTAATCTAGCTATTAACTTAATGTGAAGCGATAAACTGCTGCTCAGTTCTGTGATTTACAGTTTGAAGTTCCTTTTAAATTGGGTGTTTCTGCTACATATTTGAATCTTGCTTAACATAATTGAATACCCGTGCTGTCCACTCCACAGGGAAGTCCAGGGTAATGGGAACGCGACCACAGCTGATTTGAGTGAAAATTAGCCTTTTTTACCCCAGGTAGATAGTAATTTAATTACATATTAAATATTTCGTATACAATGGACAGTTACTGATTTTTGAACATCAACTTTTTTATTTGATGATAAAACAGCCACACAATGACCACATTTTGGAAAGCATAGCGAGCGTGACCCTTAGACCTACCATGAGTTCTAAAAGAGTTTTTTTTTCTGCACTGCAGCTGGATTCAAAACGTTTCACGGACCAGCTTCTAGTGTTCAATCTAGGCTTAAGAGTGAAAACAGTAGTGCTGTGGCACTGATGCAGAAAAAGAAAGGCAGAGAGATAGGGTGGAGTAAGAGATACGAGGGAGAGCGGGTGGTGGGGCGTCAGAGTGAGACAGAGAAGCAACACTTAATTTGGAATTCACAGCCAACGTTTCTGTGTGCTGAGAACTATCTGAGCGAAGTTAGTCTCTGATTCTGCTCTGAATTCTAAAATATCCACATCTCACCATTTCTCTACCCCCGACTCCTTTCCTCCCACCCCTCCTTTTATTTTTTTTTCATTCAGACTTGTATTTATTCTACTTTTGAATGTACATGATCCTCTACTCTCTTGCTTCTTTCATCTTCTCTTTCTATCTCTTCAACACTGTGCGAATGGGATTCATGTCCTACCATGAAGCTGTGAAAACACAGGCATCCCCTCAGGATTTATCTGTCAGAGAGCAAAGACGATAGGAGCAGGCACACTGTTTGTTGTGTCTCATTGAATTTTTCATCTTAATCTTTGAAATATACATTGCCGAGGCCAGGGCTAACGCTACGGACCACATGGTTACATTGTAATAATATTTCCCTGTTTATTCAACTTGAGCAGTTATTACTTGCTGTTGGTTTTGTGAAATAGTGGCAGGCTGTTATCCTGAAGTGCCTTTGGTTGACATGACAGGCAGATGTCCCCGAAGAGCTCTCATATTATGTCTGAAGTGTCCGTTGCAGCGTGCCGCCGGGTGAAAAGGAGCCTGTGGAAATGTGTGTACACGCGTTTGATTTTCCGATACAAAGCAGTAGCAGAGAGGTGACAGTGAACAAGAGGGCGGAGCCAGAGAGGCAAAAAATAGAGTACAAATGCATGTTTTACATATGTTTGTGTGTATCCATGCATGGGGTGGGTGAGAAAATACAAGGCACAAAAAGGCGTTTGTTGTAATGTGCATTTACGTCTGTCTGTGCATCTTTTTCTGGGGTTTCAGTCAGAGGGAAGGTGCCTGCTGAAGATGTTAATCATTGAGAACAACACGCACCAAACTCTCACCTTGTTTCCTTGATTATTCCGTGTCAACTTGTGAATCTTGAGTGAACAGTGCTTTACCAAGAGGAGCACATAAGTGTAAATGTGTGTGCTATAAACTCTATGAACATAATAAATCTAGTGTTTGAGAGCGTTTGGCTATAAAGTGAGATGGCCAGCCCCAGTTTAGATTACTGTGACAAAAGAAAGTTTTCTCTCTGTACTGGATCTGGCTGTATAGATATAAAAACCAAACCTGCACCACCTCTTTCAAAGATTTCTAAGCCTGACACATTCACTTAAGGTGCATTTGGTTTCAATAATATTGGTCTTGCTAGGCGAGTTTTCACTGCTGTATTGAATAAGAATAAAGGATAAATAAAAATATACAAGTAGAGGGTTCAAAGTCCTGATGGCCAGGGGGAAGAAGCTCTTCTTCAGTCAATCTGTTTTGGCCATGCGGGAGCAGAGGCGCTTGCCAGAGGGCAGCCACTGGAAAAGTTTATCATTTGGGTGGTGAATGTCCTTCAGGATTTTCCTGGTTCTGGTCATGCACCACCTGGTGTGGTTCTCTTGCAGGATGTGCAGTGCTGACCTCATTGTGCATTCAGCACTGCGAATCACTCAGCCGTCTCAGGTGGCACAGGCGCTGCCTCGCCTTCTCCACCGGGGTGGAGATGTGCGTGGTCCAAGTCAGGTCCTCCGGGATGTGCACACCGAGGTACCTGAAGCTGTCAACTCTCTCCACCGGAGTCCCATAAATCCTGAGAGGAGTGTGATGCCTCCTCCAGATAGTCTGCCTCCTGCTGTTGGAGATCAGGCCTACATCACTGTATGATCCGCCAACTTTAGTACTCCTATTTGGACGATAGGCTAACTGAAGGGGGGTCGAATGAGGTGGTTAATGAAGCGCAGATGAAGTCCTTGATCAGTCTCTCACAGCACTTCATTACCACAGAGGTGAGTGCTACTGTCATTATGACAGGCAGGGCTGGTCTTTTAGGGGAGAGGGATGATTGTGGACCTCTTGAAGCAGGCAGGAGTGAGCGTGGGACAGGTTGAAGATGGAGGTGAACGTAGGGGTGAGTTGCACAGCACATGATTTCAGTGCCCACCCGGGGATGCCATCCGGACCGGCAGCCTTCCTGATGTTCACGCGTCTCAGAACTCTCCTCACCTCCTGCCCTGAGACGGACAGTAAGCAGGTCTCACAGGTCAATGCTGGGCTTATCCGCATTAGTGTTAGCAGCCGTTAGCAGCCGTTAGCAGCCGTTAGAGCGTGGGCAGAATTGGGCAGACCAGCATCTGTCCTCCCTCGTTGCCGGGGCTACCGTCCTTAGGATTTGTTTGTATTCTGGCATGAGGAAGATGGCAACTTGGTACCGTGTATAACAGTGATCCAGCGTGTTAACACCTCTGGTTGGACATGTCACATGCTGGGAGGAGTTCGGCATCACCTCGGTCAGATTTGCCTTATTGAAATCCGCAGCCGCGATGAAGGCAGCGTCCGGGTGCTTGCTGTGGTGTTTGCTGATAATGTCACCTCCTTCCTTGGCTTTGCCAGATTCCTCGGCCCTGCCTATGCCAAACATGGAGAAAGTCTCTGCAGGAAGAACGGCGTGATATTGCACTACGGGGAGGCCAGCCGTGTCTCGGTGAAACAAAAGAATGTTACAGTTCCTGTATGTCCCTTTGGTAACGCACTCAGGCCTTGATCTGGTCTAGCTAGTTGTCCAGGGACTGAACGTTGGCCAGGCGGAGCAGGCATACGTAACGCCCGGGAAAAATGATGGAGATGGCGTAGCAATGTGCAACAGTATGCTACAATCATACCTGAGGAGTGCGGTAGACGGTGATGAAAGAGGACACATAAAAAAGACATGAATAACCAAGAAAAAATTCATTGCATACTTTTTGGAAGTTTTTTTCTTTCTCCAGTTCCACAGTCATTTCATCCCTTTTTTGTTTCTAGTTTCTCAGCAGCTTCAAACTGTTAATGCAAATCTACAAATGGGGTGCATAATTACCAAATATAAATTGGGATGTCTTATTAATTAAACTGATTCCCAGAAGAACATTTAATTTATTAGCTACCCAGCAGGCAATAGAGAAAAATAGCTCTGCCCTTATAATCTGCTATAATAGTTATGATCTAATGATAAAGTGTGATACCGATACTGAGTTTTTTTTGCTTTAACAATAAATCCATTTCAACAACACCTGCCCTTTTATATCTGAATAAATAGGCATGTCCATGTTGTCTATTTTGAGGATGATGCAAAGCAATGATGACAAGTGTCCCGGTAAGCCACATGCAACAATGAGCCACGATTCTCGACATCTGGACTCCAAAACCAAAGCAGCTAATTGGAAGTTAGTCATGATTTCAGAAAAAAAAAAAAAAAGACACAACTGGAATGAAGTGGTACTGGAATCCTGAGATATCCAGAGCTGATGGAGCTGGTGTTAAAAGAGAGAAAGGTCAATTATAAGAGCACTGTTTTGAACTTTAAATAATGTATCATTGGATTGTACATCATGGGTACTTGGAGGCAAAAAGGTCAGCTTCCAAAGCTAGTGTTTGTGGATGGTGATATATCCAACAGCTAACTCAAGAGGTCCTCTTAAAAATTTAAATTAAAGCCTAAAACTACAATCTATCATTTAATATATGATATTTCTGCGAGAGGTCTGTGCCATTAGGTCACAAAAGATAATCAAAAGCAGAGATCTTAGTTCTACCACACAGGGCATCGCTTGTACGACCACACCTCAATCTAGTTTGTAAGCAAAACACAGCTTTGAAATACCAAATGGAAGTAAGCATAAATTAACCTGTGTAAGGTTCACAGCTTCGTATAACTCACACACATGTCCACTCACCATCTGGCACTGTGGGCAATGTGCAAGTTAAAACAAGCCGGCTGTTAACATAAAACAGAACCTACATCACCAGAAAAATCTAAATAATCCAGCAGATGACTCTTCAGATGCTGTTCAGCCTACCAACAAAGTAACGCCGACTGTATAAGCTGCAAAGAAAGACAAATTCTCCCAGTTCTTTATTTCTGTGCGGGGAATCGAATGTGGGAGGTAAGAAAATAAGAAGATGTAATGTTATCAGAGGCCACGAGCCGTAAACGTGATAATATCTATCTTTCCCTGCCGAGGTAGAGTAACTTGATAGAGGCAATACATTGCTGGCCACATACGCGCTGATGCACACAGGTACACATCAAACATCTTATATTAGGTCTGTCAGGAGGAGAGCGAAACAGGGAAGTGGATGGGGAAGCAGACACCGTTCAAGATAAACACAGATATGGAGGAGAGGTGATGGATGGGTAAAGGGAGACAGAGTAAAACGTGCGCTCCTGCATAAATTTATCAAAACATATATACATCTGTGCATGTATGCAGATAATGCTGAACAAAAAACAATAGACACGGCATGCTGTGTTACACGGCACTTGGCATCCACAGCCACTCATCTCATTCCACATCTTGTTTCTGAGTGTCTGCGTCCAGGTTTTCAATTATCCAGCAGGCGCACCTCCTCTTCCCAGTGAATTAGCATGAGAGGAAAAACTCAAGTGGGTAATGAAATTCGATGTGGTGTTGCTCCATTAGAAAATAGGAGCCTGATTGATTGTCATGTTTGTCATTGCCGTGTTTCTGAGAGCGAGTGAAATTGAGGGACTGCGGTGGAGATGAGAATCTATGTTTTTTACATCCTGGGTGAGATGTGATGTTTATTGGGGGGGGGTGTAAAAAATAAAAAATTCTATCTGGAGCACTCATTAGGGACATTAAGATTTTCATCATAAAAAGTTTGTTTCACTCAAATCGAGGCTCTACGACTCCATCTAATGTGACTTTGAGTGACGCTTGTAAAAAAATCCTTCTGACAGCACTCCAAACTAACTATAAAGTACTTTTTTAAATAATAAAATGCTCAAATGTGTTCACTGCACTGACCTTCATGGAGCGCAGCACGTTTCTTACTCCACCTGCTTTATGGATTGTAACGTAGCACTTGTCTTTTGTTTCGCCTTGCTCTTGGGCTCTTTGGTTTTCTTGAATGAAAAGCAAAAGAGCTCACACACACTAAGCTTAATGGAGCTATTTCAGCTCCAGCTTTGCATGCCTCGCAACTGCAACAACATCGTCGCGGGGGTGAGGCGGATCCAGCTCGAGCCGAGTCAATGTGCTCATTTCCTTCTGACATCATGCCCACTGACAGGTGCAGTGAAAAACATCGATTGTCTTATGGAACTGGCAACTCGCGGCACGTGAACGCGTCGGTCCTTGAAGCTGATGTGCTGGAAGGGTGAAGAAAATGAGGAAATTGAGAGGATGTGAGCAACTTTGACGACAGCTAGAAGTGGCGACAGGCTAATGGGCGGCCATGGCTCATTGGTTGCACACGGGCAACGAAGGCTGGCTCATGTTTTCACCTCCAGAGTCATCACTGCCCTGTGACGTCTGTTCATGGTAACAGTTCAGTCTCTGATTTTACCTGTTCAGTGAGCGTGAGTGTGTCTGTTAAGTCTCCAGTTATCTTCCTCATATGCAGTCCCTGTTGAGAGACTGTGCGACTCTCATCCAGCACATACAGTATGTGTGTGTAGACTTGAATCCATAACATTAACATTGTCACTGATCACTGTTCACAAGCCCCCTTTTTACATAATCTTACGCTAAAAGGTCGTCCGTGATATAAAGGTGCTCGATGTGACAGCTTGCATTGAGTTCAGGTAATCTCCTGCTATAATCAGCACGGAGTGTCCATCGTAGGCTCTGCATTCAGATTAGGTGAACTCGGAAATGAGGTGCTCGCAGCGGCAAAACGGTCTTGCCGCTCTGCAAAACGCCCCCAAATTGCCCCCCCTTACGCTTTCAAACCAAGCGTGCGGTTGTTCTTAGCAGCTAAAATGGAAATGCTGACAATCAGCATTTTAACTCACGATTGCCAAACAAGCCGTGAGCTCGTCACGCAGAAGAGATAATGAGGAAAGCAAAGACGAGAGAAGGAACAGGGAGAGTCTGCGATTAGCTCTCGCCTGGAACGTCGTGTCAGTTTTTCTCTGCGCTCAGAGCTCTGCATGTAAAGGAAACTGACACGGAGAACCTTTTTTGTTTTTTTTAAATATAAAGCAGAGGTTACTTGTGTCACAGTGAAGGTGAGTGAAAGACCTGCTTACACTCCATTGTGAGGTTTTAACATGATTTAAGCGAGAGTATTTATAGGCCGGGAAAATCTACACTGGAAAAAATCTAAGTCTTACCAAGTATATTTGTCTCATTTCTAGTCAAAATATCTCATTACACTTAATATAAGACACAACTGCCTAACAAGTACTATTTCAGCCAGATATAGGGACTTGTTTGAAGACAATACATCGTGAATATCTTGTTAAATGAAAAAGTCAAATATCATATGAAACAAGCTTTTTTTCACATTTGAAGAGGTTTTTAAGCTAATTTCAAGATCACTTTTATCTCAAAAGTCCTAAATATCACATCCTATTGACAAGCTGATTTTGACTAGTTCCATTGGCAGATTTTTTTGCTTATTTCAAGCAAAAACATTTTGTATTTGTTGTTTTTCTTACTTATTTTAGGAGGGTCATTTTTTCCAGTGTAGCGTCATCCAAAAAACGATATTTTCCATTTTGTTGACTCTACCGTGTCGTATATTCAGCTATCAGAGACGCTTAAGTGTGACGACCACGGGATGCAGCGTGCTGATGCTCAAGAAGTGACCTAATAATTGTAAAGGCTGAGGTGATAGCTCTGGGCCTGATAAGACCTTTAGTTAGACATATATCCAGAATTGGCAGCCATAATGCTTTTAACCTTTTCCTCCAGATTCATTACTGAAAGCAAACCGCTGACAGCAAAGACCTGATGACTGCCATTAGGAATTATTATCCTCTGGCATTTCAGTGAAGTCTCTCCTATGTTCAAAGCATCATCACACATGGAACATCCAGAGACGGCCACGTTGTTTTAGCTGCAGTATAGACTACGTCCCATATGGCTCTAACCTTCTCTTTAATACGCCCTCAACTACAGAACTGTACAATCTAATGTGGGTCGGATTTTCTCAGAAAGTAACTAATCAATTTATGACTAAATATCCACTCAAGGTCCAATGAATTATTGACTGTTCACACCAGTGGTGAAAAATCCATCCTTCCTCATTTGATTTGTGTTCAAATGTAATTGCACCTGTGAAGCACCTTGCTTTTTGTTACCTATAGTTTAAGGCTGTAATCGCTGTTAATGTTAAATGAAACCTTCTTTGTTTGTACACCCTTGGTTGTCAATGACTCATCTGAAATATTCGCAGTGCAACGTTCCCCCGTGTAGCTGAAAGAAAGTACACTCAGTTCACAGCACGCTGCTTCTCTGAATGAGTTTGTGAAAATTTCCGGTTGCTTTTTCCTATTAATACATTCATTAGCGTGCGAGAGTGGAGGAATGAAGACATTCAGTGCTCAGCGACTCGCGGCCGAATTATAGGAGATACCCTGCTTGGCTAACTTTGCTGGCTTATCTGAGATACAGAATTAAAAATGCATTTCTTTTCCTTCCTTTGGAGGCTCCTGCAATTACCCAGGCGGCTGGGAACGCGCGGGAGGCGTTTTCCCACATCACCCACGCAATTTACTGTACATCTCCATCATTCTCCCTTGATCCACGCCGCTCCGCTTCTTCTCCTCGCCGGAAAAACACACGCGCGCAAACACGCTTCTGCTTCTCTGTTCTGTAAAGGCGGCTCAAAACTGCTCGTTGTTGGCCCGCGTCTTTCCAGAGCAGATGGCTGCTTTTTCTGCGCCACATGGCAGGCGCTCGGGAGACGATGGGGAGCTCTTTAAGAAGAAAGAAGACTTTCAATCTGCTTTAGCAACTGTAGCCCCTCCTCATCATCACATCACATTTTTCCGCACGGCGTCAGCAGCAGCTGACACCACCTCGTCATAGCCTCGCTGCAGCGGTTTGACGCCCTGCCTTCATTTGGCTGCTCTTGATGATTATGTTAATACTTAATGCTTGGGTGAACGAGTCAAACACAAGGTCGCAGTGTGAGATTATTAAGATGCTGCACGGGCGCTCTATCTACTGGCCAGGAACTCCATCTGGCAGCGGCCTGTTATTCATTTTTATTTTTATCATATTTCTCCAACATATGGGAAAACACTGCATATATATGGAGGGCTGCATTCATTATTCATGCTGAGTGTTAGTTGGAATGTGGTGGAGTGTACAGGAGTGAGTTATGCGTTCGTTTTTCTTCTATGGTCTGCAGACTGGTCTGAGCATCGTGGGCGGATTTTGCCCCGAGGTTCGCATTGTGGAAATGAACGGCTCGGAGCTTTTGTTGCCGGTCGTCACCTCGGGTTGTAATCCATGAAAACGTTTGACTGCTTCAAGACAGCCGAAAAAAAACAACTAAACAACAAAAAGAAGCAGTTGAACAATGAGGCCGAGTGGGTAAGAGTAATACGTACAACGTGGAGCATGATGTAATCGCCCAGACGTGGGGCGCTGTCGATGCGGACGAGGATGCCGTCTTTGATGGTGGTGCTGAAGCCCACCGCCAGCCGGTCCGTCCGCGTGCTTGGCCTCTCGTTGTTGGGCCACGTGTAGGTGATCAGGCCCCCTCCTTTGCCAAAGATGTAGGTGGTGCCAGCTGTGGTAAACAGAGACAAACAAAAGCAGCAGGAATTAGACGCGCTGACGATGAAATGAACACAGCTTAAATCTGAGACCAAAAAGGTTTGGAGGACAAAGCGTCCACAGGCGAGATTTTTTTCTGACAACACAAGAGGTGCCGCGACATTAAAACACTGATGGTAACTGTGACTTTAAAGAAAGAGATATCGATACAGTGTCGAGAACACGCCCTCAGATCCCATAGTTAAGCTGCTGTAGGCCTAGACTGCTGGAGGAGCTCATCTGTCACACCTTTCCTCACTTTACTCTCTTTTTCCCCTGTTTAATTTCTCAAATGATATTATGTACATGTGACATTATTGTGGTCATTAACTCGTGTTTCCCTGTTCCAACAGATATCCTTTGAATGGTGTTACAGTGGTTTTTTTCCCCTCTTTTCTGTCTTCTCAAACCCCAGCTGGTCGAGGCGGAGGCCACCCTTCCTGAGTCTGGTTCTGCCAGAGGTTTCTTCCTGTTATAAGGGAGTCGTTCCTTTCCACAGTCGCCTCAGGCACGCTCAGGACGGGAGATTGGACTGAAGACAAGTTTCGGAGCAATCTGTTGGTTTCCTTAGCAAGGAAATAGTTTTTGAATTGGCTCTATATGAATGAATTGGATTATTTTATAAATAATTATGATTACAATGAATTGAATTCCAATTGGCTTGAATTGGACTTTATTATTTAAGTGCCTTGAGATGACATTTGTTGTATTTGGCGCTATATAAATAAAAATTAATTGAATTGAATAGATGATCTCGTGATTTCATTCGCTGATAAAGTCAAAACATGACTTTGGAGTTTTTGCAACATTTCTACCATTTCTTATTATTCTGTTGCAAAAGAAAGGAGACAAAGATTCATAAAACAAAAGTGAATTAGTTTGAATGTAATATACTTTTCCAAGTTCTCTACAGAAATTGCGATAATGTCTCTGTTTTGAATGCTTTTGTCCACCATAATAATGCCAATTGGACGCCATGACAGTTGATTATGGGGTAAATTAAGTGAAATCCCCTTATATCTACCTAACTGCTGCTACAATGAAACTGTGCCTTGTTCTATTTTAGGATTTTAATGATATTCAGCCAACACCGCCTTTTTGGGTAGAAGTCAGCAGCTCCCCAGACTCCGTCTCTGCCTATCAAGCTCTTAAATATAGCCCCTTTCCAGGGAATAAGAGCCAGTATGGCCAGGATGGGATAAGTCTCCCAATCCTTATGTATTATATATGAGACCTGCAACCAAAGAACAAAGGTTGGCACAGTGAAGGAGAAAAGGGGGTGGAAGTAAGGCCGGGTTCACAGATCGAAGAACTTTCATTCGCTTTAATTTGACAAATGCAGCGTAGAAAAGGGGCCTCAGTACCAGCGGGGGAAGAGAAGCTCGGCAGAAATACTTGCTGTTACGTCAGCCTCGATGCAGATTTGTGGCAGATTAAAACCTCTGACTGGATCGAGCTTCGACTTAAGTCCAAGAGTCTGTGAAAAGTGTTTAGCAAATTTCCTTTTCTTTTGTGATTCACGATGAGGAAAAAAAGCAAAAAAAAAAGCTAAGTTTCATCATTTGGATTCAATTTCAACTTCGGAATGTTCCCTAAGGTGCGGCAGAATTAAGGCACTGAGTCCTTGAGCCGCTTAGCCAGCTTGTTCACATTTAGGCAAAGATAATCAAGTGATCAAAGGCATTAGACCGACTGCAGATACGCAACGGAAATGAGTGTGGGAGGAAAAACTGACTCCTGTGGCCCGGAGAGAGTGGAAAGTATTTGGCCCAACTCAGAGGCTGACAGGAGATTGCAAATGAAGTCGGTGAGTTCTTGCATCAATGTATTAATTCATTTTTTCTGCCTCCATCAACAATCTTCTTCTTCCGCATCACCTCCCAGAGCCCCGCCATTTCCACTCACTTCCTCTCCAAGTCACCTGAACATCTGTTTGGCCGTGTGATGGCTGCCCAGCTGTCTCACTGTTTCCCCTATGAAGCGGCCAACAATCTGCTCTGTGGTCCACAGTACCCTGGAGACTGCAAGAACATATGGATGAGAGGGACTACGGGAGAAGGAGAGACAGGCAGTGGCCAGATGAGCTTCTGTATTTGCCTTCAGGCACAAGAACAGGTTTGCAAAGCTCAGGTGTCAACACTGCACGCCACCAGCTACGTGCCACGAAAAGTATCTGAACAGGTGAAGCATTCCAGGCCTCAAACAACTGCTTCCCCTCCTGTAAGCAATAACAATACATTGATGAATCTCTTTGAGATTAGATCTTTTTTTTCCTGAACAGAAGCAGTGAAGTTGCTCATTCTAACAAACGAAAGAGGCAGCAGCCTGGAGACAGGCTGCCCCGGAACTGGCCCCGGTCGTCTCATTGATTCTAAGTTTTTTTTCTCGCAAAAAAGTGTCGAGGCAGACTTGGGATCAGTTTCCCAGACAAACGAGCAAACTTTGCATATCTCATCTAACACTCACTTCTTCTTTTTTCTTTCCCTCGAGGGGATGACGATGATGAGCAGCAAAGATACAAGCACCCCGGGGAGCCAATTATCACATTGAGCAGATTTGCTTAGTGTTTCAAGAAGACAACGTCGGGCACGAGGCGCACACGCTATCAGCTCATCGAGTGGCTCATGTGCATGCGCGCACAAACGGGCTCTAAATCACACCGTGCCGCTCAAAAAGGCGCGCATGCCTTCTCGCATACAATCACACGAGCGGGTGAGACCGAGCCAATGGAGAGGAGACGGAGAAACCGAGATCGCCATCGTGCAGCGCGCTTCCCTAACAACCTGCTGGGCCCAGACTGCTCCTGGACGCATTTACGCACCGTGAGGAAAACCCAACGCATGTCAACTCGTGCTGTCACTGCACGGCAAAAGTAGGGAGCGAGGCGTCTCTCCAAACTCTCCTGGAAATATTTAAACCGAGATACAGAATTAAAACCGATTGCTCTCAAAGCAGAAGCCTGGCCTAAGAAAAAGCAAGGTCAAGACTTCCATAACTTCACTACAGAAAGAGAGCTTTTACACCTAAGGGCGGATGTGCAGAGCTCCAATATAATTACATTTCACTGATTTTGCTGGGAGTCTCATTAGAGCACGAGGGCAAGTAATGGCATATTTGAAGATTTCCAGCATATTTCATATTTAGCAGTCTTGGTTACCTCAACTAACCCCTCTTTGGGCATTGACCCGGGCCCCAGACTGTTAATACACAACGGTTTATGAAAATAAGATTCAATTTAAAAGTGCAGCGAGAAATAAGGAGGATATTCACTTAATCGTTTTGTAAACAATACGACTTTTTCTGTGTCACAGAGAGGGTTATAGCTATGGCCTCGGTACAATACTGTACCTTGATTTGTTCGGTGAAAGTGCCACTTAGACTCCATTACCGCGTTTTACCCGGCTCAAATTACTCACCAGATTGTTCGACTCAAACTCATTTAGGTCTGATGGTTCACAATCAGAATTCCAGGGGTCCTGCACCTGAACATGACCGCACGCTAAAACAGCACTCCTGTGCACTCGATACTTTTTTTTTTTTGCTTGCGTCATCTATCTCAACAACAGCAGAAAATTTCCAATTCGGGAGGCCACTCGAAACACCAGACCAAGACAGTTCTGAAATGGAAGCTGCTGCAGCAAATTTGCGGATGACATTTAGCTCTGGAGGAGGGCAAACATAGCTCCACAGCAAAAGTTAGACTGTTAGCTTTTGTTGCAGTGGTGGCTATTGCTGGCAAAAACCTGCATGGAATCAGATATGAGCATCCCTCACTCCTGTCGTACAGCCACATATCCGACCTAGGACCACCTACTTGAGTGACATGAATAGTTTTTGAAAATCAGAATCAGCAATGAGATTTTATTGTCCATGCAGCCCCAAAAAACTCGACATGACTCACATCAGTGTGCCTCTGATGCTGGCCCTGTTTGCTCTGAGTTTCTTGGAAATAAAATATGCTTTGCTCTGTTTGATAAACATCTCTGTGTCCTTGTCATTTTTCCAATTTCTTTTCTATCTCTCTGCTATCGCGGTCGCATTTTCAGAGATGGACTTGTGACGATCCTTGCCAAACTGAGCGGTTCTTCAGCATTGAACATCAGAAATGATGGATTCAGCATGCACTTGGCTTCCAGAGCTACAAAGCTATAAAGTCTGGTGATGAGCCAACTGCGGGGAAAATATCATCAAAGGAATTAAATCTACTATCTAAACAGATTACTGCAAAGGATGATATTTTGGTGGATCAGAAGGGGCTTTCATCTACGTCTTTGAATAATGCAATCTTTCTATGGCCAGTGGGAAATCTTAAGGTAGCACGAGGCCACTCCATCGATTTGGAACTGACAGGATAAGATAGGAAGAAACCAGTATGTCCGGTGCTAATTTTTTTTTTTTTTATATTGCTCTGTCGCAGTTGGCAAAAGATTATGAGAAAATATCCCCCAGATCAGCCTTAAAAACTGACTGAGTTTAGTTTTTTGAAGTGAAGGCAATGCACCAATGCATCACTCTCCCATGTTGTGATTCATTGAATCTGCAGCCTGGGTTCAGTTTAGACACAAACGGTACATGAAAGAGCGGGTCAAAGCCTTAGCCTCTATTTCACAGAGGTCCCCTGAGGCGTGGCAGTGCAGACAGAAGGTCAGGACACCTGTCTGCAGGACAGATATGTCCTTCAGGCCCGAGACGCGACATTAGCCAACCAGGTGAAAACTGAAAGCAAAAGAAATTCATGCAGAGGCAGAAATCGCAGAAGGTCACCGCTTTTGATACAGTTAACCAGCAGGAAAAAGATGTGGGCGGAGCACGCAGGAAGACCCTTCGAACCACTGCTCCGACCATCAGCTCTACTGGGATAAAGAAATAAACATTTCACATTCATTGCCTAGTGGACTCTGCTTTCTCTATACATTCAAACTTTGCCAGGCAACAATCCTATCTATAAAACAGCAAAAGAAAAGGGAAAAAAAAAAGAAAAAGAGAGCTGAGCAGCTGCCATGTTGCCGGTCTGTTCTAACTCGGTAATTGGTCGTATTCAGGCTTCCCACCACGCTGTGATAAAAGCCTGTGTATGGACATAGCAGAGCTACAGTTAAAGACTGCGCCTGGCTGTCCTACAGCAAAGACTGCAAAGAGGTTCCTGTTTACCCATTAACCCCCCCCCCCTAACAGGTCTTAAAGGGGTAGTTCGCCATTTTGCACATTAAGCCCTGTTTTTAGGTAGTCTGGGGTGAATTATAGATGTTCTGATCACAATTTGGACATTTGGTGCTGAACGGAGCATTTAGGTATCCACTGCTGCAGCCGCCCCACCTTTGCATTGAGTCAATGACCACTCAAGCAAACAATCATAAAACGGCATTAAACTTTCGTTTGCAGAAACTCACCGTGTGGTCTGTGGTGGACAGCGATACGTTGGCTCGAAAATCACCGCGAAATACGCTTCCAGAGAAGTTATATAACCATTATTGTCCGTCTTCATTGATTTGTATTGTACACAAACAACACACTATCGCCACCTAGTGGCTGGATGTCTTGCTGCTGCTATTCAACTGTGTCTGGAAAAATAGGTCCTCCAAATGCTAAAACAACTGTTAGAAGGCACATTTCACTGCGATTTTCGGGTCAATTTATCAAAATTGACCCGAAATTGACCCGATTTTTTCGGACACCGTTGAATAGCAGCAGCAAGACATCCAGCCACTAGGTGGCGATAGTGCGTTGTTGTCATAATATAACTTCTCTGGAAGCGTATTTCGTGGTGATTTTCGAGCCAACGTATCGCTGTCCCCCACTGACCACACGGTGAGTTTCATGTCTCTGCAAACGGAAGTTTAATGCCGTTTTATGATTGTTTGCTTGAGTGGTCATTGACTCAATGCAAAGGTGGGGCGGCTGCAGCAGTGGATACCTAAATGCTCCGTTCAGCACCAAATGTCCAAATTGTGATCAGAACATCTATAATTCACCCCAGACTACCTAAAAACAGGGCTTAATGTGCAAAATGGCGAACTAACCCTTTAATGGGTTCAGTTTACATTTTTTCCTTTTTGTTCTAAATGGAAGATGTGTGGGATAGTGTGGACAAGCACACAGAGGGTGGCACTATCGGCGACGCATGAGGCACCGAACTGCAGCAGGTAAATGCTCTGAAGTCCAACTCTTTCTTTGTGTCATACACACACACACACACACACACACAGTTGAGAGCCATCTGCGTAGACATGTATGAGGGTCAACTTTCGCAAAAACTCAAATCTGCGAGCACACACACTTCCTCTCCTTTCTCCTTGTGTGTGTGTGTTGTTTATATGCTTTTATGTCTTTCCCCTTGTTATCTCTTGGGCTTTCTGCAGTGCTGGCACCCCGGGGGATGCAGAAAGAAGACAAACGCGGTTTGATGTGGTCGAATTCTTTTTTTTTTTTTTTTTTTTTTTTTTTTTGCCGTTGGCAAACAAGGGAAGAGAAAAAGAAGAAAAAAATGAGATGAGCCTTGGTAAAAAAGAAAAAAGAAAAAAATTCTGAAACTGGTATGCAAAATGTAATTGCCTCCTCAATCATTGTTCTGAAGAACTCTGTCATTACAATACTTTCTCCAGCCGTGCTTCATACAAGGGGAATTATTAGGCATGCTGTCCTTCACACAACTCCAATGAAGATGCATCGACAGTGGAATTAAGTTTTGAGACACTGAGATGTGTAATAAGTGGGATTTATCTCCATTTTACAAACTACTAGAATTTCATAATTTATAATTCCAACTGTTGCGTCTCCCCTCTGGGGTAGAAAGACAGAGGAACTAATGATTGAACGTTCGCCCTCTTTTCCCCTCCACGTTCAATCAGCTGCCAGAGCAGAGTTTGGGGGTAAAGTGGCTAAAACGCGACGCATTCACGTGTCTGCGTTGTCTCAAACAGCGGCACATCTCATCGGCCGCACCGAAGAAAACGCAGCGTATGATTGATGAAGGGCAGTGTGTTGTGAAGAACAGCTATGCAAAGAATACAGCCAGCCTGGAATGATTTACACTGTCTGTTTCTCCAAAATAATAAGCTGTAGCATTACCAAACTATATGGATTTACGCACCAAAAACCAGGGGTAATGGAAGTGGAAGGAAAAAACTGAAACGAGAGGCGGAATGGACGGAGCACAAGGAAGGTGGAGGGTTTTTTCTCTGGCAACTTTAGGATGATGTATGAGCAAACAGCCAACTGTGAAGCACATCAAGTATTGGGATTACAACAACAAAAAAAAATTGCTATTCGTCTCCTCTACGATATGCCCAGAGCAAGACTGTTATTAAATCGTGTCGTGTTTCAAACTAATTGAATTCTATAAAATTATCTTGCATCATTCAAGACTTGGGAGAAAAGCTTTCATGTGTAAACCTACACAAAATGTAAATTAATATCAAAAAGAAGGCAGAAAAACAACGGCGCGACATGAGCAGCTTGAAATAATGGCTTACAGATATTTTTTCCCATGCATGGACGTGGACACATGGCTTACTCCTGACTGTATAACATTCTTTTGGAGGCGTGGTTGAAATTTATTAGGCAGAAATGAAGAAATCCAACAAAGAGACGCAAAGGCTCAGGCAGATTCTGCTGCTGCTGCTGGAGCTGCAAAGTATCACCAGCAGCCATGACGATAAAGTCTGAGCCACTGGGCAGCGATTGAGCAGTAAAACGCTCCACTGCTAGTATGTGGGCCACAGTCGAGGAAAAATGTCAGGACCAGCTAAGGCCTCTCCGCTGCTGTGGACTTTAATGTTTACACCTTGGTGGAGTTGCCCATGCACTGGCTACGATCAGACATGTTACTTTGGAAATGTAATAGGTTTCGGAACCATTTCACCTAACGGACCTAACTGATTAAAGTGATAAAAATGATCGATAGCTGGAGGGACAAATGTTTTAAAAGAGGAAATGAAGCTGGAAATAATCTAGAACAACAAATTCAAATCTCACAACAATCTCGCCCACCTTACTGTCAAACTTGGGAGTGAAAGTTCTTTGATAGAACTTTGATTTAGATCAGATCTAAAAGAGAAATCACTAAAAAAGTCACTCAAAAGTCACAGATTCCATTTCTGGAATCTCCCCATTCATTTGGAGCTATAATCTAATGAAATATATTTTCACTTTAACTGTAAGCGACTGGGGCTGAATTGTTTTTGTAAGTTAATGTTAAAAGTTCATGTTACGTTATCTATCAATCAGTGTAACATCAGCTGTCCATCCAGTGGTACTGCAGAGTATGACGTCACAAGGACCCTGTGCAAACTCAAGACCCCCATCATCAATGTTTTCTATGGAGACGTGTCTATAAGGAGCTGTTTAATTTAGTATGTATGTGAGTATAAAACAGTTGGAAGTGTATGGCGCTGAATAAGTTGTCATGCATGACGAAAAATAGTAAATATCAGTTATAAATGCCTCATTATGGCCTAACAATGTCTTATAATGCCTTTAATGCATCGTGCTGACGATTTAGACTGAAGCTGGGTTAACTAAGTTGGAACCTAAGGCCCCTGGAGCTTGATGAGCTGACTTGGAGGCTAAATTTGGCCATAAGAAGACTATTTGCCAGCTCTGAACTTCCACCAACATAACACGCAGCAAGAGCCCTCGGTCGGAATGTTTCCCAAGTACTGTGTGCTTCATTGACAGGGAACACAGTGTACTTGGCATGCTGTATTTTGACGAAGAACAGCTTGATTTGTCATCTGTGTGGTGTTGCTGTGGAAGAGGTGGGGGAACTGTGGAGACGGCGAACAGGGGAGAGTTGAGAGAGAGTCGCTGTTTGAAGGAGGAGGGAGAAAAGACGCGGGGAACAGAGAGGTGTCGTTGAAGTGACAGCGAAGTCAAGATGTGAAAATGTTCCCAGTCCCTCACCCCTCACTCTCTCTGGGCAACAGGAAAAGGCTTTGTAACGCCGGTTCCTTACTCACAGGCATACTAAATCATCCTCAGACCACCGCGGACGAACAGGAAGATCGACTCACAGGCCCCCATTAATGAAGCAGTCATCTACCCTCACTTCAGTGTCATGTAACACTGCGGAGGCGCAAATGTGAGTACAGAAGTGAAAATGGCCACACACACACACAAACACACACAGAGTTGAACAGCAGAAGGTGAGCCATAACAACTCCCCTCTCATTACTGCGAACCTCAAATAGCCGGTCTCACCCGCTCCGTCTCCCCCACCTCTAGCCTCCCCTCCTGCTGCATTACTGACACTCCTCTCTGTTGTAGAGACGAGCGGACAGAGAGGAAGGGCTTTAAATGATTTTTTTCTCGGTTCTCTGGAGATGTCAGCTTCTATTCTCTCCGCTTGGAGAAGGAAGAGGAAGCGGGAGGGGGTCTAAAGAGGATTTCTGAGGCTAGGAGAGTGTGGGGTGGGGTGGGGTAGGGGGGGGGCTGCAGCTGAGATCTACACAGCACTCTAGGCTACAAAGAGGACCTGTCTGCTGACTTTAATGCTGCTCGATGCCACCAGTAGAATTTTTAGAGAGGGGAGAGCGGCGCTGCAGAGAGATGAAAGGAAAAGAGGTACACGGTAAAAGAGACTCAGAGGGATGCTGGGGAGAGGAAGAGAAGGCAGGCAGACAGAAATGGGCAGTGAAGGTGGAGGGAAATCATCTGGAGATGGCATAAACAGACACAAAGATTAGGTATAAATAGCTGGGAACTTGCAAACCAAAGCTCTGTAAAACTTGACTCAATTCTGCTGCTCTCTGTGGTGAAAATTAGCATTCTGTCAGCTCCAGTGTTGATGCTCACGCTGCTCTCAGCGAAATTAGGACACGAGTGTCTTCTTCCCATCATTCATAATGCATGATGCACAATGTGTGTGAGGCATATCACTTCAGAGGCAGGCCACACCAAACCCTGCAGAGGATTAGGTGAGGAAGATCTCCTAAAGAATAAGGGATTCCAAGATGGCTCCGGGTGGAAACATCATTTATAATTGAATCTTCCCCAGAGGACAGAGTAGCCTGTCTGCCTTCACCAAGGCTTTGCGGAGAGTTCGGAACTCAATTCTCTCCCAGTCTGTCTCTGCCTCCCCCCCTTTCTTTCTGCAATAACTGAATGGCTTTCATACACAACACAGCAACCTCAGCCACAATCCTATCCCAAAGGCCTTCATGACTCAAAGCTCAGCTGGACACATTCCCTCATTCTGAACTTCTTCAAACTCGACTTTTTCGGTGCAAGGAGCGGGAAAAGATGGGAACCAACACTAAGTTAGAGAATTGCTTGTGTGTTTTCCTCCAGAGAACATGGCGATAACGGCTGGGGTCAGGAAGTCACGTGAACAAAAATGACTCATTGGCAAGGACACAAGGGAACAGAATTTTCTCTTTCAATGAACTGAAAGTTATTGAAACAATGGGATCAAAAGAGGAGATAACGCACATTTTTTATTGGTATTAAAAGGATTATGTTGTGGCTAAGAAGGGGTAATTCATACTTTCTTAGAGTTCCGGATCCCTGATCTCATCTTAGATTGCATTCCACAGAGTTACTCGTTTAAAAAAGGTCATTGGACTTTCTCAGCAACTCTCGAGTGGGCCAAACTTTCTTCTTCTTTGTATCACGCACACACAGAAATAGCAATTCAAATTCCTGGTGGTGTCATAGAGCTTTTTCTCGAACAAAAAAGAAAAGAAGCAGCATCTGTATTTTCAGGGCGCCATAAAAAGACCACAAATGAGCACATATGGATGTGAACGCAGCCTAGTATAACCTGCTTTGCTTACGCTTCATGGGAATGGAAGGAAATGGGCAAGTTAATAGACCTCCAGGTTTCAGCCTCTCAGGGCGGCTCACGAGGCTAGAAATAAAAAGAAAGAAGAAAGCTTGCCTGATTGGACTTATTTTGTCCTTTTCTTTACAGAAAACATCAAAACTTCAGATCCACTCGCACATGTTTGAGTCCAATGTTCACTGACAACGCCAACAACTCCTTGAACAATCTCGGCAAAAAAGTCTGGCATCTTCTGATATCAGTTCCATGGAAAAACAGCAGGAAAGGTCACCTTGTAGCGGGCTGAAAACAAAAATTTGGACTTGCAGGTGGCACGACATATGTTGGGAAACCTTAACCCTGTATGACATAGACTTCTGGCATCAGAATAGTTCATAGATGAAAGACAAAGCTTTGCACCTTATGACCCGTTTTCCCTCTTCTGTGTGACTGCAAAGGGAATTTTGAAAGTGTGAGAAGCGATAATGAAAGCAGGACTTCTGTATACAGTCTTCCCTCACTAACCTCGTTTGCAGTTTTCAATGGAAAGTGGCAGCTACAAAGCAAACGTTGGAAAAACGAAGCGGAGAATAACCCTCAGTTTCCACACCTGTCAAATTATTCGTTCTTCTGACATGCTGACTGTGTGTTTCGATTAGGAACCGATTGTTCTTATGAAACAACCTGAGAATCTCTGGCTCAGACAACCAGCTGCCTTTGAAGAATACAAATTTGAGCTTGAGATGCAGAAATGCTAAAAGGAGTCAGTGTCTCGTATGAAGCAGGATTAATCTTCTCTTTAATATGATCAAACAGAAAAATACTTGAACCTAAACTGCTGTACACAGAGATGACTTTTCCTCGCTGTGGAAAACAAACAAAGCAATCAAACCGACAACAGAGATCTCTCTTCATCGGATCAAACTCAAACTGTGAATAAACCCGCCTGATGACCTTTTCTGTTTGCTCGGTGCTCCCCTTTTGTCTGAATTCGATGGTTGCGTGCTGAAATACAGCTTCGTTCTGTTCCCTAAAGATAGAGCAGATGTGAATGTGGTTGGCATGGCAACCCCACATCCTAGCCACCAAAGGCTGTGACAAACCTGACATCGTTTCCAGCCCTTACCTACATCAAACACCTTCACATCTCAGTGATTACACACAAGCAGCTCCTCTCCGCTAACGGCGAACAGAAATACTTAAATGTTTGTTGCGGTGCGCCTCCCGTACCCTTTCAATCACACGTAAAGTACGAGCTCCCGTTTGAAACAGGGAAAAAAAATTACATTTTTTTTAGTCAAGTTTGTTTTTTGCAGAAGTTTACTCAGCTGCCTCCCTCTGAGCCAAGGACTTCAATTCCACGGCGACATTTAAGCCAGTGCTCATTGTGGCCCTGCTGTTCTCTCGAAACAATTCTCCAAGCTGCCATCAATGCCAACCTTGATGAAGTGATTGGTTTTGATGGGAAGCTCTTATTTCAGTATGACTGGCATCTGTATACTTCAAGGTACACATAGGCCATGGTTAAGTGCAGCAGCCTGCCAGTCTATTATTGGAGCAATCAGTAGATGGTAATGGTCATTCATCAAAGTGAATCAGAATCCATCTCTTTCCTTAGCTTTTCCCGTGTGCGCCGCCGAATGTCTCGCCTACCTCGATGCTCTTGATCTGTTATTATTACATGCAGCAGCAGGAGGAAGCAAAAAGTGTTCATAGAAAAGTCTTTCTAAAAGGTTGATTTTGACTGACACTGAGTGGAGATTAGGTGTTGGGAACAGCAGGTGAGACGTCCGGTGGCAATCACTGAGAACTCATGAGAGGTCATGAAAGATTTATAGATCCAAAAAAAGGATTGCTGGGTAATCACTACAGTACAGTAATTACAGGTGCAATACAGGAATGAAAAAACGTTGCTAAGTGACTTCTGGACTTGTTTGACAGAGCCTTCCACCACACATTATTCCATAAAGTAAGGTAATGTGTTACAGTAAAAACAGCTTCTTCCCTCTACTGGAAAGCTAAAGAATTATTGATGCAAAGGATCATTATACTCTTTCTGCAGGCTCATAAGCTGCATTTCGACCACGGGAACCTTTTCCAATAATCTTTATTTTTTATTTAGAAGGGCCATTCCTCGCCCCGCTCCATTTTGACTGCAACAACCAGAGGCTAAACAGGAGTACCCGGGTGACAAATTTCACCCCCAAGAACAGCCCCGGTCGGGAGGTGATACGATTGAGATGGTTGTCTCAGTCATCTCAGTCTGAAAACCTTGTGGAATCTCTTGATTCCAAGTTGTAACGGAGAAATACTTGTCTACGTTTGTTAACACGTAAATGAAGCTTTGAAATTCACGCCCGCTACAATCTGAGGAGACGCAGCCTGCACAACAAGCTACGGTGGTTGAACAAACTCTGGAGATGTAGCTCAGATTTGACAAGACGCTGTGGCTATAAGCGTTTGCGGGCTGCTCTGATAGCCTACGGTGCTGCAGCTCCAGCGAAGAGCACACTTTATTCACCTAATTTACCTTGTGCCTCAGACCTCACTGGAAATGCAAGAGACAGAGAGCTGAAACAGATTTTTTTTTTTATCTTTAGAAAGGTCCATTTAAGGCCATTTTAAGCACCAATAGTTGACCAACTGCTTGCTCATGCAATGTGTTTTAAGGATGTTAAGAGAGGTACAAAAACTGCTTGCTCACAAGTCATGGGGTTCTTTTGGATCACTATCGGGATGCCATTGTACTTTTGATCACATAAACCCCTTTTTTGACCATTCACAAGAACCAAGACCGCACACAAACCAAGGGTAACATTTTGGACACATCGGCTGTTTTCAATGACCTCAAATCCATGTCAGCGGTGACCTGGGACTATATAACGCTACGGCTGTTTTTACACAATGTTTGCACCATTCGGGCCTGCTGCAGAGTAAGATTTATATCAAAATCACAGAGGAAGACGAAGCCCGGAATGTGTACATTTTGAGTAAATTATGAATAAGAACTTTTTAAAGCAGCATTATACATTGACGAACGATAATGAGAATTAAATATTACGGCGATATTAAGGACCATAAATCATTTTAATAAAAAAGTATTTTGTTATTGACTAAGAAATGACAAAAATACACTACACACTAACACTTGTTTTTGTTTTTTTCCCCTAATTCATAAGCCGTCCGTACAACCCTTAAACACATTAATTCAATTTAAACACACACACCATTTTTGGTTTAGTCTTTCTCTTGATGTCAAACCACAAACACACACACAAAGACACACTGGACAGATAACACATGCTCTCACTGAGACTTTATCACTGCAGCTGGGTTCCGATATTGGAATGGCACTCGGTAGTTGTTCTTTTCCAATTCCCTCTGGCAGGTGGTTTGACTTCAGCCCTCTATTGAATGTGTCAACCTTATAATTAATGCCCTCCCTCCTCAGTTCACCTCCATTCTGTCCTCTCCATTCTTTTCCGGCAAACTCTTCTTCTTCCACCATTGAGCGGGCACCCTGGCAGCGTTTCACCGGTAGTTCTGGCCACTGCTCCAAGGACACTGAGAGAGACAAAACCTAGCATAGACTCGAACCGAGGGAGGAAATTGTGCAGAGGTGCGATCCATCTCCTTGCAGTGATTTAGCCACAAAGCCACAAAGAGGTTGCTCCAGCACCACCTCTTTTGTTATCTGTTTTCTATCCGTTATCAGAAAGGGGAAAATGGCTTTGGGTGGAATAGCGGAGGGCAGGAAGGGGGGTGGGGGCAACAGAGATAGATGCTTAAAAGGCTACTGCCTACCTACAAATAAACAAGGGGAGCTGTAATCGATGAGAAAAGCGAGGAAGGGACAAACGTAGGGTAAAGGGTTCCTCTTGAAAGCCGAATGTCGAATCATTCACCGGGTGTTATGGATTGGTGATAGGCAGCGCAGCATTTGTCAGTCTGACTAATGGCGGGATAAAGACGACAAGCGAGCACATGTTTGAGGAGGACTGCGTGCATCTGCAGAGAATGCGAGGTGAGGGAAGCGTGCGTGGATGTTTACCCTGATCGGAGGCCAAGGCTTAACCGAATATGCCTGGGGTGAGCTTGAGAGATCCTGAGGGAGTTTGAAGGGCAGTGTGCTGGAACATACTGGCGTCTCAGTGTTTCTTAGTGCCAGCCTAATTAAAAAGCTAAGCCAAAAGGCTCTCAATGTTGTTGCTGCTGCTCTGTGTGTGTAAGCATGAGGATGTGCTCACATTTGAAGTTGTGTCTGTTGATGTGTTGCGGTTGGAAAATCTGTTCTTATATTGTCTTTTTTCGAAGTACTCAGCATCAAGTTATCAAAACCTTGCCTGGCCTCTGACCACAGTTTTTTTTTTTTTTGATACAGTTTTCAAAACTCATTCCTGTCCTGAGGGAGGAGAGAGTTCTATAAGACATGGTGGGGATATAAAACGCACTGAGTGCTTTTCTAAATTATTCTTATTCTAACAAACCTTGGATTTCCATTATCATATGTAATATTTTTCCAGTCAAAGACTCTCCTTCTGCCACCTTTGACCGGGCAGGAAATAGTGTATTAGTTCCAGAAATGACACATCATTTTGTACACTTATCCGGTGATGACAGGTTGTCCTGACCTTTATCGGATTAGTCTGTTCAATACTGTGTCTTCATTCAAGGGTAATTTTTTTAAAAGATGTTTCAAACCTCAGGGATGCAAAGCCTGTAGGGGAGTCCGGGGGCATTGCCTCAAGAAGGAGGATTCAGAGTCAATTTTAGGATGAGGGAAATCTAAGCGCTAAAAAAAGTCAAATAAATGTGACATCATGTCTGTGCATGTCTTAAAACAAAATAGATATTGAGATGAGAATATAGTTCAACAAAGCAAAAAAGTTCAAACTAAAGTGCTGGAAACCATCACAAACACTGCCAACTACCTTACGTAGCTTTGTACAGTTATTGTAACGTCTGTAAAAACAGGGCTTAGGTATGATGTGTACGGTAGAAAGGTTAGGTTTAGGGTTACAACCACTACAACAAAAAGAAAAAACTGTGACAGCGTCATTTCAATTCAACATCAGTTGCGCTCAGTGACTTGTTTTAAGTGCCTTACTAAGCCAAAAGTTACAAGTTAACTTGAAACATACCACAAATTAGTTAAATGTTAAATCTGGGTTAGGGTTAGGGGTCTAATTCTAACCCTAAATCAAAGCAATACCAAGCAAACAGTACCAAACCTAACATTCGGTCAATAAGCCCATTAATCTCAATGCAGCTGTAAAAGTGTCTTTTATGCACAGAAGCCAGACAACTTTTTTTTTGACAACTCAGAAGACATTGTCACTGTTTCATTCCACAAGACTCTATCATGGCAGATCCCACCAGTTTTCAAAAACTCATCTGCTCAACACAAAACGCACAAATGACCTACTTTGGAACGAAAATGGCATTTCCAAATCCTATCTATTTCCTCTCCTCTACCTTGTTTTTCTTCTCTAAGCCCTTCATTCACATACCTGTACCCAAAGCACACCAGCTGTTCCTGGTTGCCGCCTTTGAAGGTGTTCTTAGCTGAACTAACAGGAAATTCAAAGTGAAAGATGGCGGCTTTGCACAACTCACGGAAGGCAAGGCAAATCTGCCACTTTGTGTGAGGAATTGTGGCAGCGGCGCGAAACGAACTTCAATCGCTCGGACCAGGCTCACGCACATCTTGGCTCATAACGCTCACATAGCATGGAACAACTGCACTGCAAAGACAAAACCTCACCATCTGACATCTGACTTACTATTGAAAAAACAGAAACCAAAGAATGGATCACTCAACTACATTTTGACCTGTCTTTTTTTTTCTCCTTGCCTTGAGAAACTGTCACAGCTGCGTGGTTTTTTTTTTGGTTTTTCTCTAAATCCAAAGACAAACTGAGAGATTTATTCTACTGCCACGGGGAGTCACGCTCATTAAAACGTATTACTCCTCCTGTAACATGGAGACTTACCTACAGGCTCACCATCCATTCTGTTTAAAAGATCAAAACTCTCGGTGTTCGGTGACCGACACACTTTAAATATGTTGCGGTAAAAAGGTGACAGGGCCCATTTTATAGTCTGCACGTAAGCTGTAGGTTTCATCAAAGGGAAGACATCACTCTGTGGGCTGAGCCAATAGGGCAACAGGTGCCACAGTCACACAGAGCCTATCAGGATCTGACTTCATCTCACAGTGGTGTTTGATATGAATACTGATACAGAGGTGTTTGACTCTGACAAATGGAGGCCTGGATAGGAATACAAACTACGCCAGAGGAGCAATAAATGCGTTTGAACTTTTCCTGTAGCTTCAACGTTGTGCACTCGTGCACACATAATTTAAGGTAAACACAAGAATTGTATAGTTTTGTATGTTGTCTGGACTTTTTAACACAAGGATTTTTATAATATTAACTCTCTCCTTATTGGTGCTATGGACAAATGCATTCTGTATCATATACACTGGGAGAAGTTCTCACCTTGAGGTCTTGCTGCATGCAGCAGGAGGAGAATAACAATAATACACTGAATGTGATGCGCAACCTAATCATTTGCTTGAGAAAAAGAAATGGATAAGAAAATTCCACCGCAGCTCTTTCAAGTCCATCATTTGTCCCCAGGGGAGCCCGGAGCAGCCTGTACCAACAAAGCACAGTATGAAAAAGAAATCCCCAGCTCTAAAAAGTGTCGCTCTTCAGCAGTTACTTTTTCCACATTTCAAAATCACAGCTTATCAAAGCCTTCGTATCTTGTGAGCAGGGCTGATACCAATATCGATGATAGTCTCAATAATATCCGACATCAGTGTTTTCGTAATTTATTTTCCCTTTAACGCTAGGGAAAAGTTTGGAAAAATAATTAATCTATATATATATATATATATATATAAAATTATCATAACCTTTTACGTAAAAAGATCATTTGTCTTGTGTTGCCACTACCATCAGCAGATGTTATTCTATTTGCCTATAGGCCGATTGCAGTCAACAAGTCTGACGGAAAATCCGGCTGATACCAGTGTTGGAATGTCTCTGTGCATCCCTACTTGTCAGCTACCTGGCTATCACTACTTTTAATCTTAAATTCGATCAGCCAGAGTGTAGATCCTCAATCTGAGGCTTGATACCGCTGTCAGGCTATGGCATTCTAAATGGCAGAGAAGCAGCATAGAGTGACATAGAGTGATTCTTTTAAGCCACCCCCAATTTCTTCACATACTAGCAGGGAGATTGAGTTCTTTGCCAGTTATGTGTTGACACTGTTGTACTGTTGAAAGTTAAAGTCAGTTGAGCAGAGGGAAAAGAGAGGAGTCACCAGTGCAACTGCAACAGGATTACGACAGCTGGAACTTGGCTCCTTTTAGATGCTGTTGTTCAGCCTTAGCTTTTTTGTTATATTTTTTAACATGAAGGTAGAGTGTGTGATGGGCGACAAGTTGGCCAATGAAGCACCAAACAGATTTGGAAAAAGACTTAGCATCGCCTGCTACTGCTGAAATAAATGCTTAGCTCAACACTCAAATCCTACTTGTTATTTCTGTTGGGAAACCCAGGATATGACAATAATGGAATTTTAAATGAAGAAGATGTCGAGAAACTGAGCAGGGATAAAAGACAGGGCTGGGAGGAATTTTTCAGCCACAGCCGAACATGTACACATCTACTAAATGAGCAACCCTGACATCAAACATCGAAACAAGGTGCAAACATCAAAGCTTTGTTGGGGAGAGCGTTTTGCTCTGTCAAACTTCACATTACCTTGATCAGTTTAAACTTTTGTTTTGTTCCATCAAGTGCACCACAAGCACCCTGAGAGCGAGTACAAAAGAAGCCCTTCATGCAGACGTTTCTATCCAGGCACCCTTGCGAATAAGTGAAGTGTAGTTGAGAGAAAGGAGGGAAAGAAATTGTGCGGGAAGTGTGAGCGAACCCCAGCTATGTTTATCGCTGTGCATCTTTGTGCAGGTGCATCTATGTGCAGGTGCATCTATGTGCAGGTGCATCGACATGCAGGTGCATGTTTGCATATGCAGGTCTCAAGTATACATTTCATCCAGGGAGCCTCATACTTATCCAGTTGGCTGTGGTCTTTATAAAAAAGCTCTAGGCAAATATTTACATTACAATATGATGATTGCCTTACTAATGGCTCAGAGTGCTCGATTGTAGTATGATGGGGGCCAGCAAGGCAAGACACGTGGCCCCAGAGTTGTAACTGAAACGGACTGGAGTAAGAGGGCCAGTGTTTGGGAAATAAAATGTCAATGTGCTTGTCTGATCGGGAGAAAAACAAGAAAGAAAACCACAGAGAAATGGAAATATATGAAGCCTCACAACCTATTACCCATCGCGATATTCGCTCACACAAATGTTCGCTGCACATGCCTCCCGTGACTGACCGCCCAGCTCATTGTGGCCAGCTGTGTTTGCAGAAAAAAATGGCCAAAAAAAAAGAATTGTCACTCATGGGGAGTAATTTGCACCAGAATTACTGGTACAAAAAAAAGCATCATTCAAATTATAAATATCCTAATTTGATTCTATAAAGACTCTGCTTGTTCCAGCCTCCTCAAAAACTAATAAAAGATTTATCAGAGTTATCTGAACTTGCAAAACCAAGCGGGAAAGATTAGACTAACAAACAAACTCCAAAGGAAACTATTCTCTGCCTTTGACTGCATTTCCTTTTGCCGCCTTGTTCCACAAAAATGAGATGGTAATCGGGCTTCATTGGAAACGAGGTGCTTCCAAATATTTCTCTTTTTTCGCTCACAGGCGTGCCGATTTTGGTATGAAAAAGCACAAAGAGTACGACGAAGGGCGGGAGAGTCAGGGAGCACCAGCAGCAGGAGCCATGGTTAGAGGCTAGCTGCAGCCTTGTGTAGCGCTTAGGGTCCTCTTTCATTATGTGCTATCAACACTATCAGGTTTGGCTGCAAGCTTTTTCACTTATCAGAGATAAAAACCCAACAAGCTCGGAAAGTCCTCTCTCACCAAACACTTGAATTGGATCTTTTAGCATTAATTAACACCGCCTGGGTTTTAATTTAAACCAATCCCACATTAGATTTCACTTTGAGTACCTGGAAATGCCACAGTCAGGTGACACCAACCCCACCTCAAATAAATAATTTTGTTGTGCTTTTTTTTTTTTTAGTGTAAAGCTTGCAAACACAATAAATAAGGCATCAATGCTAAGTAAGAGTTTCCATTCTGATGCCAAGCTACCTCATTTGGATGCAACTTTCACCACAGACCTCTAACAGTCAAATCAGCTCATCTTGACACTCCTTGGCACCAACTAATACCAGGATTTTTCAGCCAGAACACATCATATTTCTCTCTGAGAAAGGGGGATAAATGGATCATTCTCCTGCTGCCAATAAATCAATGTGACATTATGCTGATGCCAAAAGACTTCCCACGAGAAAGGTGACAGTCAAGAAAGAGCCTGCTAAAACATTGCCGCTTTGCTCTGCCTATTTGTATCTTCCATCGATTCTGCGCCATACGGAACGACAAAAGCGCCCCAACAAATAATCAATGAAAACAATAAGAACTAAATGAGTAAATGTGTGAATATAAAGACAATTAAATGAAAGAATGAATAGAAGTGGAAATACAGACACAAATGATAAAAGAATGACAAACTATGCTGTTGTCCTTTCTTTTTTCATTTGTCTTTAAATTTTAATGTTTATATATTTCCACATGTATCTATGTATGACCATTCCATACCAGATGTAATAATGGCATTAAAGAGGGGTGCTCTCATTCAAAATGTCTGGCCTGTCTTTATGGTGGAAGAGACCATCATGTGTAACTTTTAGTGGCTGACCAAGCACTCCTCAGTAAACGTTGACTGAAAGGTGAGGAAAACATTTACCACACCGTGGTGCTGCCATTAAATAGACTTCCACACTGGGCAGGAGGGGCCCAGTAATGCACCCCTGGGTGCAGAAATGAACCTGTCCTGAGCCCTACTGCTGACAGCGTATAAACTTGTGCAAGCCTAAGTAAGCAATCTCTAAGTATTAACCAATGAGAGTTTGGCTATTTCCTCACTTACAACCACTTACAGCAGTCACATTGAATCAATGGAAGTGGATTGTTTGACTGGGCGATACTTCCACCCTCCCCAAAGCAAAGCCTAGCATATTTCCTAAGCCCCCGTTTTCTTTTCCATCGAATTCCACTTGCTTTTACTTTTTCTTGCCCAAGGGTGCTTTTTACCTCTATTAAAAGATTTGAATTCTCTTTGATGATAGGCATCTAACACAGTGCCCTTAACCCTAATGTCTCTCTGCCTCCTTCTTTTCTTTGCTTTGGCATTGAGGAGATTATTATTACGTAAGACTTGATCATGGATTTAGATGTGGGGGGTGTGTCTTTCCATGTAAATCAAAGCATAGGGGAGATGTAAATGCACATGTCCTTGAGGCTACTAAAGCTATTATTTAGCAAAATCCCTTGAGACGAGAAAGCACTGGTGGTGGTAGTAATAGCTAACTCCCTATCTAGGTTTTATTACAGCACATTGTAGATGCAGTGCACAGCCAAAGCTCGAAAAGCCATCAGAGCAGCACCATAAGAGACAAAAACAACAACACAATCCTGCGACTTTGTTGGTAAGACAATTGTGTGACATTTGAGGGAAGCTCCATAAATGATGAACAACTGTTTCCTTTGTAGAGCACTTCCTAATTCTATCCAAAAGGGCACAGTTACGGCAGATTAGGATTTTTACCCGGTGGTTATTGCGCCATTCAAGTGCATTGGTATTCTGTCGGAACGGTTGTTTTTCTAAATGTTTGTGGCCACTCCGGGAAGGAGAAAGAGAGAGAGAAAGGCAGAAGAATGTCAATTGCATTACAGTTTTGATGATGACAGTGAAACAGTGCTGAGAGGATCCTCAAAACCTGATTTGGATACGAAAGGCAATGAGAAGTGCAGGCAGGGAGGCAGGGTAAGACTGTGGGGGGAAAAGATAAAAAAAAAAAAAAAAAAAAGCCGAAGGATAAACAGACAAACAATCCCTGTCAATACTTTTACAGGTTTCTTTCATGTGTGTCTGATTCCCTCACAGTAAACCCCAATTCCACCTATGGCTCCAACAAGCCACTGTCTAAAAAACCTTTGTGTGCAAGTGTGGGTGTGTGTGTGTTGAACTGGCTCTCTGCCTTCCCAATTATGTCCTTGCGCTATAGCCATCTCCCCGTCCCTGACCTTTACCGCCAAGCTCCCAAAAGACCACCTTCCACTCCAACTCTTTGTCTGAATGTCGGCCCCACCATCGCTCTTGGCTGGCCCAGTAAAAAGCAAGAGGGGCTGTCTTTTTTCTTCAGCGCCATGGGAAACGATGCATCTTTCTTTTTTTCACCTTTCCTGGGCTTGTCAAACTTTAGAATTACTTGTTGTATCTGCACGTGCTGATTCGTGCATACTACAGCTTACCATTTTGACTCAGTTGTCATTGGTATTAATAACTGTGAAAATGGATCCGTTTGGTAGGTAAATTTCTATCTTCAGTGAGGTCCAAATTAAAATGAAATAATAATACCAACTAGATCTGCCCATTATTTCCAGATGGCATACCTCAGCAGGGCTCCGCAATCCAATCAGATGGCAGATAATGAAAGCAGGGAGGCAATTTAAAATCTCGACGGCCCTTCAACAGCAAAAAAGGGGGAGAATAAAGCAGATCAGCCAATACTATGGCAGAAAATCCATAGACTTCATTCTTCTTTTCACCTCTTTCCCTGTTGTCTTTTCTCCGTCCGTCTTGCTGTATCGTTTCTTTTCTGCCTCAGTTATATCACTTTGTCTCTGTCATTGCAGGGTAGGATAATTAAAGTCTTTTGACGCTGTACCTCACCAACTACTTCAGAGAAATAGAGTTAATGGAAGTCAGTGGCTTCTACCAGACCCTAGACTTTAAATTGAATGTCTCCACTCCATTTGAGAGCTGTAGGTAGATAAAAGGGCAAAGTGATAGACTCTTTGCTTCGAGTTCATGGAGCTCTAACTAGCCTAGTGGAGACATTTTAATGTCCACAGCTCCGCGTCAAATTCATGACAAAGGAAAAACCCTGGGAATATGAGTGCAGATGAAATGGGTAATTGCTGTAGGATGGCTTTACATGTACACTTTAATGTGTGACCACTTGTAAACAAAGAGCAAACTGTCTCCTTTGAGATTAGAGACTTGTGGGTTTTCATGAAAAACCATCTAACCCGGCCGCTTGTCTCCTTTCTTTTGCTCAGGTGAAGACATAACGCTGCCAACAGAGGAACTAAAGACCGAGGGAATGGAAATGTCCTGGTAGCTCAAAAGAGTCCCGCTTTTTCTGAACTGTGCAAGAAATGTTTTTGTATTTGGTTCCATCACATTTTCGCTTTCTTCCTTCGCTATGTACTGTCATCTAAAGCATGGGAGGAAGCGACATACAGAGGGAGGCTTTCTTGCCGTCTTCTCATTAGGAGCTTGGCATGGATCCGGGGCTTTGACGATGTGGACCTGTCTTCATCATATATAATCTCCATAATTACCCCTATATTTGCTTACGGTTGTTCCTGCAGCAATTGCTCATGAAACATAGCTTTGATGTATCTATCGGTTTGAGGTGAAAAGACAGACACAGTACAGTATCCCCTAATGCAATTATACACCTATAAATACACCATATTATTCACCTCTTTGGTTAGGTGTGGTATCTAAAGACAAGCTCCTCCAGTTGCTCATAACTAATTACTAAAGCTTCTGTTAGAATGTCCATAGAAAGGGTTGCAGGACAATCTACATCCTTCTTCTCCGGCTGTCGGTCTCTACACATTTACTCGCCAAGCAAAAGACCTCAAGTCCTGTTCATATTCCTTTATTGAATCGACATCCCCCCCAAAACACCTCTACTTTGCTTTCAAACTATGCGTTTGTGTGCGTGTGCGTGTGCTTGTGGACGCGGAGGAAATTTTGAAGTCCATCCACGTTAGGGTGCATTCCAATAGGACAGTGGCTTCAGGCGAAATCAGCATAGTGAAAATATATACACATGCGGACACATCCAGAAAACACATGGACTCACACAGTTGGAGGCGGTCCAAAACAGAGGAGTGACAGTATTGCATAAGACAGGGGACGAGGCTGCAAGCAATACACCTGCCAGGCCCTATCTAGTCAGGTGGCTGCTGGAAACAAGACCTCACCAGAGTCTTAAAAGTTTGGTCTGCTGCGGCCGCTTGAACTTACTTTTGAAATTTCTTGTGAAATATCACAGCCACAAGTACTTCTACTTCACTAAAGCATTTCAGAAAACCAACTTTTGTTGTAAATTGGAAGAAGCCACCGAAAACGGCTTCTGGTTGGGAATGAGTAATATGATGTGCACACACCATGTTACGTCCTAAAAAACACAGCCAAAACATTAAAAACCATTTTAATGGGTCGCAGCCCCGTGGAAACGGTACTCCTTGATGCCAAAGTGTTCTGCCACGCCACAAAAACTTCTTGAGAAACGGCTCGACAAAGAGCCAAAAAAAACACTGACCTGACCTTTCATGCTCCCTGATCTCAACCTGTTCAAGCATCTGCACGATTCCAGTGTCAGATCCTTTGTCTATGCCCCAAGGTCAGAGCTGTTTTAGCAATGGAAGGAGAGCCTAGACAATTTTAGATAGGTGGATAATCCCGTTTTTGTGCAGGTGTATTAGCACTAACTTGTACAATACTATATTATTACAATGCCAAGCAGGGAGCTTGGCTATAATGTTAAGCAGATTCGGTGTTGAAAGGTTAAACATAAACAAAGATCGCTGGACAAGTTTTAATTTCTCAGTATAACCCATCTACTCTCGAAACTGTTGTCTTACACTCATCTCCCAAATGGCACAATGAGTCTCTTCACTTCATCAACAACCACCATAAGGATCAATACGGCACTTCAGTATCGATCCTCCAGCCTGTGGTCAATGCCAACTCCGATAATCACCACTTTTTCCTCATCCATTCCGCCTGTTCCACAGGTGAATTTTGGATAAGATGTAGTTTTATCACCAAGAAGGACTGTCCACTAACAGTAACTGACTGGATCCTGCAGAGAGGGACAATAAGTTTGAGAATATAGTGTCAAATGATGTCTGCATCCTTGCATTTTCAGATAAAAAAAAATCTGACTGACAATGATAATGATGAGTGGCTTCGAGAGACAAGTGTACATGTGACAAAGATCAAAGTGTCCTGTCAGATGTACAGTTTTTGCGATTTTCTTTAAGGTTTGCAAGTCAGATATTTCAGCCTTAAAGTCCCACATCAGAAAGCACATGATGTTTGAAAGCGGCGATGGGACTGGCACTGATATGTACATTATGGCATTGCAGTGGGGTGAATTTCCACCTCTCTTCCCTCTCCTCCAACAGAGCCTGATAAGCTCTGCACCAGCTTGGCCAGATAAACAGAACAGGGGCTGAGTTTCTTTTTCCCCCTTTTTCTTTTCTCTCTCTCTCTCTCTGCTGCACGTCCTAGATGTCTGCACACAGTGGCAGCACTGCGTTAATTCACTCAGACGCTGTCACAAATGCAGATTAAAGTATCCCGGGCCTGCGACTTGGCATGATGGTAAAACGGAGGGAGAGTTGGTTGGAAGGGATGGATAGGACAAAAAAGCAGAGATAAAGCACGAGCGTTAGATAAGAGATAAAGAAAGAAAACAGCAAGGATATACATAGGATAGAGATAAATACCAAAGAGGGGTTATTTATGAAAATGAGTGGCTTGGGATGTTGGTTTGGGGAATTAAGGCTGATGACAAATCATGCGTGGGCATCAGTGTTAAATTCAATTCAGCAGAAACATGGCTCGTGTCTATGGATCTGAGAGCGTAATACTGTGGCGGGATAAGCTTGTTTCTCTCTGCTGCATTCAAACATTTGTAATCTGTACCGTACACTGCCTATTTTGAGACCATGCCTAAGAATGTCAGACAAACAGTGCTTCCCCATCCTTGAGTTACCGAAACACAAGCCAGTCCCGTCACACAGCACGACACCGTAGAACATTAGGCAGGCCAACAAGCAAAAGCTACACTAAATAGCTTGCTAGCTAGCTAGTTAAATAATTCACATTGTTTAGCATGGATTAGCTTTACCTCAAATGACATAATTGTAGAAGGGAAAGGGCTGTTATTTTAAGCACAGCTTATCTTGAGCCTGGGCTGTAAAACTGTTGTCTGTTTTCTGATTTAATCAGTTTTAATTAGCTGTTCATGCAGTTTGCTGTCGGCAAGGTCAAAACGCCCTCCTTACTGGTGTTATTAGTTAGTTATTACTATTATTAGTTTAATCTTCTGAAAAAAATAAAATTCTAAAGCTAAACTTTCAAGTTACACATGATTACATGTCAACTCGTCATAAATGCTGATAATTGATATTCATTGACCGACATTCAGAGTAGGCTACAAGAAGATGTTGCTTGTATTTGAAGGGACCAAACTGAGTGACCGTGCTTGATGCAATGCTTCTACCTCGACCATCTTCAGTCGGGTACTTTATCTATTTAGTTGTTCAGTGAAATGCCAATTTTTCTTCTTTTTTATTTGTCCTAATTTCATGTCACATGTGTAATGTTGATGAAATGAAACTTTTAACAAAGCAAAAATGAATGAATCCCTCTGAGCAGCTATGCTTAACTCATTGGCTGCCAGCCATTTTCAGTTCAGAGCCACCCATACTGCCAAGTGTTTTACAGTATTTTGACTGATTTTCCAAGACCCACAGAAAAGTGTGTCTCATGACTATGTACACATCGATATTACCAAAAGAAAGAGTAGACTCTCTTCTTTGATCAGGAAAAAAAAGTTTGTTTCTACCATTTTCAGTCCTTTAGTAATAGACAGTAGAACATAGGTTGGTTTCACCAAAAACAGCTGTTTTTGACCAAAAAAATGGAGAAAACAAGCTTTTTGTGCAAAGAAACCTGTCAAGCAGAACAGTGACTTTGATGCTAACATTTTTTGCTTTAGTGACACCTCAAACATCTGAAAAGTGGTTTCCTTCCATAAAACAGCAAAAACAACACTGAGAAGGTATTTTGATAGCATAGCATTGTCTGAGTCATCAGAACTGTCTGGTGATGCGCTCCGCTGAGGTGAAATACGCGCACGCCGACATCTCTCTCCGCTTGGCCCGGGTATCTCGTCGGTGGATAGTAGTGGTACACTACTTCTGCAGCACAGAAGGCTCTGTTCGAGCGTTAGCTGCCTAAATTTTTTGTTTTGTCTCGCCGGCGACATTTTCTCCTTCTCCGATCTTGGCAATTATAGTTTACAAACATTTTGATTAGTCTCATTGGCTTCAAAGCCGCTTCAGTCTTCTTCTACAATCTATGTGATCTTTACTCATCTCCCATCCAAAGTAAGTAATTTTGCCAGTATATTCTCTGTTTAGTGTTTACAAGCCTAAGATTTAGTGACAAACTCCGCTAGATTGTTTCCCAGCCCGCTCCGTTAAAAAACGCAATTGACGTCTATAGACGTCTTTGGCAGTCAACGGTTGAATTTAAATTGACGTCTATAGACGTCAATGGCAGCCAATGAGTTAATCAAACTAAACTTTAACATCAGTCGAACTCAGTTGTTTAGCTTGAGGGTTGTTTTTGATGCTCCGTCGCCCAAACCCCTCAACCTACAAATTTAAAGTCTTTTAAATGTGTTGCAACAGGCGCTTCGTGACTGTTTTACAAAATTCAGAGATACTGTGTTCCTCGATTACCGGTAAGTGTTTTTGTGTGCCGTTGCACGACAAAACCAGGAAAAATGTAAATTTAAATCAACAGATTTCCACTTTTGACTGGTTTACAAGTGATTAGTAGTTTACGAGGCTTTCCTTTCAAAGCATTTTCTCTAAGCGTGGTTATAATGGGTATTTAGGCTTTTTAGTTAAAGACGTCCTCTGAAAGTCAAATTCTAACCACATCAAGGCTTAACTTTGTCCCTTCAAAAGAGTCATATTTTCATTCACTACAGATTTTCAGTCACTTCTGCCTTCAGATTTTGTTTGAACACTGTTAAATCACGGATAATTAAACTCTAAATTTCCTGCAGAGATGTTACACACTGAAAGCCTTCCAGCAGTTTAAGTGCTGCACTTCAAGTCGCAGTTGAAGCGTTTGTGGCTGGTATGAATGAAAACATTATTTCAATTTCTTGTACTGATGCAATTAATGGAAACACTTGATGATGAATATATTATGCGAGCTTGGACGGTATTTTTACGAGCCAGCTAAGTTGCATCATCTGTGATGCCTCCATCAGCGTTTCAAAATGATCATTTGCACTCCAGATTTTATTAAAAAATTAAAGGTAGCAAGATAAGACGGATGGAAAGATGGCAAAATGGCTAGACGGAAGGCTGTTTTGTTGGAAAATATAGTCTGCTTAGATCACATCCTGCACTGATAAGGGCAGCCAGAGGTAACACTGGAGCAAGGATCAAATGTGGGGGATAGAGGACAACCGTAAGGAGGAGAAAATCAATTAAAGAGAGAAATGAGAGAGGGGGCTGAGAGTTTTTGCATATACGCCTGTGTGCGATAGTATCATCTAGTTCACAGCACTTAATATAGAGTTGAGTAATTGAATGTGAGTGATAGAGAACAGGAAAGAGAGGCAGAGTGGGGATTCATCAGCTTCAGCAGCAGTGTGTGTGTGTGTACTTCATAAAACACTTCTTATACATACAGTAGATATATGTGCGCTTGGAAAAACCCTCTCCTGTTTTTAAATTCAGTCTGCTTTCCACTAAAGAGGGCTGACAGGCAGACCCGAGCAGTGCAGCACAATACATGGGCAACAACAGTGTGCTCTTCTGTTCAAACTACTTCTTCTGGAGGCGAAGTGTCACACATACACACACACACACACACACACACACACAAAGTCAGCACCGAGTTGGAGTCAGCATCTTCAAATAAAGCAGTAGATAATAGCCTGGCATGGTATCATTGCTGTGATTAATCCTTTGGCCCAATTTTGAGCACTTGATAAATCGAATCAAGGAAACACCCATATCCAACACCCACAACACACGCACACGCACACATTCACACATTCACACATTCACACACTAGCACAGGCATCCATGAAGTAATGAGCATCTAATCAATCTTACTCCAGGGGGATGTTTGCAGTTTCATCCTGCTTGCGAGGCTGAATTGCTCCTTGCACTCTCCATTCTGACAAATATGGGACATACATTGTTTACATCTACAGTGCCCTGGGGGGCTTTTGGGATCCATATGAATTATCCATATCCACTAAGTGCCCTGTAAAACCAGATGAATCATAGGACGAGACGTGCTTTAAAGTTGGTTATGTAAGACTTGAGTGAGGGGGAGGTCCGCTTCCTTCTTCCTCACTTGGCTTTCCTCTTTAAGTTGATCTTACGTGTTTATTTTCCACTCAGAATACCTGCGAAATAAAGGAAAATGTTGCGTATTCTGAGCGCACAAAGCAGCACGAATGGCTTAGGGAGGAGCCACTGTAGTTGTGTCAGAAAGACAGTTTTTGGTGCAATAAACAAGAGTCAAGAGTCAAGGAATGGACAGAAAAAAAAAACACTCACTTTGTCTGACCTGCTCTTGTGACCTCCGATAGCACAATAATTCCTCTAACAGAGCGCTAACCACTCCAGAGGGAGTGTTAGTGTCGAGTATGATGCAGTGTGAAGTGCAGTGTGTAGGGAAGCTGGGTTGAGTAGCAAAGAAAGTTAAACACAGATGGTGCTATGCGCAACACCTGTGAAACCTCTCTCATGCCACAGGAACTCAGATACTCACCCCAAAAATGGTAAGAAAAAAAAAGAAACTTCACATTATATACAGTATATACTATTACCTTTGGATCCATTTATTTGAAAAAAGTTGACAACTCTCAAGACATATAGGCTATACAGTATAATCGTGCTGACATACAACCTCTAATCCTGCCCGTCGCTGTCAGTTTTTCCCTAAATGTTGTGTTTAGTTGGATGATAATGAATTGTATAAATTGGATGATAAAAGGATTAACAAACAGGATTGAACTGGATTGTAAATCGACTGAATTGGACTGTATCTAATCTAAATTCTCTTCAAAGTGCCCTTTGTGCTTTTCTTGTGAATCGGTGCTACGTGTAAAGTTAATTAAATTGAACTGTGCTTTGGGAAAGGTTTGAAACCTTAAAAACCTTGAATGTGTGGAAATTGTATTTTTTAATTTCCAGTCTTGTGGACAGATTCTGGCAGTTTCTGCTGAGTAAACTGTAAAGTTGGGACTGAATGAAAGAAGCATTCAAAACTAATATTTTCATTCGGGAAGTATGGTAATTGAAGAGGGGGTGACATGCACCAGTAAATATACCCATTTGGACTCAGAATGAAAATACTTTTTACGAGAATATTTTAACTTTTTCATTCTTTACTATTTTACCCTTTCAGGCGTCACATGTAATTCTATGTGGCAACAAAGCACGACTGCCCTGTCTACAGCAAAAGGAACTAAAGTTTGTATTTATATATCTAGGTGTTCGTATTGTGCTTCACATTTGCCCCACTTTCTATCTACAGTTTGATGGGAATGAGTCATACAAGAAACTGTTGACACAGTCAGAATAATTTAGTCTTCAATTGTATCTCTGTATGCAAAGCCATGGGTACAAGAGCTTTAGGTTTTTGACAGTCTGCTGAGGTTTTCCAGAGTCTAAGCTGAGTCCATGACCGTGAATCCAATGTCCTCCACATCACAAGCTGTTTGACACTTATTTTCAAATCGGAAGGAAGAGTGTTGGGATGGGAAACAGCATGCCCTGCAGTTTGTGTGACATTGTGGGATGTGTGTGGGCAGAAAAGTGTGTGCTCCTCTAGTTGTTTGTCACACTTCAGATGCTTGCCCCTCTTTCGACAAGTTAGGATGCATATCAGGGTATAAAACACGGAGGTTATCACTTTTTCAAAGACCCATCAGCTTGCCTCCCTGCCTTTCTCTCATTCTGTCCACATCAGAGGTGCTAGCAAGATGATATCATGTTTCTGGCTGGCCAGCGAGCCTCTCAGCCAACCCTGGCTGTCTGTTTGCTCAGGGATAGCAGGAAGTCCCAACGCAATATCCACTCAGTGCGTCTGGGCAAGCCCATTAGCTTCTTTAGCCCATACTGGAGAGGGTAAGAGAGGCTATCCCAATCTCTCCTTCTCTGTCTGCCTCTCTGCTGCACCTTTCCATCTTTCACATGTACTCGCCCTCCATCTCCCTCTTTCTTTATCCACCTCCACTCTGCTATGTTTTCACTCCCAGTAGTTCTCTATCCCTCTTACTTATTCACAGCTTACATCACCATGCTTCACTCTACAGCCCCCCCCCCCCATCTCCCTTCTCCCATGATAAACCACAACGAAAGAGAAAAACTGCTGTGGAAACGTGGCAGGGCCAGAGATATTTATCTAGTCCCTTTGCAGGCGAGATGGAGAGGATTACAAATATCATATTTGCTTGGCTGTAAACATATTCATCAGGGGATGGATTATCTGTTGGATGTTTCTGCAGAAAGATGTTTGCCTGGACATTCAGTCCCAGTTTTAATGTGCTGAACAGAAATCACTCGAGACAGACTGCTACCGTCTATGAGCTCACATAGAAAATCCATTTGGCTAGCAGTTTACTAATTTACCCATGCAACATTGAGCAATAGGAGCAATCACAGGTTAACTACTAATTAGGTAAACTCATACTTAGAGGAAGTTATTAATTGAGTCTGTTGAAAAAAAAATTGGTTTCACTGATCCTGCATCAGACCCATGGCTAATATAAAAATAGCTGGCATAACGAATTGTCCTATATAAGAGAAATGCGCCAATAACCTTGCAGAAAATCAAAAATCAATCACCAAGGTGCTAATTACTACCAAGAGACACACCCTGTAGAGAGGTGCGAGCGTGAGGATGGGTGGCCCTTTTTATACGAGAGATAAATCATTCATCTGGTTCCCTCAAGGTCGCACTCTGCAGTGCAAATCCATCTAATAATCTCCCGGTGTTTCAATGAAGGGAACCACTGCAGGTTAATGATCGAGTCCGATGATATTACATGGCGGCTGCGGATCAGAATAAGAAAACGGAGCGCTTGAAAGGTGTCCCCACACATCACCTGCAGTGGTGACGGAGATCATAATGAGCGAGGTCAGAAAAAGGTGGCGAGATTCGGGTGGAACAGCCCTTTAGTTAACCTTAAGATGTCACTGCAGGTCGCACGCAACACGATTCATGACCTCGGAAGGAAATCTACGCTCTGTTTAATCTTCTGGAGCTGTTATTGTCTCCATGGAGACAGACTGGACACAAGCACACAGCCATTCTAAAGTAACTGGCTGCGGCATCTAAACTAGAAAGAGGGAAAAAATAAGAATTCCTCTGCATCCAAATTGGTGGAGAGTGCAGTCATAATGGAAACTCTTTAAAAAAAGGGTATTAAACTTTAAATTTCTACAGGCTTGGACCAATTCCTCCTCATCCGATTATACAGCTACATCAAGAGGGAGCTCCACTCAGAAGGGGTTGGCTTGGATGAATAATTATTTGACGGATAATTATGAGATTTGGTCGGCTTTGTACCGTTTGAGCCGTGGCCAAAATTAGAAGAGCTAGAGAGCAAAAACACAATCAGTAAGCCAAGGATTGACCAAGGAGGGAAAATGGGGTTGTTTTTTTGAGGCTGAATTTGTGAGGTCACACTTACTTCATCTGCAGCGCAAGCAGATTAAGAGAGAGAAAAAAAACACAGAGGAGTAAAAGACCTCTGGAGGGGAAACAAAGACATTTGTCTATATGTTTGTGAAGGGAAAGAAACATGAGCAAAGAGAAGAGGGAGGTAAAAAGTGAAGCTGTAAGTTGAAAGAGAGATAAAGGTCAGAAGAAACAGGAAATGCAAGAAAGCGGCTGCTGCTATGTCAATGTCACCCCATTTTCAACTTTGTTTTCACAGTTTTCTATAATTTCATGTTTAGTTCATCGTTTGCTGGGCTCTCTGCTTCTCTGTCCTCAGTTTATTTCCTTCCTCTCTGGCAGCTTTGCAAAACGTCCTTGCCTGCATCAAGGCAAAAATGCCTGAGCTTGTGAGGGCAAAAAGAGGTGAAAGAGAAGGCAGAAACCCTCAAATAACTGTGCAATTAAGCCTACAAAACGGATTTTCCCATTGATTTTCCCATCCAGGGCATAAAGAAGGAGCAGCAAGAAAGGTAAAAGGGTTGAGCAAGGCGAATTTGTTTTCAAATGAGAATCCAGATTGTTGTAGCTTCTTTAGAGGTCAAACGAAAAATCCAGATTTGAATCCCTTTGTTCTTCAACCTTCTTGCTCCGTCATTCTTCACTCTTTCTTGAAATTCTATTTTGCAACCATCGAATAGCCAGAGGGCCAGAGGCTCCGAGTGTGCAGGATAATGTTTGCATATATGCACGTCCTCGAGGTGGAAGGAAAACGCAAGGCGCTCAGCGCTCCTGGTTCATTGGAATAATTCCTGTATGTGCTACATGTGGAGCACCTTATTATACAGCCACCGCACCTGGGCCAATAGCTTTTAAAGGAGGCTGAGGGGTCATATACATTTTTCATGACTTCAGCTGTGACAACAGAAATTCTGTGCTTTCTCCACGAGCTGTTCAACCCACTGTAGAGGGCTAAATACTTCGGAAAAAGCAGTTATTGCTGGGTCAATGACACAATAAGAAAAACTACTTTGCCGCTCAGCAATGGTTATTTACATAATCTCCTCTAAGGTACAGAATCACAGTTAATGTGTTTCAGTAGAAACGTATCTCATTTGCAAAAGCAGTTGTATTTTCAATTCATGTCTTTATATAAATGGAATGAAATTTGCAATACACTGGAACTGTACTCATAACAAGACTATAAACTCAGCTATCTGATTTTTGAGACTGGATTTACGCTAATACAGTGAAATGCTAGCAGCTACAATGCTAACAGCTTAACTATCAACATATTCTGTTAGCACCACCACTTGGGAGATATTTTTGCCAGATGTAGCTACTTTTCAGAGTTAATGACTTTTTATTTATCTAGCAATTTTAGAATTTTAGTGAGAGCAGGATTTAGTTGTAGGCTACGCTGGATGTGCTCCTAGTGGTCAGGTGAGTAAGAAGTAGCTAGCAGGCTCGCTCGCACAGCTCAAGTGGCATAATACTGCCATACTGGCATAACAGAGGGGGTGAGGTAGAGCAACAGCCTTTTTTTATACTGATTAAAACTGCTAAAACCTGCTAACAACTGACTTATCAATGCAACATAAAAGTGCTTATGTTGCATTCGGTCTCAGGTCAAATGACTGCACTAGTCGCTGGTTTTTATCGGCTCCGGTGTGGCACGGCACTGATGGGAACACAACACCTAAGCGCACTTGCTAATTTTCAATCAGGATATTTAGGTCAGGGCAACAACAATAGGCAAAGCTCTTTACCGAAACACACGTTTACAAACTGTAATTTCTTAATTATATTAGAGAATTGTGATAATCAGAAACGGTGGTCCAACACAGCCTGCAGGATACAGTGTAAGGCCCTTCCTCAGTTGCAGGTTAAACACATTTGCTGTATCGGTTTTGACAGCTGCGCCCATGTCTAAAAAAAAAAGCCTTTTTAAGTACGTTACTGTTGGTGTAAAAGTGGCAGGACAGAAATCACTCTCGACATTCGACCACTTGCATCTTTCCCTGAAATCACAGCTAGAATAGTAAAATAGTGGCGCATTTCTTTAAAGAAAATCTGGATTTCAGAGGAAATTCAGCCTCGCAATGCCTTGAAAGTGACTGCGAATAAACGTGTGGTTAATGAACCACGGTTTCAGACTCGTTTCACCGTCTGAAAACAAAACTAGGAAAGCAGCAAACTCAATACAAACCACATCACAAATATCTTAATAAAACTATTACACTTCAAGCCAAAAGGGATGGACTGATTGACAAACGAGCGTGGCCATCCATACAAGCATGCTGCTAGCAAAAGAGATAGATAGATAGATAGATAGATAGATAGATAGATAGATAGATAGATAGATAGATAGATAGATAGATAGATAGATAGATAGATAGATAGATAGATAGATAGATAGATAATGTTTGTATGCCCACCTCCCTTCATTTAAACTTTTTTAAAGACTTACTGTAGTACACAGGTCCATTCTGTGCAGAAGACGGTGCTGCCAAAGCCATTCTCTCCAAGGTGATCCCATATCAAACGGCCGCCATGCATACGCACGTAGCCAAACAACACACACTCCCTCAGCCTTGCTTCTAAGTGCTAATGGAAAAGCTTCAAAGCAGGTCAAACCACCCTCACAATTGTTATTCAGTTGACTCATTCACTTTTAAACAATCAGTCTGCTCAATTTATAAGAAGGCAGCAGTGCTTTTACTGTCACTCTTAGTGTACCCACAGCCCATATGGATATTCATATTCATATATAAAATCCATTAGGAATGTACTCCCCTACAGGAATGATTACACATTATAGTGTAAGCAATATAACAGAGATATTTTTGTCCGACTTCAGCACTGAATAATTCATGGAGTAGGTTAAATATGAGTATCAGCTCTGACTTCTAGCTGCTAGAGGAAACATTAGGATACACTGAAAAAATTGGTTGTGTCAGCTCAGTCTAATTTATATACAGACAACACAATAACCCCAAGCACTGATAGGGACACTAAGGATGAGGTGAAATCACCAGAGCTCTTGGTGCTCAGTCACAGCACCAAGATGAATCTTCAAGCATCTTTCGAGCATCGAAGGACATTTTTCAGTCGGATGAAGTGAAGTGAGCCTATCTTTGACCCTCTTCTTTTGCGCCTTCCAGGCATCCAATTAAGAGTTTAGGCACAAGGACACACACCACAATCAAGAGTATGCATACAGACACCGCATTAAAACCTCCTTATTCTGTGCTTATTGGACGATTGGCTACATATTCTGACATGTAACTCTTGTTTCTGTACGTTTTGTCCCACGGTCTCCTCCAAATCTGTAATTACAATCACCCAAAAAACCCAGAAAAACAGGGTCAGTGAGTTGCAGCTGAATTATAAATAGGCAGCACACACACACACAAAACAAGTCTCTTAATCTCCTGATTTTATCCTCTCTCTTATCTCACTCTGCACTGAGTCACCACATTCTCCATGCGCATTTACACAAAAGTCAACCAGAACCAATCTGAACCAACCGAAACAAAGTAGTAAAACTCCGTAACTGAGTAACAGGAGCCTCAAGTGTTTTTAGCATGCGACTGCAGCACGAGCAACAGAGTGCCAGAAGTGAACATGCAGAATATAAATCATTAATAATTAATGTACGAATAATGTTTTATTTGAAGTGAACAATCTCACAAAAATAACACCCTCTGTCGTCCAATTTGAGTAATTGAAGGGTAAAATAAACTAACAGTTTGGTTAGACACAGATATTTCCAGGGCAATGGAACATATACCATTGTTGGTTCTCTAAATGGCTGCCAACCGGCTCCTGCCCCGTCTTGGATTTTCTATGGTTTTCCACATGCTACATCAGTAATGCAGATATTCTCTCTCTCTCTCTCTCTCTCTCTCTCTCTCTCTCTCTCTCTCTCTCTCTCTCTCTCTCTCTCTCTCTCTCTCTCTCTCTCTCTCTCTCTCTCTCTCTCTCTCTCTATCTCTCTCTCTCTCACACACACACACACACACACACACACACACACACACACACACACACACACACACACACACACACACACACACACACACACACACAGTCTCTGCCTGTCTGGCTCCGCTACTCCAAGAGTCCTCGACGAGCTAAAAATGAGCCCTCAACATGTTAAAAGGAGTCAAACACAGACCTGGCTCAAATTCATTTCCCCTGCCCGCAGGAATCGGCGGATGCAGCGACACAAAAGTGCAGAGTTTGGTCTTTTATCTTACCTCACCCAGGCATCTATTGAAAAGGAGGTATCATTGGTGGTATGTAATCTACACATTATGACCAAGCAGTCTGAAGAGGCCTCTGAAAATATGACCATACAAACCAATGGTTTAATGGTGCCATACTGATACCCTGAATGTCAACACTGTACTGAATTAAATTGAATAACGCTCCGTTGATCTCGTAAAGAGAAAATGTTTCTGCAACATGAAGAATTGCTCATAGTTTTTTAGTCGTTAGTATTGAGTAATAAAAAAGAGCAAAAAGCTGAAGAAGCCTCTGACTGAAGACACTTCATTGTTTGATCACTGTGTTGTGTAAAGGGTGTGCAGTGTTGTCCGTTATCTTAAGCAGCTTTTGCAACATTTTTCCTATCCTACCCAATACTCATGACAAATTGTAAAATATAAACGTTGGTCCATGGAAAAATACGTAGGAACTTAATGATTGAAGCCCCAAAAATTGTGCAATCGATTTTTCTTCCTCGGTTCTCTACTGCATTACAGCGTCCTACCGTGCTACCGATGACGCCTCCACGCCCGTTACAATGTGACGCCGCTGATGCTCGTAATATAACGACGCAGACAGTTGTCGTTCTCGAGAAGGACAAAAAGTTCTGTGTCAGGGAGATGGAAGTGTCGGCGGGTGGCGTTAAATCTCACGGACACGTGACGCAACGTTGCCCGACCTAAAACAACTGCTTGCAATAAAACGGCATCTCACAATTTTTCTCGAGCCCGGAGTGTGAAAACGATTGCATATCGGATGAGTGGACAAATGTTCCTATGTCACAATATCTGATGAGACAGAGCTCAGCTCAGCTCAGTTCTGCGTAATCAGCTCTGGAGGCGCAGAAGCAGTGCCCAGCACAGTGTCAGCTTTCTTTCACGGTTTGTTCAGTTGTTTGGTCAAATTCAGTAGTCTGAGAGTGGTGAAGACCATGTAATCTTACTCCAAAAAGACCATTTGCTCTTATTTGAAAACAACGCATTGATATTTGTTATAAGTCATCACTTATTGACAAAAAGAGGTGCGTAATCTCTTGAAATAACAGCCACTTAATGACGACACAAACACTGTGAAAGGCTTGTGCCTCTGAGTAATGCACCTACAGTGATTGCTGTGGATAAATACCAAATACTGAAAATGCGTTTCACCCCTCCTGGGTGCGTGCTTTGCAGAGACGAAAAGCTCATGCTGCTGTCAGAAGAGATAACAGGCATGAATTCCAATGAGAATACTTTAAGCAGGGTTCATAAAATCTAAGTCTGCTTTAAAAAGCCAGATGCTGTTTTGCATCTTGTCCCGCAGAACCTTAACATGGATGAGGACAAGCCCCTTGACGAAGAAGGATGGGAGGGTACCGCACTTATTAAAGATGAGGAGGACCATCTTCCAGTTTCTGACTGTCTATCAGTCATCAATTACAGGCGCATCAATCCGTGCGGGACCCTGATAATTCAGAGTAACTGCTTCCTCGTCAGCTGATAGAGTCACTGTGGGTGTTTTGCTTGTCAGTGCCTTTCACTGACAATTAAACCTATCATTTCATAGACGATACACGGCTCCGTGATGCAGCGCTGCTGTCAACTATGGTTAGCTCTCTGCGCTGTGGTGGAAAGAAGAGTCAGAGGGAGAGCAAAAAAGACAGACAAAGACAGAGGGACAGTGGGAGGGAGGAAGTGAGCCAGTCAGTTGTAAAGGGAGAAAAATGACAGAGAGGAGACTACAGATGGCACCTTTTCACTTTGATCAGTTGCGATGATAAATGGAGAGAAAGGGAGAGCCAGACAAGAGGATGAGAAAAAAAGTGATATGCAAAAAGGTGGTAACAGGACTTACTGTGGCCAGCTCGAAGGGAGGTCGGAGAGCGATAAATGGGCAGAGGGGGCTGATGGTGCCTAGGCCCTTGAGGGCCCTGCGGGTGATCGGGCCGGGGCAGGGCAGGGGGCAAGGGGGCACCAGAGGTAGGGGACAGGAGATGGAGATCTGATGATGGGGGCGAGGAAGCCCAAGCAGAACCCGACACCATCCACCCCACTGCAAGAAGCAACATCCAGAACAGCTGGCCCTCCTGGGGCTTTCCTTTGGGGAGCATGGCTCACGCCCCCCCCCACCCCTCCTTCTTACTGGATATTTGAAAGACAGCAAAGCAGATGTGCGAGGATCTCAGAAAAAGTGACCTTCCCGTAGCCAGGATACAGCAGCAAACTCCATAGTAGAGAGAAATCAACACAAGCTCCTTGTTGATGTAGAATCCCTCCACAGAAACGCAGCTCGGGCTTGTCTCGTGGACTCCACTAGTCAGAAGGCTCCAGATATCCCGCTGGTCTTCGCTTGCTGGCTAGCTCTTTGAACCAGAATCCAATATGTCTTTACTTTTTTTCTCTCGGCAGGATCGCCCTGTGGCTGCCGCTTTGATCACCACGTCACCTGCGTGTGCACGTGTGTGTTTGAGTAGCGAGCGAGTGCATGCGGGCGTTTGTTGGCGACACCTGGAATGTGTCCCTGCGCGCTCTTCCTCACCTGCGGGTGCAGAGTGAGTGACAGGAGAGGGAAGAACCTGCGCTGCAGCCCTCTGCCCGCTTGCTCCGCTCGCTCTGCACAGCTCCGCTCTGTCAAGCCACAGATAACACACAGCCTCAGCTATGAGACCGAGGAGGGGGGGAGAGATAGAGTGAGGTAACGCCAGAAATATGTGGAGCTCCACACACTCCGGCATGGGAAAACTCTCAGCTCTCTGTCTGCTCAGCAGTAACGCACTCCCCACATCCTCATAGTTCAGCAACAGAATCTCAACGTAAGGTGAAGATCTTTATTGTGTTCTTTGAGTCTTGAATCCACTCGCCCTCCCCACCCCCTTTCTTTCTTAAGATCTTCCTTCTTTTCTCTCCTATGCTCCCGGGGAAGTGATGTGATCTGGCTTGTTGACCCAGGGAGACCAAGATAGATAGCTATTGGTATTACTCCACGAGAGAAAGACACAGATTTGCAGACAGATAAAGAAAGAAAGAGAAAAGGCACAGAGAAAGAAGAGGATGAGAAAATGAGGAACTGGCGGGAGGGGAGGGGGGGTGAGATGAAGGCGGTGGGGGGCAAAGTGAGAGGAGGAGAGCGAGAAGACGAGAGCGCGGCGGAAAGAAAGCGAGAGAAAGAGGAGGATGGGAGCGGGCTCAGGTGAAACTAAGCGAAGATGATGGGATGGAAGAGGGGAGGGAGGGGAGGGGAGGGGAGGGGAGGCAAGTGGGCCAGTCTATGCAAATCCTCCACGAGCAGCGAGCAAATCAGGGAGGCAGGCAGCCACTGCAGAGGAGTGGGCTGCCTTTAGTCACAGGGAGAGGAGATGTGAGGGAGGGAACACTGAGAGAATAAACAGCAGAGAAAGAAAAAAAAGTAGAAAAAAAACTGAAAGGGGGTGTGTGCTCCTAATTTGTCTGGTTTCCCCAGAATGTAATTTTCCAACCGAGCTCGGGGTGACGCGGTGTCGCTTTGGCTGCAGCAGCATGCGACCTCTCCTCGCTCTGCTGTTTTGATGGTTCTGAAAGCCCATTGAAGCCGCACCGCAGAATGAAAAAAAATTGTACAAAAAAAAAATAGAAAAGGGAAAAACCCATGCATAATGCACACAGTGAGAGATTTTGTGAATTTCAAAAGGGTGAAAACTCTCTCCATTCAATAGAAATGACACAAGAAGAAAGGCTCTCCTGTCCCTGTTCTGTCAGTCTTTTCCTCTGTTCTCTGAAGGGGGGGAAACCGTCTCCGGGCCTTGGGAGATACACGCGCTCAAAGTGAAATTGCGGCTTAATCATGTTTGCTTTCAAAGCGTAATGCGATTCAACTCCAGTGTTCGGCGTTTGCTGTTGACCTTTCGCATCAACACAGATATTCCAAAACCACAAGACTAAAGCATGGCGGCGAGCTCATTGATGTGCCGTGAGTGAAGCAAAAACTTCAAACACTCGACTAATTGCTGGCTTTTTGTTGCATCTGAGGTGGGGGTCCCTGTCAGAGAGACCTGGATGCACGATCCTTTCTCTGCTCGCTATGAGCGAAGAAGCCCAAATATTTCAGGACCGAATGAGCACCAACGCAGAGCGTACTTTCTGACATCCATTGATCAACATGAAAGAAATTAAGCCGAGAGTCCTGCTATAGAATATACAGAACTGTGCTATCTCGCTTCGAAGGAGCCAGACTTTCTGATGAGAAAGGTTGATTCCCAAAGAGCTATTAGCCAAAAACGTGTCTTGTTTGAACAAGATTGAATTGTCTTAAAAGGAGAGTTGCGACAGTTTTTTGGGGGGTATCTTTAATGATCAAACCTAGGATTTACTTGACGGGGTTTCTCTTCCCGTGTGCAAGATTTAGTGAAATCGGAAGAAGTTGAGCGCACAGCTTTTGTGTCGGTCTTTGTGAAATATCCCAACAAGAGCACAATCCGGGCTAAATAAATCGAATTTGCCCACAACTATTCTGAGTCCGATCCGAGTACATTCTGGTGATGAATTTCAGAGCTGTTGGCATGTCCTCTCTCAGAGCAGGCTGACCATCTTTCTCATCGAGTCAGTCTGCCATGTGATGAAGGGAAGCTAATGAAGGCTGACAACCCAACAAAGAGAAATGTCACCTCTGACTTTTCATCCAAACGATCTGCTCACGTACACTTTTTTTTTCTGATGAAACATGCCACAAATATTCAATCATATTTGATTCATTCCTTTTTTTTTTTTTTTTATCCAATTTGTCACAATCACCTTATTGAAAACTAATACCGTGTCAATTTGGAAAAGTCCTCTTCTCCCCGATCCATTTCACACCGACACGCAGAGTGGAATGTTCCTCAGAACAGAAATGCACTGCTGACGTGATGCGACTGACTTTGTGTTTCTTTATTTGACCTTGCGGATTCAATAGCCTCACCACTTATGCCATTTAAGCTTAAAATCATCTCAAAAGCTTCCTCCAATAATAGCGAGAGGGTCTTTGTAGCAAAAAGTCTGTTTTAAAAGCAATGGGATGATCATCGGCGTCGCGAGACCCTTTTCACGGGGGCACGTGCCCCCCTGTAAATCTGAGGTGCCCCAGTATCAGTGACCTGCACAGGAGAAAAAAATAATATAGGCAAATATGATTTCATATTTCAACATGATTTTCTGTATAATTCGTCATTTTGATTGAAGTTTCCAAAAATAAAGTCTTTGCGGGGGGCAAGCAGCACGCTTCACTAGAAAAAAAAAAAAAAAACAAGCGCGCACGCGACCGGGCGGCAGAGACACTGTGGGAGTAGAGCGACTGCCCTGACTGCCTGGAATGGTGAGCTTGAAATGTGTACACAGTGCCTAGGCTACAAGACATGATCACAATCAACTTCTCTCGAATCCAGTGCCGAGTTTAGGACGTTTAGTGACCATAAATAATCTGACAGCCAGCTACTGTTTAGGTAGCAAAAAAAAAACACCGACAGCCAGCTAGCTTGCAGTCAACGTTTTACATGGCTCAGGTTGTTTTGTGGTAGGCTACCAAACTAAGTTACAGGCAGCTGATGACATTTCGTTTTATCAAGCAAGATGAATGATGGAAATAAAGCACATTTCGAATTATTCACCTGCATGTTGTGTTAAAATGCAGACAAGTTGAAATGCCCACGGAAAAGAGGGAGAGACAACTTAAGGAGGCAGCTAATTTAGCTGCCTCCTTAAGTTGTAGAGAGGTCCTTATCAAAGCTCAAGATTGTGAAAACCAGGCTTAGAAACCAGTGTGGGCAAGAACGGCTGTCCGACCTCCTCCAAAGAAATAACTGCAAAAAATTTTTTGCTCGCACGCTTTGCGCACTCGCATCATATTTCTGTGCCCCTGTTGTGCCCCTGTATAGTATTGGGTCAGCTGACGCCCCTGGTGATGATCATTAACAAAGATGCTGATAAGTATGGCAAGTTTATGTAAGAAATACATTCGGGGGCGAAAAAGACATTTTCTACAGTTCAAAAGCAAATGAGAGCAGGTGCATAAGAACAGAGGTAAGCAAGATGTCACTTTGATGATTATTCTTCCTCCCCTGCAGCCAAAATGGACAACCTTTAAAGCAGTTCACTTGACATCAAACACAGAGTAAGCAGTCGATTCACAATCTTGTTGAAACAACCCAACGGGTCTTTCAAAGCCATTTTGGCTGCAGACACTCAGCGGGCAGGTTTCTGTTCCATCATTTGCCTACACGCTTCATGCATAAGCAAACCAGCCACCTGTACAGCTCATGCACACATAATACGGCAGCCGAACTTTGACATTCTGTCGCACGTCCCCACCCATATGCCGGAGTCTGGAGAGTCTGGAGTGCTGTGTCTGCCGCTCCAAAACTTGACGACTTAAGGAGTGCCGCGCTGACTCGGTAATGAACCCTCGTCAGGATTGCCGCTAATTTGTGTTTTAATATCACGGTTTCTCTGCGGTACGTCTGTGACAGATGAAGTCATTTCTGCTTGCCCTGCGAGCGGGCGAATAGAGCGCAAAAACATCTTCATTTTACAGAAGAGTGGGGACACAGAGGGAAGGAGGACAGAGACTCCTCACTATGTCAACCTCAACTCCTGATTTCCTCCCATCCCTCTTCGTATGTATCCATTCAACGACTCTTCCACCCATCTTTGGGGGTTAACTTCGTCTCTGTCATAAAATAATGAGTACATATAGAAACAGAGTGCCAATTCTAAAAAAAAAAAAGAAAAGCTGAATGTCAACAACAAGCAAAATGCGGCTATCTTGAAGTTCTCTACGAAAGTAAGATAAGTTTATTTTCTGCTGTTTGATTGTCAGGAGGGAGGTGAATCCATAGGGCCCTTCTGAGGTTAATCAAGTGCTCTTCGGGTTACTTCCCTCTCGTCTCCCCCGGTGAGTCTAAAATAACTGCCTGAGGTACGATGCTTCAACATTCCCGCACCTGCATACAAACAGCTCCAAACCCCTGCCTGTGTGAAGTGACAGGCTGTAAAACAGGATTGGCAGAGGACAAAGAGCGGCGCCTGGTATTCGTGGCAGCACAGTCTGGCACAGCAGACACATGACAAACTCCCGGACTGAAAAGAGTTTAAAAAAAAAAAAAAAAAAAAAAAAAGGAACAGCAGCAGAGTAAACAGCATTTGAAGATGTCGTCAAAACCGCATACACGCGTGTGAGCGTGCGTCTTTGCGGAGCTGCTGTTTCATCTGCCACTCAGTGGTTCACGCGCTCCGGCGCAGCTGATCTGTTGTTACGTCCAAGTCAGAGGCATCAGGCTGCTGCATTTCCAACAAAAGGACCTGACTGTTTGCCTAAAGAAATGCAGAACACGCAGCGATGCCTGGGAAGGAGACTATTACAGAACGAATAATGTTCCCCGAGACTCAGCAACGGCCCGCAGAGCCTTCAATGTTGATAACAAAGCAAAACGTGTCGCACTCTCACCTCTCTCACTCTGTAATCATGATGCGAGAGAAAAAGAAAAATGTGGAGTTTGTCCTGAGGAAAGATTTGCAAGTGATCGACATTAAAAGTGAAACGTTTAAAGCACCTTTAACTAAATAGATCAAATGAGAGTGGGAAACGATGGGGGCTCTCACCTAACTGTGCTGCTCAGTGCAGTTTGTTTAGGCTTTAAAGCAAGTTTCCCTGCCTTCTTTTTTTTTGCCCAGGTCACAACTTCCATGTTCTGGTCGACTCTCACTGCTCTTAACCGTTTCATTCTGGCCTGAGCAGTCGCTGTTCTAAGTCCCCAAAAAAGCCACCTGGACTGATCCACAGCCCCTGTTGTAGTTCAGGTCAAGAGCGCCTCTTTAACCTTAAACAGGGAACAATTATAGAGTGTAATTTAATGCTAAACAGCCTAATTAAAAAAGGGCCGAAGTGCAAAAGACATTGAACATAGCACTTCTGTTGTTTTAATGTGAGGAAGGTTACCGTTTCCTCATTGCTTCAAACAGATTTGATTTTGGTTTCGGTTTTATTCATGACATTAACTTTCCCACCTTAGCTAAAACATTCTCCTTGCAATTTTGGGAAATTCATTTTTCAAATGTCAGTTTTCCCTAATTAAAAACTCAGTGAAGATGTTATGCAATAAAATAGATCAGGAACCCTTGTAGCAGAGTGCCTTAACTTAAGTTTTACGAGATCCGTGTCCTGTTGGGCCTTTGCCTCTCCGCCACCTGCTTCAAACACAATGACTGTTTCTACTGACAGAAGCCATGCGATCTCCAGTGTCCCCCATTGTGACAAACCTTTTATATGGAGGAAGTGGAAAGCAAAGTCCAAAGGGACAACACCAAGCCACTGGTTCAGATATGTGGACGACACCTGGGTCAAGATCAAAGCTTTTAGGAGCAAAAAGGAACATCAGCTCTCCGAGAAAGCTCTTCAAACCTGCGGATATCCAAACTGTGCCTTTGTCAAATCAGCACAGACTATTAGATCAAACCACACTGTTGGAGAAGCTAAGAAGAACAGCCGCAAACACACTGCAATTCCATATGTGGGAGGAGTCTCAGAGAAACTTAGAAGACATTCCAGTGCACTTCAAACCCAAGATCACTCTCAGACAGAGACCGGTTCACCCAAAGAAAAGTGAGTGGAGTCGTGTATGCAGTGCAGCGAAGAGCGTGCAGACCTCCATATAGGAGAGACCAATCAACAGCTCCACAAGCATACAGCAAAGGAGAACCAGCTCTTCGGGTCAAGTGCACCTACATCTCAAAGAGAAGGGACCCCTTTTGGAGGACAGCAATCTACACATTCTGGACAGAAAATGCAATGGTTTGAGAGAGGAGTCAAGGAAGCCATCTATGTTAAACTGGAAAAAACATCTTTGAACAGATGAGTTGGTGTCAGGTATCACCTTCCCAGCATCCACAATGCAGCATTGTCTCTCCTTCCCAAGCAGTTTCACAACCATTCACACCCTGGATCCCGTGACTTTCAGGCAGGTAGGCAATTCATAGGTGATAATGACTCAAACGACGTGCACATTGATCAGGGGGTTCGGTGACACATGTGACTGTAACAACCCTCTCTGCTTGAAAGCTGATACTCCCCACCATCTAGTTTAGAACTGAAGAAGCCTTTCGGATGAGAGGCGAAACGTCTTCAAGATCCAAGAAGAAGTCCAGTTGGCTTTATTCAAGCTCTTACGATTATTAATGATGCATCTTCAAGACCAACAACAGCTAGAAAAAGGCGACTGTTACCTTCATGGTTTCCAGTATAAGCAGTCACGGCACGTTGTGTAATGATCAATGCTTCAGGCAGAAAGCTGGCTTTAACCATAACCGTGACTCTTATTCTGCCATCTTCCTTCTTGCCCTACCACTCTTTTAATTAGTCAATCAATGTGTTTTTCTTTTTTTTTTTTACATGTTTCAGTCGTGTAAACCACTGACAAGAGCTAAATCGATCTAGCAAGCAAATAAAAGATGGATCAGTGGTATTCGGTTCATGTGTGGTGACTTTGACTCGTTTGTTTTGGGTCAACTTAACTTGTCTCAGGCATGACAAAGACAAACTTGAAAGCCATCCGTGACAAGATTAAAACACGCACTCATGCAAAAGCACATGTCAGTTTCCATGCCCCCCCCCCCCCCCCCCCCCCACACACACACACACAGTCGACTAATACCCTGCCTATGGCTAAAGAGCAGTGATCCATTCGTTGCACTGCACAGAAAGCCTAACACACTTAATAATGAATGAATCATAAAATCAAAACTGACAAGCAGCAATTGAAACGTGGCCGTTTGTCTACAGATTAAAAATGCACCAACCTGAGTTTTACTTATGGATGAAGACCCCCGAAACTCAGGGTGAGCCGAGCTGAGCTGAAGTGAACCGAAGCGAGCCCAGCAACACAAAGGCACAAAGTTCTAAAATGAAGACTTGCAAAACAATACAAACAAGGAGGCAAATACAATACACGACCGAAGCACTTCTACCAAGCAGGACAACATCATGTGGCGAGCTGCCAATAACTTTGCAGGCCTTTTGGTGCCTGAACACTGTGAAGAAGTAGCACCTCAGTATCTTTTTGCGGGTGTGGGTCTATCAAAAATGACTGATTGTACGGCACTAATGTAATTTTGTTTTCATACGCCTTGTGAATTGAGAAAAAAAACTCACACCCTGTTCCCCTTGGGTGCAACGCAAGGAACAACGCAGCCCCTTAATTCTTAGAACAAGGAAATTACTATGACGATACAGTTGTCTTTTTCTCCTTTTGTTACCCACAAATAAGGATCTGTAAGGATTAAAATTTCATTGCAAAAAAAAGGTCCTGCATGGAGGGACCTGTCATTTGTTGGAATTAGAGACTATAGTTTTACTGCACCTTCACAGAGGAGTTTAGTGTGGAAAAAAAAGCAATGATAAAATCCTCAGCAAGATTAATGGTTTCTAGGAGTGTGCGGCTTCTCAAACCATAGACCAAAAGCAGCAGCATTTACAGTTCGAAAAGAGCCTGCTAATGGCTAAAAAGGAGCCCAGATTGGAAACTGTATCCATTTAAAGTAACTCTACTAATTTGGTACCAAGTGGTTAGAACATAATGATGCCTTCGTGTCGATATGATCATTCAACTCCATACCCTTAATTAAATTCAAATGTTGGCAAGCAATGACAAAGTTGGAGAGATATTGAGTAACTAAAGCCCTAGTTTACACAGGAATCTTGCTCTTTCATTGCACTTCTTCGACAGCAGTAGAGGCAATCCTTATTAATGATGCATTTTCAAGACCAAGGCCAAATTAGCACATCTGAAGCGATCTTTTGAACAAAGAAATGCGAATCAAAACATGTTTCTATCGACTTGACTCAATAGCGTCGCCAGACGGTGGCGGTATGTTGCTCGTGGTTGCAATTCAGCAAAAGAAGTAGTTGACCTAACGGGTAAAAAAAATAACAATAACTGCTTCAGAATTACTTCCATCCCTGACATTGCTGGAAGTGCACATTTTTTCTTTAGCGTTTCATTGCACCTTTTCACATTCACACCTTCTGAGGAGTAATACAAAAATGTTAACAGAAACCGAGTCGGAGTCATTTTTTTGTGGTGTGATTGCGGTTTGAAAAGTGCTTATTTTTTATACATTAGCTCTGATGAAAACTTTCACGCAATCAATATGCAGAAGTGAGCAGGAGCCACGGCAGGCACACGGGCCAAGCTCTCCACAAGCACACAGCATTGCCTGTATTTGAGAAATAGCAGATGTGAATTGATTTGGCCTGCCTTGGAAAAAGAAAGGAATAAATTATCTCAAGAGGGGAGGGGGGGTCTCCTTTTTTCCGCACCAAAGTTATCATTAGAAAATACAGCTCTCCTTAAAGAGGAGCTAACTGTTCTCTGTAGAATTGTGCTGATTTTGCCCGCTCTTTGGGTCGAGCTCAATCTCTCATCCAGCACTCAGGGAGAAAAAACAAATCAGCCTTTCTCGTATCTCGTACTATAATCTTGAACACAAAGTGCTTTAAAATCGACAAGTGTGACGTTTACAACTCTTTTAAAAATGTAAAATACAGCTGGCTGTCTAGTTATTTCAGTGGCAAACAGATGTCACGATGCACCCCGCACCAACACCCTGTCATGCATTTTCCCAACGCAGAGATAAGTGACAAGGTGATATTATCATGTGGCATTTTGTGTGATGCGATGTCTCTGAAGGCATCCCAGTAAAAGGTCCCAGAGATAAAACACACACACACACAAACCAAAAAAAAAAAGGAAAAGGATGCGCCAGTGTTTATTTTCGGTTCAATATGTTTTAACCTACAGGCAGTAGAAACAATAACATCAAAGATTCAACAGAGTGCACAATACTCACTTCATGAATTACCAAAGAGCTGAATCTAAAAAGCTTGTATGTGTTGTTTTCGGGCAAGATTGCAGTATTTTGCACAACTTCTGCTTCAGAGTCTTTATTGTACTGCTGCGACATGTGAATATCAACTTTGAATTGACATTTTTTTTCATCTCATCTTGATTCAAACCCATCGGAAAATGCGCTTATTCCCTTTTTTTTGCTGAGAAATAGATGACAAAATCAATTCTTACCTTGTGTGTATCCACTCAATATGTAGCTAATGCCAGCTGCCAATTGACTTCCTTTGGAATGAAGACAGGAATCAAAAAGGAACCCGTTTGGAAGGTAACATAATTTCCCTACTGGCATCTTTAAAGTTAAACCCGGATTGAACCCGTTTGTCTCCTAAGATAAGCTAACTGGCGGCAGCTTCTTATTGAAAAGGACTGGTATCAAGCTTATAATCTCAAGGCTCAGCAAGAAACTTTTTTTTAACTTTGTGCAATAAACTAGAAGTGTTGTTTTTGAAGAAAGTTAAAAGCCTCTCAGCCCCCCCCCCCCGTCTTCTCCATCAGTGTTAACCACGCGCAGATATTACAGGCCAAGGTGCGAACACTATCTGCGTTGTTCCCCACGAAGCGGTGGCTGAGCCACTCTCCTCGAGCTGATCCAGGATCAAAGACCGAGTGTGTATGAATTCAAAGAACCATCGAAAACTCACATGTGCACAAACACGCCGCCGAGTCCCCCCATCAAAGGACAAGCGGTGAACTTTTGACGGGATCAAAGCGCAACACTTGGGGAGCTCAGAGACTCGGATGACTTGACATAACGGTTATGCACTTAAAACATATACACGCAAGCTGCACGCTTTGGAAATGCTCACAGCACAGAGGCCGGGATATTTGATATAAGACAGAGGGAGGAGAGGTACTGGCGGAATTAGCACTGCTTTACAACAGAACGGGAGTTTGATTGCTCTATTTCACGAAGCCCGGCGATGGCTTTTTCCATTTTGCAACATTTTAATCCCTATCCTAATACACTCCAGCAAATTTGTTCCAATGAATGCACACCAGTTTGCCAATGTGATCATAAACCGGTGCAACACACGAGATTGCGAAGAAACCGTAATAGAGAGCATTTCAACCGTGAACACCGAACACCCGTATAAGGCATTTTTCAGCTTCTGCAGAGGGCTTGTTTGTATTCTCGGTACAGAAGGACTCAGGCACACAGCCAATCTGCCCCCTGCCACTTCCAGAGCTTTGTCAAAACAGTTCTGGCCAAGCGATTTACAGGCAATATATGAAATATGGATCATACCTTGTTGAGGGAGAAAGTGGCCAGGGATTTTGTGCAGTTTGTGTGATGAATGTGAACACTGAGTGGGTGAGAGACAGATGATTGCTTATGGGATGGCAAAGGAATGAGAGGCCATTACCAGCGTAATATGTTCGTGGTTCCTTTGCTCATCTGCACACACACGTGCTTAAGCACAGAGAGGATAGATTTCGCAGCCTGCACACCGATACGAGATGTGAGAAAAAGTGCACGGGTTCGGTTTTGTTTGGGCCGACAAAGGTAGCAAACCCTCGGTGAGTAAAAGTCAGAGGCTCAATTCGACATCTCTGAAAGCCACAGTTTTGTTCAAGACTTCAAATGCCCACCGCTGCTTTTGTGAGGACAACAATGCGGTTTGAAAACAGCATCATTGGGCGTTCAAGTGCCGCACAGAGAAACAATTCAAAGAGCAACCCCTACGCTCCTGCTATCGTTAAAACCTCAATTTCGCTCGCTGTTCAACAGAAGCAACGTGGAGCATCAACAAAGCTCTCAAACTGCCCGCACCTGCCACTCAGCCCACATGCATCACCCACGGGCCGACCAAAGTTCGACTGGCCGCTAATTTGTGGAACAGTCATCTACCGCCCTCTGCTCCTGAATACCGTATGCCACACGCACACAAGGACACGCGTAGAAGCACTCGCGTGCATTACATCACTTACATCGAAGTGACAGGAAGGCTGCTGCTCAGCTGGCTGGGCCGTCTCCCTGCTCTCTGTGCACGTGTGAGAACGTGTCGTCACAGGAGCTTTTGCAGCAGAACGCGGTTAATTCGGTCGTATAACAGGCGCTGGTGTACGGCAGGTGTGCAAACATCTCTGCCAGGTGTGCCTCCACAACACTGCTGTCACTGCAAAATGGTCAGCACCCTGGAACTCGTGATGCGCAGAAATGTGTTGGGTCGTATCCCCGGGGACTGAAAAAGGATGACACTAAGGACTACGACACCTTTTTTTTGTTTGGCTGGAAAAAAACAACTAAAAAAACGGTGTGAACAATGACAGGCTAATAGGTTTTCACCAACTTAGATTCTGATACGGAGCAGATAATACTCATAATAACCTTGACTTATAATTCATCTTAATAATCTTATCAAGCTCCACCAGGCGTGTGTAAATTAAACAGCAGACTATTTTAATCACCTCAGGTTAGATGAATATTGGCCACCCTGTCCTGCTTAGACTCTGCGCTGATACTGTGGTCGGGTGATAAATTTCAACCACAGGCCTCTTTGACCACAAGCCAGGCTGGCTTCCCCCCCCCCCCCCCCATTGCTTAGGCTATGCTGTTCCAATTAGAGTTGGCTGGGGTAAGTATAAAGCATGATGGAAAACAGTGACATTTCATACTGGGCGTGCTCTCTAATTAATACGGAGCAACTGGAGTAATTAAGGTTGGAAAGCAGTCTGTCATTTCCACACAAGAAGATGCACAGATTCAAGGTGTCTTTTTTTGCGACATGAATGACACGGTGGCGGGTTCGAGGGGTCCCAAAAGGGACTTCAATGCTGCACAAGTCTTCAGCTGCAAACGAGTGCAAAGTTAGCGTATGTGCGATTGCAGGTGGCGTCAGAAAAACAAAAAAAGTAACACATGACTGACTGATTATCTGTGAGGGAATTCGAGTGTGTGTGCTCTTGAATCATTTCAAATTGGACAGAGCTATTACGTAATTGCTTAATTGCTGTAAACAATTAGCATGGTTGGCTGTCATATCAGAAAAATTATTTTCATTGCCTGAATTAAAATTGACTTGCTTGATTAGGTCGGCATAATGCACATTGTTGCTGCATTGCTTCCATCACCGCTACACCACTGCATAATTCTTCAAATTTCCCTATTCAAACATCCTTTTTTTTCATCATTAACTGTAGTTATATGTTACCTTTTGTTCGGTCTTTAGCTGATGTAAGTCTCAAAATCTCCTCCAGAGCCTTCAAACACTTGAAATGAACTTTTTAACACTTGTACCATTTAGCTAAAAATATCTTTGCTCTGAATGTAAAACAGCACAGCAGAGACACCTGGGAGAAGCGAGGGAACATGTGCAATAATTTTGTTGAAGAAAAGATTAAATATAATTTCAAGGAAACAAGAGTTGTGAGTGAGTATGCTGTCACTTTTAATAATATAATTGTCCTAAATTTACCAGAACTATAGATAAAAATAGAGAAATTAATGTTGACAGAAAATTGCATTGAGTGTGTTACAGCTGTCCAGTAGTTCCTTGTGAAGTGGAATGTTCAGGGTACTCAGCCACGTCAAGAAAGATTCCAAACTGTAGCGAGGACGAAACACTCAGTGAAGTGTGTAGGGAAGAAATGCCAAAGGGATATCGCTTCACATTAAGGTGAATGGCAAAATTGCCCATCAGTTACTTGAGTTGCCAAGTAAAAACGGAAAACGACACAAAAACTTTGAATATTTTTGTAACAATAATGTTCGCATTATCAGTGATTGAAGTTGCCTCAATGCAGCAATGGTAAAAACATTTTAAAAAATGTCCAGTTTCTTTAGAAACGCAAACAACTGACACTAAAAGTAGCCTTTGTAGCAAGTAAAGCTAACACTGGTCTTGCTGGTTAGCTGTTGAACGTTAAAATGAGCTTTTCCTGCAAAAAAAAGACTTGCTCAACAGTTTACATGCCTGTCATAGTAATGTGTTCGTTATTTTTGTGAATTAAGTGTTTAAGTTGCATCAAAATTTATATCGTCAGCATTTATACGACAAAAATCTTCTAATACGTTGAGAAAACAAGCTAGTGTTGACATTAAAACACACTTATTAGCAAGTTAAGCTTACGTACGCTAGCTTAGCCGCGGAACTAACGTTAACATTCGTTTTGGTTGCTAACATTACTAAAGCTGTAATTTTTCATGAAGACAGTGCTATCTGCCTTAGTTATGTTCTAGTGTCGCCTGAAAAGAGGAATTGTGTTAGGGGAAATTCCCTTTGCTCGGATTTTCCGGTGCAGTGTACACCTTTTTCATCGATAGGGTGGTATTTATGTTAAATGTTGACTGAATGTGTTATCTTTTGAGTCTGAAATAGCAAGATAAGACCACCAATTTCTCGATTTTAACTTTTCACCTTTCACCAGAGGCCAGGTAACTAGACAAATGCGATATATGCTAATAAAGGGATTGCCTTTGTTGATAATCTTATAAAAAAGGTATGAGCGCACACACACACACACACACACCTCGGATACGACTGCTTCCAACCAATTGTTTTTCTTTTTCTCGCATGACTTATTGTGTAGACAAAGATATGTTACTGCTTTACACTTGTTTCCCTGAAGCACTAACTATGAGGTAAGGCATTTTCCATCTGCTGCTTTTCACAAAGCATATGTTTTCTGTTAGGTTGCTCCCCCTTGAACGCTAATTCTGCGAGATTTTCCACGTCGAAACAACCATGAATTTTGAGGATTTTAACAGCCACAAAAATAACTAAAAAATGATAACTTGTAAGTGCAACAAACTTTTTTTTTTAGCACACAAAAACAGCATATCATTGCACGTATGCAAAAGTGACAAAATCTCTGTAGATGTACCCTTTTAGCTACTCCTGTAATTTATTGGATTAAATCAATTTTGCAATCTGCTCGTCTAATTGCTTTATTAAAGCCACCTCACTTAAAAGACAAACCATACATTTCAGGCACTATTTTCATGTCACCTCCAATGCAACCAAGCATCTGTGAGGTTTGACAACGCAAACCCTATTTCCCCATCAAACAGGAATCTAGTCCAGCTAATTCTTGTAGAGGGGAAAAAGGGGTGAAAAGAGCGGCGAGCGGCGTCAATATTTCAGCTGTTCCTAATGGAAGAAGTGAGCATATCTAAAATAACTTGGCATTCTGGGTCTTTTTTTGTCAGCTCTAGATGGGCTAAGTGCAATCCCTGGTGGGCCGGGGTGAAGGCAGTCGAGCCGGAGTAGGAACATCTGCCTGTACATTGTGCGCGCTGACAACAGTTTCCTGGCTTTTAAAGAGATGTCGGCTTCCGTAAACTTTCAACAAACTTTGCCTCACGTTTAGGTTATGCCGTGTCGAGCCACTCTTTCGCCCCTTCGGGGGAGGGAGGGAGAGCTGTTATAGAAGTTATTCTCTTCACCGCGCCTGACCACTGAAAAGCTCAAATGATCGCACGTGAAGTGGAGTCTCTCCCAAAAGTCACTAAATATCCATTCTTTCTAAAAGAAAAGAGACAAAAATGAGAAATTAAACTGTTTTGTATTTATAGAAATATTCTATGATTATAGGTATAAGATAACGCCCCCTTTCTGCGCCTGTTTTTGAGGACAAAAGATTCTCGAAGACAGCAAATTGCCACAGCAGTCAGCTGAAGTTAATTTGTGTTCCCTGAAAATTCCTTCATCCAAGGAGAAGAGAGTCCTAATCATTGAAATCTTTTATTCTTAATAGTGAAGTGACAACATCTAATAAAAGTTAGATCTCGTATTTGTGTCGCCGGTTTAGTTACATACCAACATATTCTCCCAGCGAGCTCTAAAAATGTGCATGTGACAACCTGAGAGAGATTTTGCGCTGCGACGTCTTTGCTGTAAGGACACTGGGAGATAACACGACCTATTTCCTTGTTATAAATTTACATCTTCTGCTGCAGTACATCACACTCTGTGAGCCTCAGAAATGATTGCAGATTCAAAACTAGGCAACAAAACCCCCCTCAGGCCTGACAAACAATGAAAAACTCATTACAAGCAGGTTTCAGAACATGTCTCGTGTATTTGTGTAAATCACTGCAAGAAACCACGAACCTTTAACCAAAAGTCTAAAAGTATTTTTAAAAGAAAAGATTAAAAATCATCTAATACTACTTTCATGGTTCTTTAGATAGCTAACAAGATTCAAGTGCTGTTTAAACTGTATTCACTCGCTCCCTAATCTCCAATAATCCCCAACGGAGTAGCACATTTATGCTATCATAAAAGAGGTTTATATGGATTTCACACTGATTATGAGAGTTGCCTCAAATTTATCAGCAATTTGAATCACTGATTTGCAGCTGACTCTGGAAAAAGGAAACCCTTGGCCCCCATCTATAATAAAAAATGACTGTGAAGGTTATGAAGCTGATGCGTCTTCTCCAGCGCATCCAACAAGATGCGGCAAACTCCTACAGTCGCAGCCCGAAGCCATCCGTGTTCGCAAAGGTGCCCTAAAACTCGGAACTCCTACATCTGATACAAGAACAAGCTACTTTATTTATAGCTGCCTCGTACAAAATAATGAGAAAAAAAAAAAAAGGTTGAAATGATTACAGAGAAAGCCAAAGTAAGAAAGAGAGGTTGAATGATTTGAGGAAAATTACACATGGCTCCACTAATCAGGAGATTTTCAGTCAAGGCAACATCTATTTTGCTCCATCTGAGCCCCCATTTACTTCCGTGGAAAAGAGCAATGAGACGAGTGGCGGTTTCGTACTTAATTATCTCTCTAATGAAGAAAGAGAATGGCATTTAATTACTGGGCCCCAGATTTAGACTCCTGGCACGCAAGAGGTAAATGGATTTAATGTTGCAAGGATAAATGGAGCTACAGCGGTGATATGCAGATGTTTGCACATGTGCGGCAGGCGTAACAAACTACCACACGGCGCCTGTTACAGCTTCACATCTAAATCTGCTCTGCACTATAAGAGCTGCGCCGGGTACTCGCGTGGCATTTAAAGTCCAAGCATGAGCCGTAAAGGTTGACGCCCATGTGTGTGATACGGAAGACTATTGAACAAATATACGCATGCAGAGGGGAAGCGGGGTCTGTTGCCTGGAGAGTTCACACTCAGAGCATTTCAGACTGCCGACTTTTAGGAGGAGCTGCCACTTAAGATTTGTTCAAGTTCTGCAACAAGAGACGAAAACTGTTGAGGCGTAATAAGACAAATGCTTTACATAAACGGCAACCGCTCTCCTCTGAGTCATCAGCATAATAACATCTGTTATGGACATTTCTTCCAACAATAGAAACATAGACTATAGTGTCAACAAAGAGGGGAAAAGAGCCTGCCCAATTACAGTTTAATGTATTCATACTCCAATTTTAACACAGCCTTGCTTCAATTTTCCCTTAGCTTTTTCCACCCAGTGACCCACAGGCGTAGCAGCTTTATAAAAAAATGTTTTCCTGCTTTTAAACGAGCTACTTCTCGTCTTCACCTCTCTAACATAAGACACGCATCGGATGCTGCCAGGGGAAGGTCCTGGCAGGCGGTGCAGTCCTGTGGTATCAACAGTTTTTCTGAGAATTGGCGGGACAAACAGCAACTGGGTGGAGCTATGTTAATAAAAGCAGCGCTTCGGGTGGCTTTAATGGCTGCTCCGCTGCACGTGCTTCTCGGACGCTCGGCTAATTGAAGCAAATTGATTTCGAGGATCAGAATCGAGGAAAGATGAACCCAAAGTCAGAGCTTCACCAGTTACGGCAAATACCAATTAATCTGGAGAGAACACAGAGCTGAATTCAAATTGCGGGCACTTCGCCCGGCCAATCATGAACTCTTGACACGATAGGTTGACATGACTCAGCCTTGAGAACTACAGAGTAAACACGAGCAGTAGTTGTGCTTAGTAAAGCAGCCCATCAAATATCCCAAATAAAAAAAAAAAGTCCCGAGCACCTACACACACCGCAGGCTGGTGTTTACTAATCAAAGCATTGCAGATTGCATACTCTCCGCCTGGCAGATTAAACACAGATTTGTCTTTATCGCTCGATACGCTTCTGAACACAAAAGGTGAGGCCTGGGAAAAATGTCTTTACATTTCTCCTGGAACAGCTGCTGGCATGATGTCCCCGAGTTGCTAATATCCTCTTGTAAAAATAATCACGCAGAGTTTATTATGTTCATAATCCAGATTATTGATTTATAGACTGTAAGCCAGCCAAATGGATTAGTCCACAGTGATCTTTCTTCAAGGTCGGGCTGCGAAAACTATGGCGAACACAACGGTATCCTCAGCAGTTTGCTGGCTCAGCACCAGTCCTCGCTCATCTATTTAAGTCCACCTCCACTGTTCTCTGTTGTAGGCTAACTGAGAGGTATAGATTTTTGTTCTCTGATTTCTTTTCTACTCATTTCTGTCTGACTGACTGCCGCAGATCATTTTATTTGGTCAAATCAAACGCACACAATTGCACGTGTACCATGGACAACGGCAAAGAGACGGTGCATATAGGCAGAGAGAGAGAGCTCATTCTGTAGCTTCGAGCAGCTGCAGCATAAGGCTACTGAACTGTAATCGAAAGCCTCGGTTCGCCTCAAGGTCAGCTCATCAGAGAGGAGATCATGCCTGAATTATACATGCCAGCCTCTGTAAGCCATATATGTTGAATATCTGGTTCACGCGCTAAAAAAAAAAAAAAAAAAGCGACACGGAGAAAAGATGGAAATAAGAGCAGGCGGGGGAAAGAATTCAAAGAGAAGTGGCTGAGCGAGCCATCAATGGAAACAAAGCATCAGGAGGCGAAGGAGTTCGAGGCCGGAACGGATAGCTTTAAGAAAAAAAAAACTCATAAGATCTTTTGTAATTCAATGCTTAAAACACACTCCGCACACCCAGATCCAGAGGTTGAACAACAACTGGGCAAACGCAATACAACATGACTGAGAACAAGAGTCATGCATCTTACTGCTACATGCTCAACAACTTACACTCTCAGATATTCTTTCAAGGGGGGCAAGATTGAGAAAAAAATAAGTTCACTGGAGATGATCATATTCACACTGGCTTCTCAAGATGGAGCCTTCAGCTGTTAGGTTCCAGTGTCAGACTCTTGCTGTGAACCCAAATGAGCAAATCAATAGCGTATCGAGTGAGGTCAGCCTCCTTGAACTCTCGTTCTCTGCTTCACTCGCTCGGCGGTGAGTCTCCACTGTGCCTTCTCTGCCTCTCCTGGGCCCACGTGGGCTTTTAATCTCGCCCGAGACGGAATGAAAGTGCGAGGGGTCTGATAACCAGACAGGCAGAGGCTACCAGACATGTGTCAGAGCCCAGGAACACGCACTCATACATCAAACACTTTTATATCACGCAGCAAATCAGTGACAATGAACCGCAGCTCGGTAAGAAAGTGATGCAAATCTCATTCCATGTACTTAACACTAGAAACAAAATACATCAATAATTGAGTTATTATGCCAATTACTGCGACAAGAATAATCTAAAAATGAACTGAGGCAATTATCAATATTTAAACTATGAAAACTAGATTTTTCTGCTTTTACTTTTTAATTACATATCAATAACCCCCATTCATTCCATATCTATTTTTCACCCTTCTATCTGTTTCCAAAAAGAGAAAAGAATACAAGAAAAAAAAAAAGAAGCGAAAAAAAAAGCCCAGAAATGATAATACAAATAGATGGAAATTAACAGTGAAACACAGCGGCTGAAAAGTAAATGTAAAATATCAGTTTATGTCACCTTTTAACTATTGCCTATGTTCATTTTTCACAGAATCTTTTCGAAGATATAATAACATATTCATTTTTTGAGCTATTTATGTTTTTTTCTTTCTTTCTTTCTTTCTTAATCTATTTCACATTTTGGCACATTCAGTCTTCCATAAATATCAAGTAAATTAGTAAACTAAATTTTTAGCTCGCCTCCAATCATATAAGTGCATGAAAAAACCAAAAACGTATCAAATACTCATTCAAATATCCAGAAGTTCAGAATGGGGCGCTGTGTTTTTCGCTCGACTGTTATGATCGATGGTCCCGTGAATTAACCCACAAGCTTAAGAATTGAACAGAAATTGAACCGACTGCTCGGACACGCTGAAAGTTTACTTTCGTTTGTACTTTTAAAAGGAAAAAAAATAATGATTTCCTTCCTGCGGTACCGCAAGTCATAACACTGAGCCACGTTGCTGAAGATTAAAAGCAAATGTGCCACCGCTGAGTAGCTGATCGACAATCGATTTCTCCTGGGTGGGGCTTGAAAGCGATGTGGAACTGATGGCCGACGGGACGCGGGATGACAGCGAGGGAGGCTTTTCCATCCATGAAATGAAAAAAGGTAGCCCTTGCTGAGTGGTTGTGTGAGCCCTGCTCCACATACTTAAACTCCTCACAAACACTTATAGCCAGGTCCGGATATTCACAATTCTGTAACCCTGTAGGCATTTTTGGGGAAAAGTTGGCATATAGCATTTTTGTACATTTCAAAGTCATCTTAATACAAATCCACCGTATGCCAAAAAAATTGGGCCCCCATTTTTTTGTAATTCTTGATTAAAAATAGATGTCTGGAAATTAATGGCAGATAGGCTAAAATTTTAAACTTTTGCATATCACCTTGAAATCTTAGCTGTTTCTTCCTGACATTAGTAAAAACACTTTTTGTATTACAAGTTGTCTGAAATGTTATGTTTACATATGCAAATGAGACCTAAAATACTGAAATATAGGCATAATCCAAAACTGAGGAAAATCAAGTGAAACTTAAAAATTAGCAAATAATTTTTTTTGATACAAGCCACATGTCATTTGTTGTTTTGCTGAATTTGAACATTGTTTTTTCATGATTAAATAAAGAAATATTAAATTGGGGTGAGCCTGATCAATTTAAAAGTGGGGCGAAATAAACAAATACATTTCCTTGCAATCAACTGATTTCTGTTAAATAGCATTTCTTGAGTGTATGCTTGCAAAACTGACCATCCCAAAAAAACTGGGAAGGCAAAAACGATCAAAGCAGACAGAAACATTCTGCAGCGGCTCATCTCTGCATATGATGCAGGGCGGCCAGTCAATCTGAACAGTATTATGGCACATGAACTATTTGTTGTACCCTTATCTTTGGCAGAGGTAAATGGACAACTTCGTTCAGGTTCAAAGGCTGTATTGGCTAAGATCTTAACTGCTGGTGTTGTATGTCCTGATCACCTTGATGACAAAGACCTGGAAGAGGAGCCCATACTCATAATTGATGGTCAAGCTCTGGTCATTGCTATTGCTAAGCCACAAGGAGCAAAGACATTTGGGGACCTTGCTTATGTCTTTGTAGAGGCTGTACTCAAAAGTGGAGCAAGATTCCAACGGATTGATGTATCGTTTGATCGCTACCAAACACACTCAATCAAAAGTGGAACACGGAAGCGCCGCGCAAAAGGCTTGGTGGCAATCCGAAGACCTGTTGAAAGCACAGACTTGCCTCTTCCAGCAAAGTGGGAAAACTTCATTGCTCATCAGGACAATAAGGCTGACCTTGCTCGATTCCTGTCGCAACAGCTGATTCTGAGAGCACCAGTCAACAAAACCATAGTGGCAGCAGGTGGCTTTAGTGATGAAGAGGGTGTCGAAGCGTCCAATGCAACTTTGAACACCGACTGCATGGAAGCTAAGCATGAGGAAGCAGACACCCGAATTGTTCTCCATTGCATAACAAGCAAGGCATCAACCATTGTTGTTTCAGCAAGAGACACAGACGTCTTGATCCTACTGATTGCCTACTTCCACATGATGCCATGTAAAAAGCTCTGGATGAAAGCAGGTACATCAAAGGAAAGAAAATACTTCCCAATTCACACTATTGTGAAACAATTGAAGATGGAACCACACGTTCTAAAGCTACTTCCAGCTTTCCATGCACTGACAGGAAGTGATTCCACTTCATACATTGCAGGACACACAAAAAAGTCATGTTGGGATGTGTTTGTACAGCACCATCATCTCTTAAAGGAACTTGGTGAAGGTCCAGAGCTTAGTGAACACACCATTCAGAATGTTGAACAGTTTGTCTGCAAACTGTATGGTGCAATGGATGCTGACCACATCAATGATGTCAGGGCAAGCATGCTTGTAAGGGGCATGACGACAGAAAGGCTGCCACCAACTAGAGATGCACTGTACTTCCATATTCAGCGCTCTCACTTTCAAGCCTTAGTCTGGAACCAAGCTAACTTGCAGAAGCCAGTTCTCCCACCCCCTGAGACCATGGGGTGGAAAATGGAGGAAAACCTGCTTGTTCCTCAGCTCGTGTCACTGCCACCAGTTCCAGAGGCTTGTGAGGAGTTCATCTCCTGTGCCTGCTCCACGGGATGCAAGACAGGCCGATGTGGATGCAAGCCTAATGCTGCGTGTACACCAAGAGCGACCTCCGCTACCAGGTAGCGGAGGTAGCTGAAGAAGCTTCGCTTGAGAATTTGCTTTGGTAGCTTTGGTAGCTCGTGACGTCACATTTAGAATGTTCAATTCTTAAAGGCCCCGCGGCTGTGCAGCACCCCCGCGAGAAAAAAACATGAGGAAAAAGAGGGCAGGGACACGAATAAACGTGTTGTTATTTACAATTTGTTATACAAGATATACATCATATTACAAATGATGTAAAACTACATTAGGTACACCTGAGAAGAGCAGGAATAGCAGAGGCAGCTGTGAAAAATAAACTAAATTCGAAATAAAATCCGAAATAAAACTTAATTGCAGTGAGAAAGGTTTGCGTGGGGTTACTACACTATTGTATTGAAGCACTCGACACGGCAATTGCAACAGTCTCAGGATTAAATGACTATTGTTTGGATAGGAACCAAAGTTTACATGTTTGTTTCCGCGAACCCCGCGGATTGTCGGACCCCTACAATATGTGGATTGTCATTGGTTTTCGCCGAAACGCGTCATAGCTCATTACCATAAAGTTAGCTTGAGTTTAATCGCTTGAATCCGCTCTGGTCGCTCAGGTAGCTTCGCCACTGGAGAATCCGCTCTGGTAGCCCAGGTAGCTCACCCTCCATTGAGAAATAATGATTTCCGGCGCTCAGGTAGCGTAGGTCGCTCTTGGTGTACACGCAGCATAACCCATGTACTGCATCGTGCAAATGCAGAATGTCAAATAGTACTTGCATGAATCAATAGTTTTTGCTATGCCAGTAGGTGACACTACAGTGTCTTCTTTTTGTTTATTGTTGAAAACTATCCAAGGGCTGGATTAGAATGAATAGGCCAATAGGCTATGTTTTTATTCAAATGTTCATGTTTATAATATTACTGTTCTTGTCATGTACATAGTTTTCATGGATAAATGTTTTCATTATTAGCATGTTTGAAATCGTGTGGATGTGTAGTTAAGTTTTATTGAGCAATGGTTAAACTACATGTTTATTTTTTTATCATATTTATTGTTTTTTTTTTGCCCCCCACCCACAAAAAACAAGACAAAACAAAACAAAACAAAACATAAAACCATCAGAGTAGTACATTGAGCTACTGCCATCTTAACCATTTCAGTCTTAGTTCATGTACTTATCAATTTGGTGCAAATCCATTCACTCATTCAAAAGTTAGCGCGCAAGCTAAAAATCTGCCATATTGGCAGTCGGCCATCTTGATAGCGTTGACCTCCAAAATAGAATCAATTAATACACCTATTATAGAGTGTAAACACACAAGATTTTGTGAAAATCCGCCAACATGTTCCAAAGTTATTGCACAATCAAAAAGTCGGCTATCTTGAAAGTCGGCCATCTTGAAAAAGTTGGTCTCCAAAATGTTGTCAATGCATGTGTCTGTCATAAAGTATTAGTACACAAGATTTGGTGCAAATCCAGCCATCCATTCCAAAGTTATTGTGCAAACCCCAAATATAGTGGCGGCCATGTTGTTTTTTGTGTTTTACGGCTAAACCGTAGCTTTTTTTTTTTTTGGATTCAGCACCCAAAAATCATTTAGAAACACTTGAATTACTTTTCCTCAAAAATGCCTACACCTTCTTATTTAAAGCCCTTTTTCAATTTGGGGACCTGGCTATTATGCTTCCATCAGCGTGCAGCCCTCTGTCGGCCCGCCGTACATCCTTGTGCAGTTGACAGGAGAAGTTATAACACTCTAAGTGTGGGGGGAGGCTGTAACGCTGCGAGAGATGACATTATCCCTGCCTCTTATTTGTAAGGAAACCAGTGTCTTGTTTCATAAATAAAGGCGAGGCTCTGCTGAGACCGGTGACTGTATCCGTTCTGCTCTGTCTCCTATTATTAGGTCATCTGCATCCATCGACAGATGCATCTGTCCTGGCCGGGCCACTCTGGGTCCCATCAGGAACAGGGGAGCTGGCAGCGCTTCATCACCAGAGCCTGCAAACACCGCCTGCTTCGCCTCGGTGAGGTCATAAAGATAGCAATGGCATGTGTGTTGACACAACAGCTAATGGAGGCAAATGCACACCTCTGGGATTTTGGTGGGGCTTGGTACCAGATGACAGCAGGATTCAACTAAGAAGCACACGAGCACACACCTAATTTTTTGTTACCCTCTTCATTTTTTTAACCAGCTTCTCTGCGCAAAATGTAAATCTTGAAGATGGCCTCTGTTCCAACCACAGATACACACAAGAATAACTACAGCCTTCCTGCCAGGCTCCCTGCCTGTCGACTCAATTCTCGTCTGTACGAGCCCATGCTCGATCATTGATGAGGCGAGGTCCTCTGGTACGAGTGAGGAGATCCAATTCCCATTAGAGCGCACAAGTATTCCAACCACATGCTAATATGCTGGCAAACACAGACTGAGATGGTAGTGTTGTAGCAGAGGGTGTGACCATCCATCTTTTCTTGGCATTGCCTGGGTCCAAGGTCTCCTCTTACCATCTTACACTCAGTCACCTTCTGTCTGTCTCCTCCTCCCACACTTCCCCGTGCAGTCAGACCTTTGTTTCTCCTTCACGCTCCTGCTGAAATGCGCTAAACTCTCTTCACCTGGGGACTGTGACGAGATTGCCAGCAGCCCAAAATAAATGAAAGCTTATTTCGGCTTTATTTCTGTCTTGCTAGTCTCTCCTAGGCAAGGTACACCAGTAAAAAGTAAAAAAAAAAGCCTCAGATGGAAGAAAGCAAGTGACATGTTACACCATGTCATTATTCATTTGACATAAAAATGAGCCAAAATGCAGAAGCAGTGTGTTAAAAACTAAGGACACCTTACTGCCTCCTTTTGGAAGTAAGAGAGTACGTGGCAGCCAGGTGCTGCTTCATAATCAGCAGGTGTGAGCACTTCTATAACAGAAGATGTTTTATCAGTTTGCTGGTCTGTGTTAAGAAAATGCCAAGGAGGAAAGACATCAGCAAATTATCTTTGAAAAGCAATTGTTGCTGCCCGTCAATCTGCAAAGGGTTTTCCGGCCATTTCTAAACAGCTTGTTAAACATATTCAAGGCTTTCAGTGAGTGGACAACCCAGAAAGTTGACCCTGATGCTGGACTGTGTGGCGTTGAGTGCAGAGGCAACTTGACAGACAACCGTTTATCCCGCCCACACTGCTATCCAGCGTCAATAAAAGCTGTACAGGTCTGGCTTGCTAGGCTAGTGAGAAGGAGTTTACGATGGCGACAACATGATCAGTGCTGTCAAGGCGTTCAGTGCAAAACTGTCATTGCACATTCAGCAAGTGAAAAGCAGAAGATTTCAGCACTCCCCCTCTATCTCAAAGATGCTGGACAGTCACACAGGTGCAGCCAGCGTTTTAAATGTGTCCAAGTATTGTGACCTCTTATCAAGGCTTGGACAGGAGTTTGCTGACTGATTCAGTGACTTTGAGAAACTTGAGCCCTGTGTGACATTTATGGCCAACCCTTTCATGAATGTGGACATTAGTGAGATTTCAGGACAGATGGCTGAACTTTTCTGTGTCGGTCCTGTGGAAATGGAAATGGAGGTTATAAACCTTCAAACAAGTCTCAGCAGCATTCACAGCATTTCTGGAGCTTGGTAGAGTCAGATAATTATGAAAAATTTCACCAAGCAGCTCTGAAAATGTCTGCTTTGTTTGGGTCTACATACCTCTCTGCGAGTCAGCTTTTTCTGACATGAATGTCCTGAAATCAAAGCTCAGAACAAGACTGTCTGATGAACATTTAAATGACTCCATAAGAGTGAACTTAAGTGGATACACTCCAGCATACACCTCTCTTGTTGACTCCTTGCAGTGTCAGTCATCTCACTAGCTAAAAAGGCTGAAATTCTGAACACATTCACACACACACACCTTCACCAATATTGAACTGAACTAAATGGTTTTTATTGTGAATGCAATTTTTTTCTTTATTTTTGTGATGTTTTACTACAGAATGTGAGATGTGGACAGTAGCATATTGTAAATGTTCAGGTAAAGAAGTGAAAAGAAAAAAAATGAGCGATGATAATAAATGTTACAAAACACAAGTAGCTCTCGGCTATTTTTATTTTGTTAAAGTAGCTCTCAGAGGGAAAAAGGTTGGAGACCCCTGGTCTAGATGCATCAATGCCGCGTTTCTAGAAAAACCTTTTTGTTTACATTACTGTATTGACACTTTTTAGTGGTTGAATTCGATCATACAGAGGGTGACGAGGTTGACCTAGCTTATCGGTGGCTGAATAAACCTGTACAGTACAGGCACATTAGCACACACCCTGTAAAGGATTAGCCCCCATTCCAACCTTCAATCCGTACTCACTTCCAACGATTTCGGGGCTTCACTTTTTTTTTTTTTATCCTATTCGCTCACAGCAAAGGAGCAAACCGAGTGCAAGACTTCCTTTATTATAGATGTGTATTTGTATGTGGCAGGGAGGGGACGAGGCGACAAGGGGGGATGAGAGGCTCAGCAGTGTTCGCTGCTGAGCTCTCTGTGGACCTGCCTGAGGTCGACTCTCCATATTACTGGAATCAGAGGCAACTCTCAGCCCGCTGGGTGAACTCTTCAACTCTGTGCTGAGTGAGCGTGCAGGCAGGGCGGGAAGCCCTCCTGAGCTCGAGCTGCGGCCCCCAGATAGGCCCTCTTTCTGCACATAAACACACAAGCGCAATCAAGTTGAGGGAAGCTGCACTTGGCTGATAAAGTGCTACCCTGAGTGCAACCCCAACCCCTGCATCGTCCCACTCTGGGCTCTCCTCCTCTCCCTCTGTCTGCCATCAGAGCTCCTCACCTCGTGGGCTGTAAGAGGTGTAAAGAGGCGGGTGCCACATCGGTCACAGTTCACGCTTTAATGGAGTCAGGGTTCGGAAAGCACATGTGTCGATGGACAAGCTAGGAACATCTCAAACTCATTGTAGTCAAACAACCGTTTAACAAGTCAAATTTACTCTGCTTTGACTGTTCTGTTTTTCCCCGTTGTTCTCATCAGCAGACCGCGTTTTCAGAAGGGCTTTGCGGAAGCTAATTAGCTCGTGATGGAACAAACACATCTGGCTACAGGAGAATCACACTGTCATGAGAGCATCCAGATGGACTGGAATGCAATTATGTGTGCTGGATTAATTATGAGTTCTTGCACTGTCACTACATTTCTGCAGTGCATGAACACAGGTGAAAGGAAGAAAAGCATTTACACAAACAAAAGAGGGAAAAGACTGTTGGAACAGAGGTCTCGAACATATTGATAGCAGTTATTTGACCAACAATGCTGCCTTGCTTTGAAAACTAAATAACGGGACATAGAACATACACGATGCTTGAGGGTGAGAAGCGGGCCGCCTTTAACAGTGGCACTGAAGGCAGAAACGGGAAGCTAAATAAATGGAAAACAACACATTCTCCCTATTAATATGTATGTCATAGAATATATATATAGTGAGAGATTTAATGAAGATTTGTTATATCACAGGACACATAATTTGAAGGTGTATTTCCAAGACACCTGTTCACAAATCCTGGTGGAGGAAGTTATCCAAACTGCCAGAAGATACAAAGACCTGTGGCTGCGGTGAATCAGGCCCCTCTTGTAGCAAGCTGTAAAAGCCCGACGCTGGGTGAGTGGCCCTTCAGGTGAAGCCTTTTCATCTCGGCTGAAAGCAACCAAGGGTGTCGCAGTAGAAAAGTGAACGTGAACGAGTGTCATAACGCCCGAAGCGTCCGCTGGAACGAAACATCTGGTTGACAAAATGGAGAATTCACACTCGAATCTAAAGAAAGATTTGCGCCCTGAAATTGATCCGCAAAATCAGAATAAATGTGTGTGCTTTTGTACATCAGGTTGGATATTTTGTCAAACTCGTCCTCACTTCCCCATTTTTCCCAAGGAATAAAAAGCCTCGGTTGACTCTTTTCTTCTTTCAATTGCTAAGAAAAAGAGCTGTGCTCTGCCACCTGGGAGCTCTTCTTTGACTGCGCCTCCAAACGCAACCTGCGAGCTCTTCCTGGCGTGGACGCCATTAAATTCACAGGCCATCAGTTGCTTTGAGCATTCTGACAGGTGCTCGCTGAGCTGTAATAGACAGCAGTGGGACAGGATGTGAAGGGATGCCAAATTCGAATGTGTTTGGAGTAACCCAACAGCCTGAAGAAACCTCGACAAGCAGGATGCTTTGTGTCATGTGAGCATCATCTCAAATGCTTTGAATGTGTACCCCTGGTCTATCCCCCGTGACTGCCACTCAACAACAGCAAATAATGAGCCAACACTTACGATCCCTTTAGATACAATACAACTTTTGCTCTCAAAGGCTTCTTTTGCAACGAGGAAAACCCCCCCGACTCAATGGAAAATGGAAAAAAAGAGATAATTTAGGGTAGAGTATAATACTCAATGGTGAAAAGGCAGAGAGGAGACTTTTTAAAGTTGTTAAAGTTTTGTGCGGAATCCTGCATTGTAATCAAAGCTCTCCTTTTTTTTTTTTTTTTTTTTCCTCCACTGTGGTTGAGCAAAATCAATCCCCACGATTTGTGTGCCCGGCGGATTCCTAACACGGGCAGTCAGCTGGAAAATAGGTCCACCGTCACCCCACAACACCTGGCGAGGCCTGACACTGCATGGGTGCTCCCTTTGGAAAGCCAGACGCGAGCCCGCCAAGGCCAACCTTTGGCTTTGTAATCTCAGTGGTGATGATGTGGTGGCTGAAAAGACTTGATTGTTACAGACAGCACAAGCTGACCAGAGTAAAGCAGGTTTTGCTCCAATCTCTATAGAACTGGAGGATGATTTAGACAGAAGCTGAAAACTGTCAGTGACCGGCTGTGTTTTTACATCCTGTTGAGTTGCGGAGAAAAGTAGGATTGTTCTAAGTCACACATATCATCATGTAGAATCCTACATGGAGCTGTAGTTACTGCAGCTGCAAGAGGGAAACAGGTAAGTGTGTAGAGATTTCCACATCTTTAAAAAAACGGAACGTCACGCATTACATCATGAGTTATTTTTGTGGTTGTTTTTCACGGTGCAATTATCGTGGCCAAAAGCATTCACGGTCATGATTTTATTGCGACATCAATAGAAAACTCTCACAGTAATTCAGCTTTGTCTTTTTTTTGGCTATTGAATTGTATTTGAAATAGGTGGTCAACCTCCATTTGAGCGGATGGATGTGTGTGTGTGTGTGTGTGTGCGCGTGTGTGTGTGTGGGTTAACCTGACACCGTGTTGTGTGTGACTCAAACCATACTGGTGGCATTCAACTGGAAAAAGAAAAAAGAAAAGCGCTGCCATGCCTGATGGCTTTTGTCCATCCAAATCTATTTGTGTCAACGAGCACAGACCTGCCACCCATACAACATGTCAGACTGCTGTAATGGCTCTTTGTAATGGAAATGCCGTTGATCAGCACCAACATCCACTTTCAAAGCTGGTCAATAAAAGGGCTGCTTTAGCAAACAGCACCTTAAATACTACACCACTGAGTGATGTACAAACTCTTCGTATCAGCTAATAAATGATCGACTGCTTGTTCGTGACTTTGCAGCTTTTTATATTTTAAGATTTCCTTTTGGGATAGTAATAGTTACTGTTGTTAGGTTATTACTCAAATTCTCAGGACGTAAACAGGTTTAGGTACTTGGCGACCCTACTGTCAGTCCCTGTTTTTATTCACTGGCTGCATCCATTTGCCTGTCTGACTCAGTGTTTCCCATACATTGAGGAAACTATGGCGGCCCGCCATAGTTTCCTTTTGGCCGCCATAGTTTCCGAATCCAAATCGTTTGAAACACAGCGATTTTTTTATTTTTTATTTTTATTTATTTTTTTTTTTGAAACACAGCGATTTCCTCGAAAACCAACCAATATGACTATACAACAGGTGAATTAGTAATTAAACATGTCCTAAAGTGTGCAATGTCAGAGTTTCGAAGTTTAGTGGCAAAAAAGGTTTATGTGTTATTAGTCGCTGTCGGGGCGATTGACACACGTTATAGATCAGTGGGTGCGCGTGCATAAAGATCAGCTGTAATCATAGTGATTTCGTTGACAAACATATTTTTTTGACCTATTTATATTCTGAGAAATAATGTGAAATTTTAGCAATGACGAGTACACTAGTATGTTGTCCGGTATGTTGCTTAAAAAAATAGTAAGCTCAATAGTTTCTGTTTAAAATAAGGTGTTTCATCTGTCCCGCATGTGTGATTCAACCATCCCGACTAGGCGGAGCGGGGTGAAGTTGGTTTTATATTCGACATTCGCCTATTTTCCAGCTTTGTAATTGTAATAGCGTCACAAAAACCGCACCAATTAGCCTCAGGATGGTATTAATATTTTCAGAAAACTAAGACTAACATACCACAGGCTTTATCAACTCACCAAAGTAAGCCTGAAAGATCAGAGTAACCGCGCCGAATATACTTCTAAGTGAACTACGGCAGCCGGAGCGCTTAGGGACCGTCGCAAAAGTGCAACGCCTTTTTTTGTTCTCACTGGATATTCAACCAATGAACACCAAACCACTTCTGATGGGTTTGTGAACTCACTATAAAGCTTTCACAGTCTTTTAGTTTCCAGAAAAATCATTTTAGGTAGAACATTTACTCAGTGTGCATAGTTAATTCCATTTTAGATTTTTATTTTGTAATAGCTCTCTTGTTTTTAAAGATATCAACACCAAACCACTTCTGATGTGTTCCTGAACTCATTGTGTACTTCCCACACCCTTTGTTATCAAGGAAAACCTTTTCAAGTTTCTCAAAAAGGCATAAGTCCTCACTGTATATGATCCATTCATATTTTTCATGAAGTTTAGTTTTAACCTGTAAATATTTTCTATTACAATTGTTATCATATTGTTTTAATGACAAGATGAGGTTTCCTCATAAGCCCACAAGGGTTTCTGACATCTCCAGCACACATTCCTTTTTTTTAATTTGTTGTGTTTTATTGTGTATTTTTTTGTTATATTTGAATGAATGTGTGAAAATCAATCAAATAAAATAAAATCTGCAGTCGCACAAATTTACGCCGCGTGAATTTACCCCCCCCCCCCCCCCCCCCCATAGTTTCCAAAAATTCTGTGGGAAACACTGTGACTGCAGCCATGGGATGGCAATATCTGGCTCACAATATAATGCATCGCCAGTCCTATCAGAGCCCACAATGCAGAACGCTAACCACGACCTAAATGCCTGCCGTCTCGAGATTGAACTGTGCGACAGAGGATGGTCGAAAAACTGAGAGAGAAGCAGAGAGAAAGAGAGGAGGGGGGGGGAAATAAACTATTGGAAATGGTGAGCTTGTCTTCCCCGACTGCAGCTCGAGGTGATTTTAGTTTCAAATTGTGAAAGCCAGAGATAACAAATGAAAGAAATTATTAAGAAAATGTGGATTTCCTCTTCTTTCAAACACATCAAAGGACATATTTCTCCGGAGCAGCAGGGGGGGTGAAATCACAAAGCACACTCAGCCGTCTGAGTCGCTTTCATGAGTTCTCCCTTTACATTACAATTTTAATGAAGTCAAATTACAGTGGGGTTTCCATGGGAAAACTGTGCCTGAAACATCATTTATTACTGAAATAACAGGGGGCAGTGACTGAGTAATGTGTTTATCACTAATGGCTGTTACTAGCTAAGAAAGCTCTAAGTACCATATTACAAGGCTATTATGATGTACCATATACTCATTCATCCTTCAGTGCTTATTTCACTACATTCTTGGAAATCAAATCAAACTGTTGGGCAGCAAAAAGACGGCCCGGTTTCTAAAGGAAATGTGTAATAGGTGCGTTTGTGTACTTCTGTATTAAGAATCATTGAAGCAACATGATGCAAACCTGCGACCCCGTACCTATTAATACATAAGCCTAACCTTGCCTTTTTTATCCATAAGCCTGAGCAAATTTTTATTCACATCTCATCCCAATCAATTATTTCAATGCTGAAACCTAACCGACGACTACTTTCAGAGAGGTGAAAAGGCAACAAAAACAAGCGGTTCTCTGGCGTGTCTTTGGTATAACACCTGCTCAGGTGATAGCTCCTGATAAGTGGTTTTTTTCAGATGTCATAGATGCACAACATCTAGTCAGCTTGTAATTTCTGAGCATTCGTTTCACATAATTGAAAACATATGCATTTTATAAAAGAGGCAGACATTGAGACATCGTAATTTTGCTGCCCAGATCTTGTAATTCTGTAGTTTTTGAGCCCTGATGTTCCTGTTCTGTGTCTAGCCCTATTTGCTATCGACATGTGGCCTTCACCCTTTTATTAAAGTTTCCAATGATCGGACATTCACTAAAGAGGCTCCTTAGTCTATCTACGAGTGATGCTAAGCCAAAGATAGGTAGGTTGCAGCTGCAAAGACGGGAGAAAATGGTGCCACGAATGTGGAAACACACAGATAGCCTGAAGCTAACATCTGCTGCTAGCTAGCTTATAGCTAATGTCAGTATCATTGAAAAATCTGCTGAGCCAGGGGCTGATTGCAAGGTAACAATCCAGACTCTCAGCAGATAATTTCCCATATGAGAGTGTAAAGCTTTGTGTAAATCTTCTCCTCTAAAGGTATTTCCCATCCTTCCTATTTTTGTTTTTTTACATGTACATAATTCAAGTAGAATACGCTATTTGTCAAACTGTCTGTGTTCCTGGCTGTGATGGCGGATAATTTTGCTCAATAAAAAACGACCCCAGAGCACCTATGCAAATTCCACCCAGCCATCAAGATATATGTTCTGACATCTCCAGGGAGCATGTGTAGCCTAATTTGCAACACGGTGAGGTGACACATGGAAGTAAGCAGGGAGGAGAGCCACTGTGGCCCGGCTCCCTTTCTCTCTCTCAGCCTCTCCCTTCGCCTCGGTCTCACATGATCTCTCTCAAGCTCATTCCCGTTCCTCCCCTACCTCTTTTTTCTTCGCCACCGTCACGTCATCCATAACACATTCTCCTTTTCCGGTGTTTCGTGTGTGAGTAATTCAAGAGGTGCCGTGACATGCGGTGATGATGTTGTGCTACTGATGTGAACCGTCTGAGGCAACAATGAAGCAGCCTCGGAATAGAAAAACATTAATTCATGAATGTCTTTTTGTATCGGTGTGATAAATTGGAATTTACATAAATGAAAACCTTAAAGAATATTAAACATGTGAAGTGTAAATTTGAATTCTTCCCTGTATTTGTAATACGAGTACAAACATTTACAGAAAACAGAAGCAAATGTGAATGTTGAGATTAACTGCCCAAAAATGTCTGATAACAACTCAGCTATATCACTTGAAATGAAAAACAAAGCAGCCCCCTGAACAACCTACGTAGCCCCTCCCATCGCTTTTTTCCAGATTTTATCTTGTTCCAAATATGGCTCGGAGAGGGCAGCATTCATCACTTGCCAGTGGCACATCCTAATGAAGCTGTCGTTTGTCTGCCTAATGGCACCTGGGCTCCATCTGTCATTTGCAAGCAAGAGTAGAGACATGCAACATTCACCTTGCCAGCTCCTGTTCGTTGACAGAGTGGGGATCACATTCGACCTCACCTCGAGTGTATGTGTCTTTTTGCACGCTGTGAAATCCCTGTAACAACACCGCTGTGAAGCACGGCCCCCTTGCACTCGGCCAGCCAAAGGTTTGTGGCCAAGAGAGAGCCTCTGTGCCGCCACAGTTCCCCGCTGCTGCTTGGACTGGGAGTGTGACATATGTCTTGTGTTGTCTGGAATGTGGGGTGGCTTCGCGTACATGCAGCTCGACAGCTGGAGCCGGGCCGAGTGGCTTCTCTTATGGGAGCACTTCATGGCTCTTGCGTCTACCGCACAGTCATCGCCCGCAGGCTGGTTTGACAACAGTTAACCTTGGATTTATCTAGCCCCGCTGCTTAGCTCATAGACACAGAAACACACACACAAGTTCGCATTAACACGCAGTCGTGCATCAGAAAACCAAAACCCCGCTGTACAGTTTGCATACTTGAGAAAACATGCACACAAACACACTTCAAAGGAATGCACTCCATGCATTATGCAGCACGTGTACAAAAAACCCCACACCCACATGATGTTTTCCAACCACAAAGATGGCTGTCACTCATCAGTCCTACGTTTGCAGTGGCGCTACCTAAAAAAAAACTCACCCTACTTAAGTATTTTTAGTGTAAAGATCCTCTTTTTGAGATTCTTTCTCCCACATTTCCATCACTTTGTCAGGCTTTTTTTGTGTGCTTTCTCAACGTTGGATCCCCTTTGGGTCCCCTTTACATTACTTTATGATGCTGCATCTGTTTAGCCGTCCCTGGAAATTAAAGCATCTCCAAGCAGACTCATCGCTCAGCACACTCAATTAAAAAGACTCTGCCTTGTGCACAGAAATGCATCCTTTGCATTCAGTCAGCTGTTGCGGTCCGGGATAGACGGACCGGGATGAAGGCAAAGAGATTAGCATGGCGAAGCGGGCGTTTGTCGTGGTAATAAGTAAATTATTGTTGCATAATATATTTCTTTGATTGCTTTGCATGAGGCTAAACCTGGAGAGAGTGAGTGTGTGATAGTACCCGGGCATGCTAATGTTATATATAAGATAAAATATGCACTGATAAATTCCTGAATGTGTTTCATATTTATGAACTCCTGTATGTGTTTGAGTTTATCTGTGTGTGCACTGTTGTGTTTGATCATCCTGGAATGACTTGCATTAAAGCACTGATGCATCAGTGTGCATGGGGTTGAATGCTAATGATTCTGGCAGCCAGAGCTTATTTTTTGTGGAATTCTGATAAAAGTAAAGCAGTATATGTATTGTGATGAAAAGGCTTTATGGAGCATCCCAAACTTGCTAGTTTGAGTATGCTTGTTTGATTACTTCAGTAAATCCGAACTGGTTTAACAAAGGACATCTTTTTTTGAAGCTTTTCGATTTGCCACCAACACTAGCCCCCGATGTGGCACTGGTACTTGTAGATGAGACTTGAGTAAAATGCATAGTGGCACTTTTTTTAAGATTTTGTGTGACACTAAAAAAAAAAAAAGATAAAAAGAAGAAGCTATGCCTCCTAGCCTACACCTCTGCCTGACTGTCTCACTTTCCCTTTCCCCCTCTTTCACACATCTCCGCCTTATTGAGGCTGACAATGGACAAGAGCGGCATTGCGAAAAGTAATTATGAGGAAAAACTGCATAGCTGCCCACGCAATCATCTGTGTCAGAGGCCACACAACGAAACACAGTGTTTGCTTAAATGAGCCTGACAAGCCCTGAGAATATTAATTTTCTCTCCCTTGATTTTATCTCCTTGCACATGTATTATTAACGCCTTACTCATCACGGCCACAATATGGAAACGATGAATAGTCACCCGGATTGCCATTGCAGTTCCTAGAGGTGTGTGGGATGCTGAAAGAGGTTAAACTAGAGGTCAGACAGGAACACCGTGCAGACAAACACACATCCATTTATGTGCCTTGTGGCTTGCTAACACCGTTGAGGGTGCAAGGTCTGATTGGGGTGCCGAGCAAAGCGAGATGTTGGACCTCTATCCTAACAGCAAATGGTGCCGAAACAGCCTGTAATAACTGCCACTTATTTGCACCCACACTAACACGAGAAACCTGCAGAGAATCGGCCGCACGCGCCAAAGTCAGAAGTTAGAAATGACAGGTTTGCCCCCCTGATCGCAGACCCCCTCTGAGCGTGCAGACTCTGTCAGCTCTACGCAGGTCCACACAGCCTCGTTACACACTGCTCAGGCCCAATCAGCACAACTCTGCGTTTGGAAAAGGATCACTGTGACTGCAGTCTAATATATACTTTGGAAAAAGGCACTCAACTTACACCCCACCTTAAATAGAACCCTGGAATAAGATATTTTCGCTTCAACATGAGTTTCACACTTGTATGAAAATATCCTTTTGTGTGAACCAGCGATAGGCAAAGACACCCAATAAGTCAAGTTAAGAAGTTAACTCTGCAAAAAAAAAGAAATACGAGCTTGTGTTAGTCCATGTTTTTCACTAAGGACGTAGACCAGAGATACTCATTGCGCGGCTCCTTAAGCTTTAATTGGTGGCTCGCACTCGCATAGTAGCCTATAACAATATGGTAACAATAACAATACATTTTTTTCAAATAACATACAACAAATACTGCACAGTATTAGGTATTTTTATTAAGTTTGCGTTTTTGTAGTATTAAGTATTTTTTATTAAGTATTAATTAAGGCTTAGTGGTGTTTCCTAAAGGGGGCTCTGTTAAACCTGGCAACGCAGCCCGCTAAAACCACCGTCACACCTGACCGCAGTGCACGCTAGCTCCGAGGCCAGCGCGAGATGCAGGCACAGTGGATCGGTTTTTAATTAAAAAAGGGCAAAAACCAGCACAAAAACCATGCTCATCTTTAATGTCTCACTATGATTACAACAACAAACTACAAATACAACAGGAAGAAAGTTAAGGACATGCAGCCAGCTTCCGCTCATCCCAGTATTAAGGTAAATGTGGTCTTAAATTGAAAATGTATTGGCTGTGTTGT